>NC_046303.1:44971279-45572529 GCF_004115265.2 Rhinolophus ferrumequinum
CTCCATGGAGAAGCATTTTGTCATTGATTGCATATTTTGGATTATCAAGAAATGAATTTCATTAATGCTGAGCTTATTTTATGATATCAATATAAATTTGGAATATATAAAACCATTAATCCAGCATATGCATCTAAACAGATGTTTCACATAATAAAAGTGAACATTAAGGAAGTGTCACGGTGCTCATTTCAAGCACTCAAACAGGTTAAGTAATTATGAGAAAAATCAGAGGATGTCTGAGACCTCAACCTGTAGCTAATACTAAATTGCAAAAAGATAAACTGTTGACAAACCATTAGTGCTGACAATTTCTTACCCTGTTCTTCCAGTATATAATTATACAAGTACCTCACTATTTTTTGAAGGAAAGAGTGAAAGCCTCAGGTACCAGTAATTTATTACGAAATTATTTTCCCTAGGGAATTGCTCTTTTTACTTTTCAAACCAAATATTCATTTGCATGTTCTTTCCAAAAAAGATAGTGGCTTTAGAAATAAAGCAATGCAAATTCATAGTCAAGAAGCACTTCAATGTGTTATAGTTCTACCATGTCACCAGAATGATTTTAAAGGCTCTTTCAGATCATTTGCCTCTATGACAATTCAATTGATAATCAGATTTTCAGTTTTATATCTAGACATGTGAGTACTTCAACCATTTGCTTCTTTTCAGGATAAGTTTCTCCTATAATTAAAAATTAAAAAAAAAAAGAAGAAGAAGAAATGGCCATAGCCACTTAAGACACTAACACATTCACTAATAAAACATTAAAGCACTATTCTCTTTTATCTTCTTTGGAAAAGTAAACCAAAACTCTGTTTGTTAAGCCCTTGTTTCTAAATTCTTCTTCCATTGAGAATATATGTATAGTAATTGGGCAAGGACATGTTAAAATTGACATAGAACATGTTACCACCACTCTGTGAGCTATTTGGCCTGAATTGTATATGAATACGTGAAGAACAACACTATTAAGTATTATTAGAAATAAACAAATTAATACTTGAATTAACACAGTAGTCCCCTACTTTCCCTGGCTTCCAGCTGCTTATCAAGTGTTGACACTTGGATTCATCTTCGTTTTATTTAATCAGATAGTATTGTAAGCAGAGGGACTACTTAAGAAGTCAGAGACACTAAATGATTCTGTATTATAAGCAGCTGAGAGTTGAGGAGGTGGGGAGAGAAAAAAGAAGACACGGACTGAATTTGGGGCAACTGGGAATTGAGGTTGGGAAAAATGATTCAGGGAACAGCTGCTATGTTAAGAAAATCAGTGTCGGGAGAAAATAATTCTCAAGATACTTGCTGTGCATTAAAATACATTTATCTGTGAGAGACCAAGTAAAGAACTGGAGTATTCTAATTACTTTTTCCCTGCATGAACTGTAATTCTTTAAATTTAATACCTCACTGAATCTCCGCCCCACAGGGGCCTTGGATTTATTCAGATTATACACACACACACACACACACACACACACACACACACACACACACACTCTCGCACATACACATTCATATGCACACACACTCATGCGTACCCAAGGGTTAATATGTTTATTCAGCCACGATAAATATAAAAATTCAGAAAATTATATTAATGGATGTATTTCCTCAGCACATATTAGGTGAGTTATTGAAATGGCTCTCATCAGCCTCTAATTACCAAGACACTGTCATTTGAGCAGAGATCTACCGAGATGGTCTCATTCACTGTGTCAGCAACATCCACCGTTACATGAGGAAAGGGCAGTTGATTCAGGAATATGCCATGTGACTTTCACAGAACAATCTGGAGAACACAGTGTGGGCCAAGACTAGTCTTTGTGTTTTCAGGCTGTTTCTAGGCATGTCAGCTTTCTAATGGATTTTAGCAGTGTCTTTTGCGTAAATATACTCTGGTAGATATAAAATCCTTTCATTTCTGGGTTTTGAGTGTATGTGTCAGTTAGCTGTGAGGAGTGGCTATAATGAAAGCTGGCTGGGTTTTATTTGGTTCTCTTTTCCTTCTCCTAACTCACTATGAGAGTGTTGGCAGTATCCATCCACCAAAAAACACGTATAGATTTGGTTTGTATTCAGCTGTATTAAGAACTCTGTGGAGAACTCTTAAATAATATGAGATATACATTGAGTTCTGTTATAACTCTTCCCCTTTATTGTATGGGCTCCTCAAACCAAAGACTGATTCCTTTCTAAATTGTATATTTGGCAGTAAAGTTGAATAGTTTCATCCACCATCTAAAAATAGAAATAATGGGTAACATTTATCAGAATGGGCACCTTCCTAAACTGCCAATAGAATGGTAAATAGGTGCAAATATCTGCATGATTCAATGCTTCAAAATTGCCTTTACCTTTTGTCTCAACTATCCCACTTTTAAAATTTTATTACAAAGTAAAAATACCAATACTGTACAGAGTGATGTATCCATAAGATGCTAATCAGACGGTTATTTGTAATGGTAAAAAAAATTAAAAAAAGAGGAAACATCTAAATATCCACCACTTATTAAATAGATCCCAATAGACTATAGTACATCCCTACAAAGATATGCTAGGTAACCATTAAACTTATGTTATGTAATATCATTTTTTATTGTCCATGTAAAATGTTTCACGTATATTAATGGAAAAGAAAGTTACAAAATAAGTGTTATAGATATTTCTATTATCTAATTTTCTTCTTTGTATTTCAAACATATTTATTACAAATAATAGAAGGCAACTCTAGTTAAGCAAATGAAAATTTATTTGAGAGCTAGCTTGAGATTGGAACTAAGCTTGGTCTGGAACTAAGAATTGGAAGGGGCCTGGCAAATAGGACTAGAATAGAAGGAACCAACTTAATTAGTACAGCATCAGCTGTGCTGCTTTTGCTGCTGTAACAAATGAACTCTACACTTCCTCACATCCTGTATCACTCAAGATTAAAGTCCCTGCATGAAAGGTATTATTATCCTAATTGATGCCATTTTCCAGGCTCTGACAGTTTAGGAAAAGTAAGGAATGTGAGACTTCTCCAGTTTCCACTTTGGAAGTGCGATATGGTAACTAGGGACTACCTTTTCAATAAGATTTTAGGGAATAGGAATAAAGTAATCTCCCCAAAGAAATTCAGAGTTGAAGGAATAGATAGATACCTGACATTGCCCCATATGGTATGTGTCCTTCACAATATTTTATCTTGAGAATAAAAATAAAAGTTATACTGAAAAAAGAAGGGAAAAGTATGAATTATTAGACATCTACAGTAAGTACAGCACTGTTAGTTCCATGGGGGGTCAAATAGAAGAATTACATTGTGTTTATCTTTCAAAAAGAAATATCAATTTAAAAGTCTACTACAACAGGAGGGAGAAATTATTTCCCCTTATACAGGAAAACAGGATACGTATTAGATCATCATTTATAGGTGTTTATCTATCTGTCTCAGGAGATCCACTGCTTCTTCTCCTGCAATTCATCTCAGAACTTGGAAAATAAATCCTCAGTATGTCTGTCATTGTTGATAATAACATCTCCGAAGAGCCCTGCTAAGCTCTATCATTGCAACTCTTGATTTGGAAGGAAAATCATATTTATGGAAGCTGTATAAGACAATTGGAAGAAATGTAGTTTCACTAACATCATTTGAAAATAGCCCTAAAATATTTTCACCATCTGCTGTGTTACAGAGACCATGAGGTATTCTCCAAAAAGATCCTCTAAATTTGACCTTGAGAACCCTAGTCCATCTGCTCTGAATTAAAACTAAACAAGTTATTATCTAGGTACTTGGTTCAGAGCCAATATTTCTATAGGACACGACTGAAAGGTTGATGTGATTTGAGATGGCTTTTTTGTCATTGGGTTTGATGAAATAGAAAGTTAAGAATCTAATTGTAGGTGGAGTGGAAGTGAATTTGAGTGTGAAATGTATCTCCATATTTTTGCCTGTCTTTCGTCCTGCTTAACTCTAACATGATTATGAAACCTATGCAGTTAAGTAAAACCGTTCACCAATTAGTAGTATGTGCTGTGAGCATTGATTGAAAAGCTTGGAATGAGGCTTATTTTTAAGTGTCATATTGTTTGAGTCTCAAAGCTGCCCAGGTATTTATATTTTCAAATATAGAGAGCTTTAACAATTTGTGTGTTTTTTTTATTTTTAATTTACCACCTTCTGTTTTAGAAAGTTATTGTTTTTTTCCTGAAACTGTTTTATATTAGAATGTATGGAAGCAAAATTTTAATTATATAATTATGTTCACTATTATCGCTTTGCATTTCCATTTCAGAGGAATCTGATATAACTCTGATTCTCACAGGTCTGTAACTGAAACTGTTACCTACTCAGGAGCTATCTTTGATATGTTCATGTAGTGGGCTGAGATCTTTTCTTCTCAGGGAAGGTGAGAATTTCCTCATCCCAGGAGATAAATCATGATTACTCTAAGCCAGTCATGGTGATTTCATTCCCCCTTTAAAGTGATGTATTTTGGAATTGACATGTGATCCACTTCTAGTCAAGAGACATAATGGGTAATCTTGGTGGCTTCTGAAAGAAACTTTTTGGCTGGATAGAAAGAGAGAGGCTCCAGAAAAAAAGGTTCTATTTCTCCTGCATTTCATTCCATCTATGTTGTGGGAGAAGCTGATATCTGAATCTAACACATCTATCTTAAAGCCATGAGGTAAAAACTTGTAGGGAAAAAAGTAGGAATAAAGGACAGCAAGATAGAAAGAATTTGAATTCCCAATGGCATGCTTGAATCACTATGAAAACCCTAGAACAGCCAACATTCAGAGTTCTTATTACATGAGATAATCAAATATTTTCATTTATCAAGACATAATAAGTTGAGTTTTCTTTGTTTTGAAATTGAATTCACCCTAACAAATATACATCCTAAATATCAACTGAATCATAATACCAGTGGTCCTCAATTTTCATGTTTGACCTTCCGATAATGCATACTTTGATATCCTTGTGTTGATTTTCACATACTTAATTCAACTTTTCATATTTCAGTTGACAAATATTTCTAGCTATTATTCCTTTCACCCAACAATTTAAGTAGAGTAAGCATTTTCACACATCTATACTTATATAATTATTTGAATATTTTATTATGTTTCCTTCATTTTACAAAAAAATGAAAAGAAATCAGAAAAATGAAAGCATGAGAAATAACTTGTAAAAGAAATGTTGATTGCATAAGCCTAACATAATTGAGATAAACATGAAATAATTAGATGTGCCAAAATACATGCACCTTGCACTTTAATCTTATGTCTATTGAACTAAATCTAGTTTATTGTGTGTTCAATTATGAAGAAGAGAATGTAATATATATTATGACATATCAGCTCATGTATTAAAAGATGTGTTTAAACTCAAGGAGTAAGTAGGTACTTTATGATTATATTTAGCTGCCTAAAATTGGAAGTCCCCATTTGTTTATTATTTCAACAAAAGGTTGCTGAACATTCATTATATGCATAGATGTTGAAGTAACAAACAGCATAAAGCATAATCTCTCTTTTCCTAGAACTTGCAACCTAGTGAAGCCTATAAACTCTGTATGAAATAGTATATATATGCATATACACAGAGGGTGCAAAAAAAATGTATACACATTTTAAGAAAGGAAATAAACTATTAAAATTGTGATAACATATACCAATAATAAAAGATGAATACAAGTCACGTTTGACTTCTGCAGTTACAAGAGGTGCTCAAAGTGGTTACCATCAGCGTCCAGACATTTCTGATTACGACAAACTACTGCTTGAGCAGCATTGACCAAAATGTCCACTTGGCATACATTTTTTTGAAAAACAAAACAAAACATATATATATGTGTGTGTGTATATATATATATATATATATATATATATATATATAAACATATATGTGTCTGTGTGTATATATATATATATATACACACACACATATATATGTAGAATAGAATATATTTATATATATTTTACAGAATTCTCTGTCTGGGTGTTATGAGGAATTGTGCATTAATGTCATTACTGTAGGAAAAGAACTTGTCTAGTCTGTGGGAATCTGTGAAGGTTTCTCTGAAGAAGTGATATTTAAACTGAGATCAAAAGGATGAGTAAGAATAAGAGCAGAAGAAGGGAGCTAAGAGATGGAAATCTATTCCAGAATGAGGGAACAGATGTGAGAGCTCTGAGATAGTGAAGAGTCTCAGAAGAAATTTAATTTGTCCAAAGAATCACAAAAGAAAGGAGAGAGTGATGTCAGATGGGGTTAGAGGGGCAGGCCGGGCCAGGATCATACAAGGACTTTATATGTTAAAACACAAATGGGAACATGGAAGCGTTTTAAGGAGTACAGTGTCATAATTCTGTTTTTAAAAGACTCCTTGAAGTATCATGTAAAATGAATTAGAGAGGAGGAGTAAGAGTAGAAGAAGACTACATATGAGATTTCTGAGGTAGTCCTCATAAAAGATGAAAGTGTGAAAAGAATGGAGGCAGGTTTAAGAGGTATTTAGGAAATATGGTCGAAAGACTTGGTCTTTAAAGGAATGAGCATATAATTTATCATCTGGAACAAATTTGAGAATAAAAATGCGTAATCAAAATCCCAGTTACAAGACATCAACTGGTACTGTCCTGGGCAAGCAAGGATGGATGGTCACTCTGAGCATAAGAGTTAGTGGGGAACAAGGAAGGACCAAACGCAGCACAAAATCCCCATCAACATGTACTTTTCTGACAATAATTAACTTTGGCCTGGCCAATCTCAGGAACCAGTTAAATCCTATGTCGATCTCTAATTTATGGAATAGAAGACATTGGACTCCAGTAGCTCATTTTCCTGGTATTTTGGTATCTCCTGCTTAGACTTGCCCCAAGGGTTTAATTCCTCAAGACAAATGCATGGTGTTTATAAGATTTTTAGATGACATGAGCAAGCCATTTTTGTGTAGAGCTTGTCTCTTAGACCTTGTTTTGTGTGTCTCTGACTCTGCTACAGAGAAGGAGTCCATGTCAATTGCATTACTGATTCTTTTTTCGGGGAGTGACTGTCATTTAGGGGTCAAATTAAAGACCATTCAACCAGAACGATGACAACCATAGAACCTAGTCTTTAGCCAGCATCCTCTCCAGAGATTTACAGGGCGGCTACTAAGAGTTTCACTTAATTACATAGCTTTAGAAAGCATTCTTGCCTTGGTGTACTGTCAAGGAGTACATGTGTTTGGCCTGTCATGCAAAGACTTTACTGCTATTTCAAATATTTCTCATCTTACCTCTGTCTGGTCTCCTATAAATAATAACACTCTACTTATTGCACTCAAAAATACTTTTTCCTCTTACTCTGCACTCAAAAATATCTTTTCTTCTTATTCTCTCTGCTATTTCCAGGTAATTAATTTATTTTTAAACCAACTAGTTTTATTTTTTGTGTTTGGATTTTTTTTCCTGTAATAATGTCTTCTAGCAATATTTTGTAATTGTTGATATCAGGTTCTATGATTTAACTATCTTATGCATCAAGTGTATATAGTCTTTACTACCAGAAGTTAGAAAGGCAAACTCATTTTAAAAGACAGTTAATATTGAAAATATATATATTAGAACCAATTAACTAAAAATAATTTGAACGGTAATTTTCCTTTGGGAAGAAAGTGGCAATCTCAGCCTTCAATCTGCCAAGGACAATGCTAAATCTTATATAATATAAAAGATTCCCAGTTAAATAGCAGATGATTCATTTTCTTGATTACTTTGGAACAGTCATATTTTTCCAAGTTTGTATAGAAACTTAGCTTTTCTGTTATTATATATGGAGATACTTTTCCATGGAGATAATTAACCCATGTTATAATTAAATAATATTAAATTACATTAAACTGCAAGGCCTCGATATTGTTCTGAATCACCAAAAAGTGTATTTAAGGTGTCTGGGTCACCCTAGGATTCCAGGAGAGGACAGGGAAGACCTGCCAGCCAGACTCAGACCCACCCATGTGGCTGAGACCCCTAGAAGTGTGCAGACGCCAGGGACAACACAGTCACGGGCCCAGCTTAAGAGGCAGAAGATTCAACATACCCAGAGGACAACTCCAGCCCAAACCAGAGTACTACCGGGTTTGACCTACAAGTGACACACCCAGAGGGAATTCTCTATAGACACAAGAGCCCATAGAGGCCAAACCACATTTAAGTGGTCAACCCTCACGCAGCAGAACGCCCTGCGGTGGGCAGAGCCAAGTCTCACAACTAGTCAGCCTAGGAGTTAATCCCACCTATTCACAAGCGAAAAGCAATTAAAGATCTTCTTTAACAGGACGATATACACAACACAAGAGTCACCTTTGGAGCACACGCAGAGAAGAATCAAGTACTGCAAGTCAAATATAAAGGACACATACTACATAAGATAACCCAGCAAGAACTAAGAACTCTAGGGGATCTACCTAATACATCGAAGCAAACACAGGGAGTCAGCCAGAATGGGGAAACAAAGAAACATGTCCCAAATAAAAGAACAGAAGAAACCTCCAGAAATGGAACCAAATGAAACAGAGGTAACCAACCTATCAGAGACAGAGTTCAGAACACTGATGATAAGAATGTTTAAGGAGTTTAGAGATGACATAAAGAAGGATAGAGAAATCATATTGAACAACCAGTTAGAACTAAAGAACACAATTACTGAAATAAAGAACTCACTTGAAGGAATTACCAGCAGGTTAGAGGAAGCAGAGGATCAAATCAGTGACTTAGAAGACAAGTTAACAGAGATCACCCAAACAGAACAACAGAAAGAAAAAAGAATAAAAAACAATGAAGATGGTTTAAGAGACCTCTGGGGTAACATCAAGTGCAACAACATGTGCATCATAGGAATACCAGAAGGTGAAGAGAGGAAGCAAGGGATTGAGAACATATTTGAAGTAATAATGTCTGAAAACTTCCCTAACCTGATGAAGGAAACCAATATATAAGCCCAGGAAGTGCAGAGAGTTCCAACCAGGATAAACCCAAACAGGCCCACACTAAGACACATTATAGTTAAAATGACAAAGGTTAAAGACAAAGAGATAATCCTAAAAGCACCAAGAGAAAGACAGAGGGTTACATACAAGGGAACTCCCATAAGACTATCAAATGACTTTTCTACAGAAACATTGAAGGCCAGGAGGGAGTGGCAGGAGATACTCAAAGTGATGGAAAACAAAGGCCTACAACCTAGATTGCTTTATCCAGCAAGGCTATCATTTAAAGTTGATGGAGAGATAAAGAGCTTCCCAGAAAAGAATCAGCTAAAGGAATTTATTACCACCAAGACAGCATTGGAAGAAATACTAAAAGGACTTCTGTAAATAGAAGAAAGATGAAAACAATCTAACTACAAATTTAAAAATGGCAATAACTATGTACCTATCAATAATCACTTTAAATGTAAATGGATTAAATGCTCCAATCAAGAGACATAGGGTGGCTGAGTGGATAAGAAAGCAAGACCCTTGGATATGCTGTATACAAGAGACTCACCTCAGAACAAAAGACACACACAGGCTGAAAGTGAAGGGTTGGAGTAAGATATTTCATGCAAATGGCAATGAGAAAAAAGCTGGAGTTGCAATACTTATATCTGACAAAATAAACTTTAAAATGAAGAACATATTAAAAGACAAAGATGGACACTATGTAATAATAAAGGGATTGATCCAACAAGAGGACATAACCCTAGTAAACATCTGTGCACCCAATATAGGAGCGCCTAAATATATAAAACAGGTATTGACTGACATAAAGACAGAGATCAACAGTGACACTATCATAGTAGGAGACTTCAACACACCTCTGACAACAAGGGACAGGTCTTCCAGACAGAAAATCAATATGGAAACAACAGCCTTAAATGACACATTGGACCACTTGGATTTAATCGATATTTTCAGAGCATTTCACCCCAAAGCTGCAGAATACACATTCTTCTCAAGTACACATGGAACATTTTCCAAGATAGAACATATGTTAGGCCACAAAACAAGTCTTGATAAATTTAAGAAAATTGAAATCATACCAATTGTCTTCTCTGACCACAGTGCTATGAAATTAGAAATGAACTACAGGAAAAAAACTGGAAGACACACCATTTCATGGAGGCTGAATAGCATGTTACTAAATAATGAATGGGTCAACCTGGAGATCAAGGAAGAAATCAAAAGATATCTCGAGACAAGCGAAAATGAAAACACGACGACCCAAAAATCTATGGGATGCCGCGAAAGCAGTCCTAAGAGGGAAATTTATAGCATTGCAGGCCTACCTAAAGAAACAAGAAACATCACTAATCAACAGTTTATCTTCACACTTAAGGGATCTGGAAAAAGAACAGCAAAATCAGCCCAAAGGGAGTACAAGGAAGAAGATAATAGAGATCAGAGAGGAAATAAATGAAATAGAAACCAGAAAAACAATACAAACGATCAATGAATCCAAGAGTTGGTTCTTAGAGAAGATAAACAAAATCGACAAACCTTTAGCCAGATTCATTAAAAAAAAGAGAGAGAGGACCCAAATTAATAAAATCAGAAATGAAAGAGGAGAAGTGACAACAGACACCGCAGAAACACAAAAAATTTTAAGAAATTACTATGAGCAACTATATGCCAACAAATTTGACAGTCTGGAAGAAATGGACAATTTTCTAGAAGCATACAACCTTCCAAGGCTAACTCAAGAAGAAACAGAAAACATGAATAGACTATTTACCACCAGGGAAATTGAATCAGTAATCAACAATCTCCCAACAAACAAAAGCCCTGGACCAGATGGCTTTACAGGTGAATTTTACAAAACATTCAAAAAAGAATTATCACCTATTCTCCTCAAGCTCTTCCCAAAAATCCAGAAGGAGGGGAGACTCCCAAATACTTTTTACGAAGCCACTATCACCCTGATCCCAAAATCACACAAAGACACCACAAAAAAAGAAAACTACAGGCCAATATTTCTAATAAATATAGATGCAAAAATCCTCAACAAATTATTAGCGAACACAAGTCAGCAATACATTAAAAAGATCATACACCATGATCAAGTGGGATTCATCCCTGGTATGCAAGGGTGGTTCAACATCTGGTATGCAACAATTCAACATTTGAATTGGTTCAAATCAATTAATGTGCTACACCACATTAACAAAATGAAAAATAAAAATCACATGATCATATCAATAGATGCAGAAAAAGCATTTGATAAAATCCAACAGCCATTTATGATAAAAACCCTTAAGAAAGTGGGAATAGAGGGATCATATCGCAACATAATAAAGCCATATATGATAAACCCACAGCTAACATCATACTCAATGGGGAAAAGCTAAAACCATTCCCCTTAAGATCAGGAACAAGGCAAGTTTGCCCACTTTCTCCACTTCTATTCAACATAGTGCTGGAAGTTCTAGCCACAGCAATTAGACAAGAAAAAGAAATAAAAGGCATCCAAATCGGTAAGGTGGAAATTAGATTGTCGTTATATGCAGATGATATGATACTATCTATAGAGAACCCTAAAGACTCCACCAAGAAACTATTAGAACTGATAGATGAATTTAGTAAAGTAGCAGGATACAAAATTAATATTCAGAAATCAGTTGCGTTTGTATGTACCAATAATAAAACATCAGAAGGAGAAATTAAAAAAAAAACAATCCCATTTACAATTGCTCCAAAGACTATAAAATACCTGGGAATAAATTTAACCAAAGAAGTAAAAGATCTGTACTCAGAAAATTATAAGACACTAAAGAAAGAAATTAAAGAAGATACAAATAGATGGAAATACATACCATGTTCATGGATAGGAAGAATTAATATACTTAAAATGTCCATACTGCCTAAGGCAATATACATATTCAACGTAATTCCTATCAAACTATCAACTACGTTTTTCACAGAAATAGAACATATAATCCTAAAATTTATATGGGACCATAAAAGACCCCAGATAGCCTCAGCAATCTTGAGAAATTGAAGAACAAAGTGGGAGGTATAACAATACCTGACATCAAATTACACTACAAGGCTACAGTAATCAAAACAGCATGGTACTGGCAGAAAAACAGACACATAGATCAATGGAACAGAATAGAGAGACCAGAAATAAATCCATGCCTATATGGCCATTTAATCTATGACAATGGAAGCAAGAATGTACAGTGGGGTAAAAGACAGTCTATTCAATAAATGGTGCTGGGAAACCTGGACAGACACATGCAAAAAAATGAAGCTGGACCACCTCCTTACACCATATACAAAAATAAATTCAAAATTGCTTAAAGACTTAAATGTAAGATCTAGAACCATAAAATTCCTAGAAGAAAATATAGGAAGAAACTTCACAGACATTACCTGGAGTAAGATTTTTACTGATATATTCCCTTGTGCGAGGGAAGTAAGAGAAAAAATAAACATGTGGGATTACATCAAACTAAAAAGTTTTTACACAGCAAAGGAAACCATCAATAAAACAAAAAGGGATCCTACTGAATGGGAAAAGATATTTGCCAATGATATATCTGATAAGAGGTTAATATCACAAATTTATAAAAAAAACTCACTCAACTCAACTCCAAAAAAACAAACAACCCAATCAAAAAATAGGCAGAGGACATGAAGAGACATTTTTCTAAAAAGGATATATAGATGGCAAGCAGACATATGAAGAAATGCTCAACCTCACTAATCATCAGAGAAATGCAAATAAAAACCACATCGAGATACCACCTCACCCCAGTCAAAATGGCTATAATCAATAAATCAACAAACAACAAGTGCTGGCGGGGATGTAGAGAAAAGGGAACGCTTGTGCACTGTTGGTGGGATTGCGCATTGGTGCAGCCACTATGGAAAACAGTATGGAGGTGTCTCAAAAATCTGAAAATGGAACTACCTTATGATCCTGCAATTCCACTCCTAGGTAACTATCCGGAGAAATTCAAAAGTCCAATTCAAAAATGTTCGTGCTCTCCTATGTTTATTGCAGCACTATACACAATAGCCAAGACATGGAAACAACTGAAATGCCCATCGGTAGATGACTGGATTAAGAAACTGTGGTACATTTATACAATGGAGTATTACACAGCCATAAAGAAGAAAGAAATCTTAACATTTGCAACAACATGAATGGACCTAGAGAACATTATGTTAAGTGAAATAAGTCAGACAGAGAAAGATAAGTACCATATGGTCTCACTTGTATGTGGAATCTAAAGAAAAGAATAAGTGAATGAACTAATCAGAAACAGTTTTGGAGACATAGATGAAAAACCGAGGGTTGCTAGATGGGCGGCGGGGGTGGGAATAAGGGGGGAGGTGAGGGGATTAGAAAACAGTCGGTAACCACAAGATGGCCACGTGGTTTTGAAAATTAATTTGGGGAATGTAATCAATAATGTTGTAAAGATTTTGTAGGGTATCCGATGGACACTTGTCCCATTTGGGAGACAACCTCAGGGATGATGTAGATGCCTGATCACTGCACTGTACACCTGAAGCTAATAATGAATGCCAACTATAATTTTATATATATATATGTATATATATATATATATATATATGTATGTATGTATATACTTACAAGAAGCAGAGTGCAGCATTAGGAATAGAGACAGTGGAAATGTAATGGCTCTGTGCGATGTCAGAGGGATAGTGGATGGGGGCAGGGGGGTTCACACAGTGTGAGGGATATAAATGATAAACGTCTAAGTATTACTTTGTCTTGTGTACCTGAAATTAATAATAAAAAAAAAGAAGCATTTGAAAAAAAAAAGTGTATTTAATCATTCATTCAATATGTATTGTTTGAGTACCTTTCTATGTATCAGACACCATGTTAAGCATTAGAGAAATGAAAATGGTCAAGATATTGTTCCTGCCCCTAAGAGCTTCCAGTCTGTTATGAACAATTAGGTGCAATGAAGTGTTGTACATGCTCTAGGAGACTCTCTAACAAGTACAAAGTTTTGTCTACTTTAGACTACATGGTTCAGAAAATAGCTGTATAGAGAAGTGATGCCTGGCAAGATTAATGATAAATAGTTATTTCCACAAAATGGGGGCCAGAGTTAGTATATGAGGTGTGATCTAAAAATACGATGAATGTCTAAATTAAAAAAAAATTATTACAGTAAAAAACACATAACCATTAACCCCCCTCAATATTCCCCTTGATTTGAACACGCTTATCCCATCATTCTCGCCACTTTCTGAAGCAGTTCTGGATGTCCTCTTTTGTGAGTGTTCGTTGTACCGTCGTGGCTGCCTCCATGTGTTGAATCTATTCAAAACATTTTCCTTTCATGGTTATTTTGACTTTGGGGAAGAGCCAGACATTGCATGGGGCCAGATCTGGTGAATAAGGTGAGTGAGAACATACCGTAATGTTTCGACAAAAATTTCTGTGCCATAAGTTATGTATGACACAGAGCATTGTCATAATGGAGGATGAAGTAATGACACTCATGAAAGAGGACTTCTAGAACTGCTTCAAAAAGTGGCAAGAACGCTGGGATAAGTGTGTTCAAAGTGAGGGGGTGTATTTTGAGGGGGATTAATGGCAATGTGTCTTGCTGTAATAATTGTTTTTAATTTAAATATTCGCCGTATTTTTTGATCGCACCTCATATTTTTGTTGGGTATTGGTTGAGCTGACATAACAAACAAACCCTCCAAATACAGTAGTTCAAAAATGGTGGCTTATTTTTCTCCCACAACACAATACAGAAATAGCAAAGTAGTCCAGCATACATGAGCAGCTCTGTTGCATGGTCCCTTTGGAGACCAGGTATCATCGGTTTTGTGAGTCCACCAACAATTTGTGTTTTGTGGATCACATAGGCACATCTATATCTCACCCCAAAGCAGCAGGGATAAAGAGGAAGCAAAGAACCAGTGAATTTTTTCGCAAGTATGAACACATCACTTCTGCTCACATCCATTTGCTTGAACTTAGTAAAGGAGCCATGTCTAGCTGCCAACAAAGTCTTGGAAATTTAATCCCTAGCTGGATGACAATGTACCCAAGCTGAAATTCAAGCACTGGAGAATTCTACTAATAGGGAGAAGAGGAGAATGGATTGTGGGGGAAAAATTAGTCCCTGACACAAATGGGAAGAATGGCTAATTGGAGCAAAAACCAAGAGTATAAATATACTTAAACATAAATGCTTGTAGTTATCCATGCATAAAAATGGTAGTTTTTAAAACATTGGATATATATAGAGTAATTCTTTATCATTCGGACTTAAAATTAGTATATAGGCATTTAAACAAAGCACTCTTTCTTCTGCTAGGAAAATAAGTGTGTTTGTTGAGCATTCTGGGATCTGGTTCAGGCACCTGGCTAAAACCAGCTCTGTGGTCTCATGTAAGTCATTGGACTTTGAGCCTTAGATTTCTCTTCTCTAAACAGAGAGGTGTGAATAGCCACGTGATCTCTTTGGTTTTGTTTTCTGCACTAAAAGTCTTACGACTCAATATTTAGTGCCATGCTCTACTAAAGTGAGAAATGTGTACGCAGAAAATTCTGTCACTAGATTTTTTGCAGAATTTTTCCCTATAGCGTGATGGAATGGCTAGAAGTATTCTTTGTAGTATGAAAAGAACATGCCATGTGAATATTTTCCTGTATTGTATCACCTATGACACTCATACTGCTGGCTCAAAAAAAACAGGTAATTTCTCATCAAAAGTGTCAAGATTGGTATTGTTAACACTACATACAAAAGACATTCTGGATGCCTTTGCTTGAGCACATATTTAGGAGGTCTGATGTATTTTTTTGGCCAGAAATCCAACCGAACATTAAACTATATTTAAAATGTAAAAAACTTTCTTAGCAAAGGGCTATGTGACAAGAAAGTAGTGGTTTTATAATAGTTTATAGCACTTACTGTATATATACTTTGATTTTGTTTTTAAAGTAGATCTAGATTGTTTACAGACATGGTTCCCTTATTAGCAGAGGCTTTGTTGTGTTGGCTTTTTTTGACGTGAGAAGCAGAAGGAAGTGGAGATAGTTTTAGCTTAGACAAATGGAGAGGTGTTTAGCTTAGACAAATAGGGATGGTAATATTCTAAAGGAATTTCAACTGTTCAATTTCAATGACAAATATTAAAATGACAGACTTGCTTTATTGGCTCATTTATTTACTAAAAATAAGTAAATAAATAAAACCATGGCTCCTCTTCCTTCCTAGTCATCTCTTCAAGCTTTCTGATGGTCACCATCTACTGAGAAAGGGACTTAACTAGCTGGAAGCTTTTTGCCTAGAGGGGAAAAATCTTTGGGTCATTGTAAAGGTTGATGGTGAATACCAGAGTGATTTATGTTTTATAAAGCAGTACTTCTTACAACATAAAAAAAAATCACATATTTTGCTAAACTAACTGGAAGAAGCTATGCAGGTTTGATGAGACAACATATTTCTAAAAAAAAAAAAAAAAAAAATTATTTTGTAGCTGCAGTAAAATTTTGATTAGACTGGCAATAATATGGGGTAACTGGAATCCAAAGGAATCATAAACCCAGTCACACATTTGTTGAAAACACAAGTTTTGGAAGAGCAGATTGTACAAAACTAAGTAGTTAAGCCATATTGCTTTATCGGGCCAGTCTTGCATAAAAATGGATAAAACGAAGCTAGGACAAAATGAGTTTTCTCAGTACACCCTGTTGCTATTTTTGCAAATTACTTTTACATTTTTATATTCAGGGTATTGTGGAATGATCCAGCTTGAGCCTTTCACTTGGAATTCATCAGGCAGCATGAGGAAAGCATACTTAAGAATTAGGCATTATAAAGCAGGCAAAGAAAATAGTTGAATTCTAATTGAACTTCACCAAGTTGTTTCTTTTTTTTTAGGAGTTTGTGAATTGAGTTAAACCATATAGTCATTTTTATTAAGATAGGAATTAGCCTCACCAAAATGTCAGAATAGCTATCTTCTCACCGCACTCATTGTCGACCCTTGTCAAAAAGTACACGAGCAGTAATAGGACGAAGAGGAAGCAGGAATGACAGAGAAAGGAGCCAGAAGGAGTTTCCTGACTGGAGAATGGAGTATGGGTACACCTGGATTTTTTTTTAACGTTTTTATCATAAACTAATGAATAGATATTTTTTAAATGAATAGATAATTTTTAGAGCAGTTTGGGGTTTCAGAAAAATTGAGCAGAAAGTACAGAGTTTTCATCTGTTTCATTTTCCAAAAAAAGAGTTAATGTCAGCATTTCTCGTCAGTGATAACAAACTACCTCTGCATAATTTTTTTTAGGTGCTTGCCACAAGAACCCCATTGTTTCCAAGTCGTCCGTCTGCAGCCTAGCTGATGTTTGTAGTTTTTCTTCTCATGTTCCAATAGCATAAATAGCAGTGTGTGGACCGAGAGTATAGGGTGATACAGTTGTGATCAACTGTGAGCCTCTAGTATGGGTCGTACAAACATAGGCAATTGTGGACCTATAACTTGGGCTGTAGAGTTGTAACTAATCATGGGCCAAAGATATGGAGAAGTACAGTTATATTGATATCAAATCATGGGCCTATAGTGCAGGCTTTGCACTTGTAATTAATTGTGGGCCAATAATATTGCAGTTGTAATCAAAGATTATGAAAATGAAGCCAAGAAGGGAACTAACATTTTATTGAACACCTGGTATGTGCCTCAAAATGTCGTGTGGACTTTACCTGTTATTTACTTCTCACAGAAATACTATAAATTAGGTGTTATAATTCCTATGATGAGAAAAATGAAAGCTAAGGGAGGTTAACTCACTTTCCCCAAGCCCCACATATGTAAGATGTGGGACAGGTATTTGAATTATAAAGTCTATTCTTTCCACACCACAACCCTTCTACTCATGACTTCGTTTGTCTATAAATAGCAACTATATAGCGTTTCAGGCCAGTAGCAGACCTTCTTAATTGATCCTAAATCATATTTCTGCCCCTGACTTGGCCCTGAATTTCTTCTCTTCACTGTACTCTAGGGTAGCCATTATCAGTTAACTATGATTGGCATATAAAATAGAACCTATTTATCATCGCTGATCTTAGTTCCAGTACACAAATTCGATTTCTTTAATAATCACTTGTCTTCATTAAATCTCCCTTTTTTCTCTTTTTGAATGTTACCTCACACAAACATCAGTGCTAGTTTGAATAGGTCTTTATTTGGGGCTATGAACCTTTGATGCTTGTTAGCCTGTGCTCGAAGATTTGAAACTACAGTGTAGCTCCAAATGTCACCACCAACAGTTCTTAATTTGTGTGACAAATAATTAATTCTTCTTCGTCGTCACTTTTGAGTTTGAGTGTAGGAGGGCAGTGTCATACAACAGACGACCTGAGAAGAAAAAAAAAAGTTTTTCTAATAGCTCTTTCAGCAGACCTGAGAGCACACTTCCGAGGTATGTCAGCAGCATGTAATTTTGAGCTTGTTCTCAGTTCTGTACTATGCTCAGCAATATCTTCCTGAGGATTTACAATGGCACAGATTTCACAGATTTAAAAATGCAGTTTAGGATTACAGAATTGTACAGTTGAAACCTATGAAATTTTACTAACCGTTGTCACCCCAATAAATTTTAATGAAAGAAAATAAATAAAAGTGCAGTTTAGTTCCTGCATAAGCTCCCAACCACCTCAAACGAAAAGACAAGTAACAACATTTATAATGAAGGTACCACCTAAAGGCTCCTGAAATGCACAATCAGTAAATAGTGTGTTTGCATCAGGATAATCCTTGCCTGGGCTCAATCATATGGCATTGCTTGAAACCCATCTCAGATAGAAAGTCTAGAGCAGCCACTGGTTTTAGAATCCATAATTATATTGTTTTCCTCTTTTAGCTGTAGTTATTTTATTTAAGCTCTTGTAAGGAAGAGACTCTCTTAAATTAGCTCCTGTAATGGGATTTGTTATACTCCCATAGAAGCATGGAAACAGTTACAGCATTTAGCCTCAGTCAGCCAGGAAACATAGCAAAGTCACACCCCAGGAGGAGCAGAACCTGTGGGCTGTCAGGCCACAGGGTCTTCATTCTTATGCTTCACCATTACCTGGAGTCAGCTACTCTCTTGACCTTCTCTTTCTATGTAAATTAGCTACATCACCCTCTACTCTGTATTTTCAACTGACTCTTAACTTCTGCGTCCTCTTAATTTCTACTTTCTCATAATTTGGGCATATACATGGCCTATGACAGTCTCTCCAGATATTGTCTGCATTATATTTTTTCTTTCAGCCTCAACTCCCACTGTTCTCAACTCCTCATGTATCTATATTTTCTGAGAGTGAGAATCTAATTGATCTAACATGCAATTTGAAAGAAAATAAAAAGCATCCAAATATTTAGAGACAAATGCCATTATCACATTTACACAGCTCCTTCCAGTCTATTTTTTAAAAATACATGTGCATACAAAAGATAATTATAAAATTGGGCCCATATTACATACAGTTTTCCATTCCCATTTCACATTGTACCTTATATCACTGGCAACTTCTAATGACATTCAATATTACTTAAACATGTGTCTTTAATGGCTATATCTTGAAAGCCTTAACTTCAACATTGTCTTGAAAATATTCTGTGCTTTCTTTTCTTACATTTAGTTAAGAGATATTGGTTGTGTAATTTCATAGAGAGCAACTGTTAATTTAACAAGTATTTGTAAGTAATTAATTTAATAAAAGCAAGATAGAGAAAGGCCTTTGATTTCTTCTCCTTGGTTCATCATGTTCCCTGAAAATTCCATCTTCTGCTGAAGGTGAAGCTTCTCCAGCCACTGGTTGAGTCCCAGTAACACCGCATACATTACTGTATTCAATGCACAACATAGGCTTGACTTATGCCATACATGAAATATTGCTGATTTCCAATAAGTTCACTGGTGAGCACAGGTAGACATATTAATTTTTAATTTAGAATCAGAGTTCAGAGTGAGCAACATGCTGCTTTGGCAGAACTGATCAATTAGATTCTTTAGACTAAGATCAGTAGGGTTTTTTTTTTTTTTTTAGAACACACAATTATGAAAACGATGTCTCCCTTTTTGTTATATTTATGGAATTTTGTTGAAAGGTAAAAATAGCTCATGGATTTAAGTATAAGTCATGCTGATTATTAAATATCACAGACGTGAATATGAATCGTCTAATAATCAAAGTGCTTGGAGAACACAGCAATTTGATTAGCTTAATTTTATAGTCAGCTGAAGTTTAAACAAAAACATCTAAATTTTATTAAGATAACATTTATTAAGCACCGACTATCTCCCAGATACTCTGTTCGGTGCCGTTGTGCATAAGTCTCCTCTTATCTGTGGTTTCTCTTTCTGCGGTTTCAGTTACCCACAGTCAGCTGCAGTCTGAAAATAGTAAATGGAAAATTCCAGAAATAAACCATTCATGAGTTTTAAATTGTGCACTGTTCTGAGTAGCATGATGACCTCTCATGAGTCTTGTTCCCTCTTGTGGGCGTGAATCACCCCTTTGTCCAAGGCATCCATGCTGTATACGCTGCTTCCCGCCCCTGAGTCAGGAGATATTAGGAGCCTCTTGGTTATCAGATCAACTGTCGCAGTATCACAATGCTTGTGTTCAAGTAATTATTATTTTACTTACAAGTGGCTCCGACGCACAGAGTAGTGATGCTGGCAATTCAGATATGCCAAAGAGAAGCTGGAAAACGCTTCCAATAAGTGAAAAGGTGAAAGTTTTCGACTTATAAAGGCATTGTATCATCTCACATCATCACAAGAAGGGTGAGTACAATACCTGGCCGGCAGGTGCCAAAAAAAGTGTATCCAAGTGGACACTTTGGTCAACGTTTCTCAAGCAGTAGTTTGCCATAATCAGAAGTGTCTGGATGCTGATGGTAACCACTTTGAGCACCTCTTGTAGAAGTCAAACATGACTTATATTCATCTTTTGTCATTGGCATATATTGAGTATTACAATTTCAATGATTTTTTCCTTTCTTAAAATGTGTATACTTTTTTTTGGCACGCTGTGTACAACAAGTTATTATGAGAAAGAGAGAGAAAAACAGAGAGAGAGAGACAGAGAGAAAGAGAGAGAGAGACCACATTTTATGTAACACTTATTACAGTATATTGTGATGTGTTCTGTTGTATTATTATTTATTGTTAATCTCTTAATGTACCTAATTTATAAATTAAACTTTATCATAGGTATGTATGTGTAGGAAAAAAAAACATAGTATTGAAAGGGTTCAGTACTATTCAAGGTTTCAGGCATCCACTTGGGGTCTTGGCATGTATCCCCTCCCCATGGATAATGTGGAACCACTGTATTTGTCAGAGTACATTTCTCCCTGACTCTGCACAGCAATTATATTAAGTGTTGCTATTGTCTCAATTTTATAAAGAAAGACACTGAGACTGATTACTTACTTATATATATATGTAAGTAACTATAAATGATAGGTTTTTAATTTTAACTTATGCTTTCTCATTCTGGGTCCATTCATTCACCCAAAAATATTTAATGAGCACCTACAACATGCCAGAGATGGTGTTGGACCTTGGGAATTACAATTATGGACAGACAAGATCCATTCTTCATGAGGTTGTAGCCCAGTAGGGAAAGCATATTTTAAAAATAAGGAAAAATAAGAATTTCAGACAAAGACAAATACTACAAATACTAGATGGCATCACTTGTATGTGACATCTGAAAAAGCCAAACTCATACAAACAGAGACTAGAATGGTGCTTACCAGAGGCTGGGGGTTGGAGAAATGGAGGAGATGTGAGTCAAAGGGTACAAACTTTCAGTTTGAAGATGAATAAGTTCTGGAGATCTAATGCACAGCATGGTGACTGGTTGATAATGCTGTGTTATATACTTCAAAGTTGCTAAGAGCCCAGATCATAAATTTTCTAACCACGAAAAAGAAATGATCTCTATGGGACATGATGAAGGTGTGAGCTATGGTGGTAATCAGGTAGTAATTAATTGCAGTACATAAGGTCATCAAATAAACAACTTGCACACCTTAAACTTACACCAAATTATGTGTCAGTTATATTCCCGTTAAAAATAATTGTGCTACAAAAGAAAGCTACGGGATTCTATGGGATTATTAATGATAGAAACTGACCAAATTTTTTTCTCTATATTAGAGCTACCGCCGATTCTTTCAGTCTGTTGCTCCTATTCATTGGGAACTTACTACAGGTAGGCATCATGTTAAACCTTTTGTGAGTTACTTAATTCAGTCCCTTCAACAACCCTAAGAACTAAATACTATAATTATTTCCAGTATATTCATAAAGGCACTTGAGGGTTAGAGAAGCAAAGTAATTCACCCAGGAAAACAATGTGGGAGCTGGGATTTGAACTCAAATTTGTCTAATTTCAAGACCGTGTGGTCCACCCCAGGACTATTCAAGGCATTAGGGTTTCGTGTTCGTTTTTCTCGTGCTACATATTCATGACTTTTATATTCTTCTTTTTCTCCCTTTCTGTTTTTCACCTACTCCTTCCCACTGATTTACTAACTGTTCTTAGAAAGTGTGCTGACCTCTGCTCAAATGCCATCCCTTGTGATCACTAAACTATAACACATTTTATTTGGTATAATGTATAATATTGGGAACATTAGAAATGATAAAATATATGTAGGCTAAAGGGTGAAAGTGTAATCCAGACCTGCCTGTGGTTCTCCCTCTTTGATACTTTCTTAACTGTTAGGTAGATACATGCCTAGTTCTAATTACCTGTATTTTCCCGTCTATATAGTGCTTTTCTCATTTCCCAGAATCTAAACTCCTCGCATGTATTTTCTAAAATTACTAAGTTCCCCCCTATCTTTAGAGTTTTCCATTAAGTGGATTTGTTATCCTGGGATAAATGGTTCATGTTTAAAGTAACTCTACTGCATGCATCATTAATAAGATAGTCATTTCTTTTCCTAGATGGCATACAAAAACTTGACCTGTATAATCTGTAACATAAATCTTAGTTGAATTGTATCCCAGTCCATTTTCCCTGTACCTCTGCCCTGTTGTTTTCTCAGTTTCTTCCCCACTCTCCTTCCTCCCTCCTCGTACTTCTCTTGCTTTTATGATTTCTGTTTTTCTCAAAAGTATGCATTATATGCATGATAAGCTAACATTTTGAAAGAATAGTTTTTCACTCTTGCTTATATTTGATTAAAGTCAAATGATAAATTGTATTTGAGTTCCTCTCTGAGCAGAGACAATTTATAGAATTACAGTCACCTGCCCATTCTTGGATTAGCAAACAACACGGAAAGTGGAGATTTGATCTACCATCTTCTTTCACTACCATCCCTATGGCAGTGTCTCTTCAGATTTTAGTGCTTTACAGCTAACTTTTTTTTTTTCAATCTTGCACTTTAATACATATGAGACCAGGTAGAAAGATATGGATCAATTCTCAGGAATACAAAGAGTTGAGGATGTGCTGCAGCATTAACACAATTTTACGCTACACCTGCATATTCACTGAAATACACTGACTGAGAAGATAGTAAGTTAAAGCTAGAAGAGGTAATATTAGAAAAGAGAGCTGAGAGAAGTTGATAAGACGTGTGTAGGTCCCCATCTAGACTGAGATAGCTGAAGGTCTAGCATCAGATCACTAAAGATTTCTTTCAAATTACTTTTCCCTTTGAGACTATCATAACCTTACCTATCTGAAAAAAAAAAAAAAAAAAAACAGACAGATTCAAACTCAAGGCAGTTTCTTAAATTTCCTGTTATTCATTTACTCTATATATTATTCTACCCTTTTTACCTTTAAAACAACATAAAGTGGTACATTATAATTAGGTTACCACAATACAGATTACAAAGCATTTCTAGACATATATCAGAATATTTTGGAGACTTTGGTCAGTGTTTTAAAACCACTAAGTTTCCCACTAAACATCTAACTCGTGTAACATTTCCAAATCTCTGTTTCCTCATCTTTAAGAGGGGTGCGGGGAGCTGTGTGATGTCATTTCTAAGGGCCATTTAAGCCTTAAAATTTTGTGATTCTGTCTAAATAAAATACAGATAATCTCTGTTCTCATACTGAGCACAATGTCAAGCAGAGGGAATTTAAAATATATTCTGTGGGTTTGAAAAATGTTTAAGGACAGCATTAAGTAAGATTGTTTTTTAAACAATAGCAACAAAAACAACACTCACACTACCCGAGGAGAACCTCATTAGATTTCTGAAATGATGTTACCTCTTTTGTGGATTGTTTGTAGTTCCACTTCTTAGGAAGGAAACAGAAAAAACAATGGTCAGAAATATGAGCAGAAGGCAGAATTTAAACCTGGAAAACAATTTGTCCATGAAGTTTAGTCCTGGGGGAAACATGGATTTGAAAGGACTTGCATACTATATTTTAATGGGTACATAATTTTATCTCTGAAGTATTTTAATAAACACTCACAAATAGTATGACATGTTATTCCTCATAATAATTACATATACCATGACTCCTTTGTAATATCTAGTTATTAAGTTAGCTGCCATTGCCAAGGTCATATATAATTAAGCTGAAAATGTTAAACAATGGCATTCACTTTTCTCGTCTACCCAATTAAAAGAAGAAGATTGTTAAACACAGGAAAGGAGTATCTTTGAGGAACTTTTTCTCTCTCTGATTCTCTGTGCAAGTATTGACCTGAATATCTGAATGCATTCTAATAGGCAGAAATTATTGTAATATAAGATATTCAAAGATTATTTTGACCTGGAAGGGACACTTTCTAAGAAGTGTCTTTTCAATTATTACCATCTTGAATTTTCTGTGTTAAGATTGAGGTCTTTTCAGAGATTTGGAGTTAATAGTGGCCTGTAAACTAATTTACTACAACACATGTGTACATAAAATTCTTAAGAAAACAGGGTGCACTTGATTCAATGCTCTGCTGTCACTGTCTTGAAATTCTTAACAGTTCTGAACATGAGGCTCAGCATTTTCATTTTATGCAAGTTATTTGCACAAGTTATGAAGCCAGTTCCGACCACCGTGCACTACATGAGCTGTAGTTACCTGCTATGCTCCTGTCTTAGGTCCTTTGTCAGCTTCTCTCCTCTCTTGTTTCTGCTGGTCCCTCTGATCTCCTCTCCTCCCCTCGCTACACTATGGTTTACACTTAGCATGGCTCTGCTACTTTTCTCTGTGTATCTTCTGTATATTCTCATAGGTTTTGGTCTTGTTCTGACATATCACATTCCTACTCCCCAAAAGAGTGAGCTGTTAGGTTTATTAAGCACTGTACCCCAAAAGAACAGTTTTATCCATTTGGAATTATAAGAATAAATCTTACAGCTACCTTATAACTTTCCAAAAGCCTCTGAAAAATCTTTACCACCAAAAAAAAAAAAAGCAAAAAAAACAAACAGACAAACAAAAAAACTATTTTAGCTCCAAAAAGGAAGTGAAAGCTGCAATATCAAAATTATCAAATATTCAAATGATATATTTAAAACTCAGCAATGGTTAAATTTACTGTTCATGAAAGGTTCATGACATTTGCAAGTAACTTTGTCAGATGTTTCTCAATGCTGAAGAGTTTCAAAGGAGGAATATTTATGGTGAAAAGCATGGCCAGTTTTAAATACAGTGTTTTATTCATAGAAAATGAACAAAATAATTATTTAAACAAACTTTATATGCATACCTTTTATATACTATATATGACATGAGTTGGTTTGCTACCCAAATGAGTATGCATAGAACTTAAGTAGGTATTAAACTAGCCTGGTGTCCAATACAGCAAGCCATTCTTGGGCAGTATTCTTTTTTTTCCCCCTAAATGTGTTGCTTTTATTTATTTATTTATTTATTTTATTATTTTTATTGGTTTCAGGTGCACAAAACAATGTAATAGTTAGACATTTGTCATTTATACCCGTCACACAGTGATAACCCCCCTGCCCCCATCCACTATCCGTCTGACATCATATGCAGCCATTATATTTTCACTGTCTCTATTCCTAATGCTGTACTCCACTTCTTGTAACTATATATATATATATATTTATAGTTATATATGTATATATATATATTTATAGTTATATATATATGTACTATATATACTATATATATACTATATATACTATATACATATATATATATAAAATTATAGTTGACATTCATTATAGTTCAGCTTCAGCTTCAGGTGTACAGTGCAGTGATCAGGCATCTACATCATCCCTGAGGTGGTCTCCCTAATGAGACAAGTGTCCATTGTATACCCTGCAAAATCTTTACATTATTGATTCCATTTCCCAAATTGACTTTCGAATCCCCGTGGCCATCTTGTGGTTACCGACTGTGCTTTCTAATCCCCTCACCTTTCCCCTTATCCCCAGCCCCCCCCCCCCATATAGCAATCCTCAGTTTTTTGGACAGTATTCTTATGGTGGGCCACATTATAGAGTTCTAGCTTCCCTCATGTCTAACTTATAGGCGGGTATATTTGCATTAGGCTCCCATCACTGATGCAGTCTATTGCGGTTCAGATCTCTGTATGATTCCAAGCATGGTATGATAATGACACTGCAAGTTTCACAGCCTGACCAGTATTTTTCCCGTTTACAAATTCATTCTAAACTTTTCTTTGTTGTTGCAAAGTAGCAAAATAAATGTACTATTAAATACTCAGTGCTTAACTGCATTTCAGATTTTCTTTTTTTGTTGTTGCTTGATTCTTCCGGATTATTTTCAATATACTTTAAAGGACATGTTTGCAAAAAGGTGTTTTAGATATTCTGAACAATGCTCTGCTGCAAAACAATGAAAATGGATGGATTAATTATTTTCAAAATGTTTTTACATGCTGTACTGAGCTGTGAGCTGACAAAATAACGATAATGATAGGAAATAAAATCTTTAGGAGATGTCAGTGCCCTTCAGGCAAAGGCCAACAGGAACATACCTGGAGTTATATAGGTTGGGATTTATTACTCATTGCACTGAGGGAGAATATTCACCATAGGAAATCATGGGATGTCTCAGTCAAAGTATGTTAGAAACAACCTCCTATGTAGCACTTAAACTTTAGTTAAATAATTTGGAGAGGGATCTAAGGAAACAGGCTTTTCCTGTAGATTGAATGCATTAAAAATGCAAGAGCAATTCTACGATTCGGTATCTCAATTAATTTTATCTAGTGGGAGGGGAGACTAGAACGAGGGTAAAGCAGTAATTAGTAAAACAAACAAACAACAAAAAAGTATCATTCACTCATTTTAGCCGAGAGAGTGATGTTTGGTGCTTGTGGGTGACACAGTGATCTTGTTTTTGTCAGTGTTTGGAGAAAATTAGGAAGTGGCTTTTGTCTCACTTTATCATGGTCTTATAGTCACTTTGCCTGAGGTTGGTATTTTGTAAGATTATGTTCAACAGAAGAATAACAGGGCCTAACTGCCTAGTGGTGAGTGCCATTCTTGCTTCCAGATTTCTGGGGCTACCTTTCAATTCTTGTCAAGGCGAAACAAAATGAAACCAAGAATTCAAAGTTAAGCAAACATGAAAGTTGGCTTTTAACCAGATTTCCACTGACCCAAACCCATATTCATTGTCAGGTGGGGTAAAAAAATGACAGGAAAAAAATTAAGGCCTTCTTAAGAAATTATATCTTATCTGAGACACATAATATGACATCAAAGAGGCCACATGTTTCTTGTCTCCCTCCCCACAACCCTTCACAGAAGGCGATGACCAGGAAACTTATTTGTCTTGATGTTGATATTGAGTGGAGGGAAGAGAACAGTCTACTGAGAATTGGACAAACAAGCCTGTACCCGTGTGTACACAGGACCCCAATTTCACACATGTGTGACCAGAAAATTACAGCAACAACAAACCTCAAGCTGAAATTTTAGTTTGAAGTGCAGTGGTTCTAGGTTGGTAATGCATCCAAGTCTGCAGATGGCCACTGGGCCTGCCAGCCCCGGGGCCTCCTGGGAGGGGAACTGCTGCAGGTCAAGTTCAGCTGCCATCTTTTGCCCTGCCCGTGGTCACCTGGCATGAGCCACAATGCAATCGAGAGATGGCCGCTGCCCACACTGTGTTTGCAGGCGTCCTGAGAGACAAAGCTGTGAACCAAAACTGACGTAGTAAGGCTGCTTAGCCAGAGGTATGGGATACACCGAAGCCAGATGCTGCTTATTAGGGTTTTGTGAACCTTTGAGGGATTTTAAGGAATCACAGCATAAGCCAAGACAGGTAGTTTGTAGGAAAAAGCCACTGAAAGCTGCTTGTTGGGGCCTGAAAGTTGGGTGACGTGTGGTCTCAGGGAAAGTTGGGTGGGCAGATGAAAGGTGATAGCCAGTTTGATGGAGACTGATACTGCGTCTGCCTGCGTCTGCATGCAGGGAAGGGGAGGGCTCAACAATGAAACAATGGCTTTTGCCAACTCATCTCTAGCCCTTGACACTCGACAATTCCCTGCATGACCCTGGTGACTTTCAAGTTGCTGGCCCAGCACTGGAGCTCAGAGCAAGTGATTCCATCAGTGAGTAAGTCCATGCATGGGCCCTTTAAGAGGGACGCCCCGGAGTGTAGCTCCTCTATGTGTCACTCAGCCACAATCTTTGCTGGTTTTCACAGCCAGAAGTTATGGGTATTTCTCTACTAGGTATTGGAACTTTGGGCAGGGGAGGGGCTGGGACCCCTCACTCCTCAGGGTAGGACCTCCACAGCCGAGATATCCTCCCAGATTTTTAACTGGTCACATCCATGTGTGGGACCAGCCCATTCTGCATCTCTGTCCCTCCTACACATCTGGACATGGCTTTTTCTGTATGCCCTCAGTTGTAGGGCTTTGGTTCAGCTGGACCTCAGGCAATTCTCAGCAATTGTTGTTCTGTGGTTTAGTTGTAATTGATGTGGTCCTGAGTGGAGGTGAGCAGAGCGTTTATTTACTCCATCATCTTGACTGGAAATCATCCATAACCAACTATTCTTTACTGAATTCTTTTGAGAGATAAAAAGATACAAGAAGAGATTGAAATATGAATAAAGAATAAGAAACCATAAAAATAACAAAGCAGATTAAAAATTCTTTAGCATTTAAAAAGTATAATGATTAAAATAAAATGTTGTAACCAAACAAATTAAGAAAAGAAGTATAAATCAGTTCTTAAATAGTTATGTATCTGTTAGCAAAAATTAAAGTTTAATCAAGTATCTTAGTAATTACATCCACAATTAACTGGCAGGGTGCATAGATCCTTCATCTTCTAGCCTCTATCACTTTTTAGCCTCATTTATTTTCTCTATACAGAGTTTTTGGAGTTCCCTGAATATTTTCTCACCAGCTTTCATCTACATACTTGCATTATTATATTTGTCAAGTTGTTTTGTAAATCTTATTGCATGCCTTTTTTCTTGCTGAACTGTGAACTCATAAAAAAATCTTATGAATTAATATTTCATTTCCTATTAGTATTTGACATACAATATGCAATTTGTATTAAACATAATGTTTGTTGAAAAACATTGAATTCTCCAACTTTCAATTTATTCACATTTTTAATCATGTTATCAGTTCTCTGTCCATCAACCTTTTTTCCTCTTTGAGTGGGAAGAATGAAAAATTATGAAAACAGTAACTTCCTGCACATTGAGCATATTGCTTTTTGGATTTTAAAATCATAATTTATTTGTATGTCTTCTTTGGAGAAATGTCTCTTCAGGTCCTCTGCCCATTTTTTATTGGACTGTTTGTTTTAATGTTGTTGAGTTGTATGAACTCCTTATATATTTTGGGTATTAGCCCCTTATCAGAGGCATTGTTTGCAATAAACATTAAAAAATGCTCAACATCACTAATCATTAGAGAAATGCAAATAAAAACCACAATGAAATATCACCTCACACCTATTATATGGCTATCATCAACAAGACAAATAGTAACAAGTATTGGAGAGGCTGTGGAGAAAAGGAACCCTCATACACTGTTGGTGGGAATGCAAAATTGGTGTAGCCGCTACAGAAGGCAGTGTGGAGGTTCCTCAAAAAATTAAGAATAGTTACCATATGACACAGCAATCCCTCTCCTGGGTATCTACCCAAAAAATCTGAAAACATTTATCCATAAAGACATGTGCTCCAATGTTCATTGCAGCTTTATTTACGGTGGCCAAGACATGGAAACAACCAAAGTGTCCTTCAATAGTTGAATGGATAAAGAATTTGTGGTATATATACACAATGGAATACTATTCGACCATAAGAAAAGATGAAATAGGACCATTTGTGACAACATGGATGGATCTTGAGATTATAATACTAAGCGAAATAAGTCAGACAGAAAAAGCAGAGAACCATATGATTTCACTGATATGTGGTATATAAAACTGAAAACAGCAAAAGAAGAAGAAAAACAAATGAAGAAACAAAAACTCATTGACATAGACAGTAGTTTAGTGGTTACCAGAGGGTAAGGGGGAGGAGGGGGTTAGAAGAGGGTAAATGAGGTCAAATACATGGTGATGGAAGGAGAACTGACTCTCGGTGGTGAACACATAATGTGAGATATAGATGATGTATTACAAAATTGTACACCTGAAATCTATGTAACTTTACTAACAATTGTCACCCCAATAAACTTTAATTTTAAAAAATAAATAAATAAAAGATCAAATCATGATCCTCTTAAATTTAGCAACATAGCTTACCCAGAAACCACAGGAACAGATCATTTTAGTCTTTGTTGTTTTATGTAACTTTGGGTTTTGTAAACTGTTTATTTTGTTTGGTAATCTACATTTCCGGACACTATTAATTAGAAAAGCACAAATAGTTAAGAAAATTCCTTGTGGCAGTTCTTAAACTTAATGACTTATGTTAGCATAAATCACCAAAACCTATACTAATATTATGGTTTGAGTTTCAAATTTAGGACTTTTATAGAGTACCAATTTATCTGGAATATTTATACGTTTACTCAATATTAATGTCTAAATATTTAATGTGATAAGTTCAAAGCTAAAACACACTGAAAAACACCTTTAATCTTACAATACTTCCAGTAGAAAGGGAAAAGTCATTTATCTTTCTGACTTAAAAGGTAGAAATGAAGAGTCAAAAACAAAATTCAGCAACATTCAGTGGCTGGCTTTTTTTTTTTCTGAAGTAAAAACGTGTTACATGTAATATTATTTCATTGTTATTTCTGTATCAATTGTTTCAATGTCTAGTTAGTGGAAAATAATTTAATGTGTTTCCTTAGACTTTACCTACTTCAGGTACTGTTGCTCTGATCTTTTGCAATTCTGACAGATGTTACTAGTAGAATTATTAGAATAAGCTTTGGATAGTTGATTTTTATGAATTAAACCACAAAGTGATTTATGAAATCACATTGAAATTGATAGGAACGCAGCATTTATTAAGATGTATTACAGTGACACACGTATTCCACCAATTAGAATAAAGGACACACCAACCAAAGACTCGGGCTCATGCTCGGCAGTATTTCACCTTCGTGCTTGGAGAACTCTTACGGGCCATCATAGTGAGAGACTTACATTTCCATAGTTTGGGCTATAGTAGAGAAGAGTTTAATGTTTACTGAGTTCCAAAAATCTCCTTCCACTGCTTTTATAGCATATGCTATTACCATCCCTATATGCAGAATAAACAATGTCCCCTAAAATGTGGAATGGTATTAAGATATTATTTAAGTAATTAATTTTATTACAGATGCTTATAGTACAGGAATTATGGGGGACTTGAAAAATTAACTGTGATGCTAGATAATAAAATGTATATATAACTCTAGTCTTATTCAATTGGTATATGTAAATCTTTTCTATGCTTATATACTGGGAGGCCCCAAAAAATTTATACAAGTGGACACTTTGGTCAACGTTGGACAAGCAGTAGTTTGCTGTAATCAGAAGTGTCTGGACACTGATGGTAACCACTTTGAGCACTTCTTGTAATTGCAGAAGTCAAACATAACTTGTATTCATCTTTTGTTATGGGTATATATTGAGTATTTCAATTTTAGTACAGTTTTCCTTTCTTAAAATGTGTATACTTTTTTTGGCAACCAGTATTTTTTTCATAGAACTGTGTACTTATATCAATAAGTTTATTAACACAACATAGGACTGTCCTTAATTTCATTGTTTCATGAAACACACATATACATTATTGTATATGTGTTACACACTCATACAAAAATGTTTGTATATAGACATTTTCACATGTTGTTAAAATCTAATATAGCTTATTGCCTTTATGTTTCAGTAATGTTGGGTCTATGCATAAAGAACTATGCTGTATTATTATTTTATATTTTCTATTTTTTTCCATAAAAGTTAAGATCCCTATTGTATAGATATGGTATTTATCACTTTATATCTCTTCCTTCCTTTCCTTAATTTAATGAAGATAATTTAACACATCATCTACACTGTGTTTTAATTTACACTATTTAATGGTAAAATTAGTGCATGTCTTTCAAGTTTCCGTGGTTTGACTGATGTAACCTAAAATATGTTTAACAGGTATATGCCAATTGATAACGGGTCTTGCTGGCTAGTACAGTAACTGTAAACAGAACCTTGATACCCTGTTATAAACTCATTAGCAAAGTAGTCTGTTATGTTTTTATTCCTGTTACCAAATCGGAAAAAATAAACATATCCTTATATTTTCTGTTTTTTAATACATTCATTCCCGTAATGGGCACTGGATAGAACTATACCATTGTTATTTTATTTAATTTTAAAAGAAAATGATATGATTTTCTTCTAGAATCTAGGTAGAAGACCTCAGTTACCATTTCTTGAAAGACAGTAGGATAATATGAAACGTGCCAAATCTACTAAATACCTTTTTAATGAGGCACTACATTTCTTCCTCAAAGAATTTAACTCTTAGAAAATATTTGGTTTACTTTTAGATGGTAACCAGATGCCTTTATTTTTCTCCCACCATGCTTTAAAATAAATCTTGATTTATTAGACTTTGGTGCCAGCATCATGCCATAGAAGGTGCAAGTTGGACACAGCAGAGTTCTAAATCTGACTTCAGCAGAGTTCTAAATCAGATTTCAGTTCTAAATCTGACTAGTTTTGTGACTTTGAACTAGTTTTGTAAATGCCCCAAGGTTTAGTTTCCTCATGTATAAAATAGAAATCATAATACTTAGTCTTAAAACGTTTCCAGACTTTCTTGCATTCTAAGTATTTTTCCTTTTGAAAATACCACTTGTATTCGTTTGCTAGGGTTGCCATAACACAGCACCACAGACTGGGTGGCTTAAACAACAGAATTTTTTTTCCTCACAGTTGTGGAGGCTGGAAGTCCAAGATCAATGTGTCGGCAGAACTAGTTTCTTCTAAGGTCTCTCTTCTTGGCCTATTGATGGCCATCTTCTTCCAAAGTCTTTCCATGGTCTCCCCTCTGTTTATCTGTGTCCTAATCTCTTATAATAAAAGACACCAATCATATTACATTAGTGGTCACCCCAAAGGTCTCATTTAAATTAAAAAAAATTTTTAAAGACCCTAATCCAGGTACAGTCACATTACTGAGGTACTCAGCGTTAGTTAGGACTTCAACATGTGAGTTTGGGAGGGTCACAGTTCAGCTGATAACACGACTCCATATCAAATCAGAAATATTAAATAATTTTTAAAATATTTTTGAATTAATTATAGATTCATAGAAAGTTGCAGAGGTAGTATGAGAGATCCTGTGTATTTGTGTATCTTTCACCTAAATTCCCCAAATAATTACATCTTACATATTTATAGTACAATACCAAAAGCAGTAGTTTGCATTGGTACAAAACATGTGTCTTGTTTTATGTCATTTTGTCACACGTGTTGATTCATATAAACATCATAATCAACATACAGAGCTAGTCCGTCATCACACAGATTTCCCTTGTGCTACCCATTCAGAATCACAGCCATCCCTCCTCCCCCAAATCACTTCTAATAACCCCTGGAAACCACTAATCTGTTTTCCGTCTTTACAACAACTTGGATAAATCTTAAGGTCATTATGCTGAGTGGAAAAAGTCAATCTCAAAAGGTCACATATTATGTGATTCAATTTATATAACATTTACAAAATGACAAAATTATAAATTAGTATTTTAAGTTAACTTTGTTGAGGTATAATTTACAAATAATAAAATGCCCCTATTTTAAGCATATAGTTCAATGCATTTAGATATATGTGTGTGTCCGTGTAACCAACACCCTAATTAAGATGTAAACATTTCAATCTCCTCCAAAAGTTCCCTGTGTTCTTGTACAGGCAAACCTCACCTCCTACCACAGGAAACCACTGATCTGCTTTACATCAATATAGGTTACATGTACTCTCATGTAAATGACAGACTATAATAAAAACCTCTTGGAAACAGCTTCATTTGCTCAGTATAATGTTTTTGAAGTTTCCATGAGTTGCTGAGAAGTACTCTGTTGCATAAACATACGCAATTCATATATGTTATTCTATTGACACATATTTGGGTTTTTCTAATTTAGGAAAATTATGAATAAGGGTGACATGAACGTTAAACAACAAGTTTACAGTGAGGGACACTGTTTTCTTGATTTGCTTGGGTAAATAACAAGAAGTGAAATTGTTCGGTTATATAGTAATTACGTATATAAATTTATAAGAAACTACCAAACTCTTTTCTAAAGTGGTTATACCATTTTACACTTCAGCAGTAACATATGAGAGTTCCAGTTGCTCGAGATCCTTGCCAACACTTTGTGTTATGAGTTGTTTGTTTCTTTGTTTTTTTTAAATTTTAGCCATTCTGGGTATGCTGTGGTCTTTTACTGAGGTTTGAATTTGAGGTTTGAGGTATGGACGGTTAGTTAGGCTAATGCTGTGTAGCATCTTCTCATGTGGTTATTGGCTATTCATTTATCTTTTTTGAGGAGCCTGTTACGATCATTTCCTAAATTTTAAAATCCAGCTGTGTATCTTTTTAGTAAGTCGTGAACATTCTTTATATATTGTGGATACAATTCAGATATGAATATGTGAATATTTTCTCTCAGTCTATGCCTTGTTCTTTTCATTTTCTTAATATTATCTTTTGAAAAACAAATTATTAATATCGGTGAAGTCTAATTTATTAATTTTTTTATATTCAGTGTTTTTGTGTCTTATGAGAGAAATTTTGGTTTACTAAAGATTGTGAAGATGTTCTCCTATGTTTTCTTCTAAGAGTTATATGATTTCAACTTCTATATTTAGATCCAAGATCCATATCAAGTTCATATTTATCCATGATGTGATACAGAAGCTGAGGTTTTTGTTTTTCATAGAGATACTTAATTATTCCAACAATATTTGCTGAAAAGATCATCCTTTCCCTATTGAATTACCTTGGCAATATGTCAAAAAAAAAATCTACATTGAACATTTTTCAGTCTATTTCCAGATTCTATTATATCCCACTCAGCTGTCTTTTATTACATTATTTTTAGATATAGGAATGCCCTCATATTCAAATCAGTATTTCTAGGCTCATGAGGTGACCTCAAGATTAAATATTACTTTTACATTAATGTCATAATAATTGTATATTTCCTGAGAGAACATGAACTTTATAATTACTCAAGCATAAATGCATTTAGTATAAATATATTATATTATTACTATCATATTGATTACTTTTTATCTAGCTGCTTTTCATTATAAGTAACAATTAGTAAATTAAAATAAGTAAATACAAGATAATTGAAGCTTGAAATGAAATAGGGAACTCTATAATTGCTACGTTTTGACAGAGATTTGACTCATTCCTACCCAAGCTCACAGTAGCATTTAAAGATATAGTTTGGGCAAGTTTTTGAAATTCAGAATAATTTAATGCAAAAATAACTTGAACAAATAAATGTTAAAATAAACCCATAGTGTATGAAAGAAGTCTGCTGTCAAATTCCAGATTGGAAATAGATTGTTCACCTTTATGAAATAGTGTGAGTTGAGGAAAATGAACCCTTAACTACATTCCCGGGTAAAGCTTTCTAGAAAAAATAATCAATATTTTTTAATTAAAAATAATTATGAGGCATTAGAATAGAATGTATTTAATTGCAAAAATTATCCATGTAGAAATGAAATAAATTGTTTACATCTTTACAAGTGAAAATCATTAATGGGTTCTGCCTCTGTGCTCTATCTTTATATCCTTGATTTATTTTATTACTTCTCCAGAAGTAAGAGCATAGGTTATGCCTCTGCGTCCTCAGTGGAACAGGCAGGGAACAAGACTGTCTTAGAATTAGCAAGTCTTGGATCAGTCCTAGCTCTGCCCAAGCCAGCAGTGTGTAGTCCACTTGGAAACATTAGGATTTCCTTAATGTGTACACTAAGTAAATTTGGTTAAACTTTATCTTACGGCCAATTTCAGCTCTCAAATCTATTCTAAGATGTTTTTAATGTGTAAATGTTTTCAGTCAAATTATGTTTTCCTAAAATCATATGTGTTTATATGCACCATGGAGTACTGCACCATAGTTCAAAACAGAAAGCTACCATGTTTCCCCGAAAATAAGACTTAGCCGGACAGTCAGCTCTAATGCGTCTTTTGGAGCAAAAATTAATATAAGGCCCGGTCTTATTTTACTATAATATAAGACCCGGTCTTTAATATAATATAATATAATATAATATAATATAATATAATATAATATAATATAATATAATATAATGTAATACCAGGTCTTATATTAATTTTGGCTCCAAAAGACGCTTTGGAGCTGATTGTCCGGCTAGATCTTATTTTTGGGGAAATAGGGTAGACAAACATACAGCCAGGGATTAATCTCAAAACCAGTGCTGACAAGTCTGCATCACAGCAGTGTGCTTTGCAAAAGCAAAAATACTTGAAACAACCCAAATTTTCATCAATGAAGGATCAGCTAAATACATTGTCTTCCATCCATACAGTGAAATACTACACAGCTACAAAAAGAAATTAAAAATCTTTCTATATATGATTATGGAGTAATCTCCAGTATATGATGTTGATGGGGGGAAAAATCAAGATAGAGGAAATAATGCTTGAATGCTACATTTTGTCTAAGAGAGGGAATACAAATAATCCCAATATCTATTGTTGGTAAAGAGAAGACGAAACAATACCAGAACACAGGTAAGCTATCAAAGACTACTGGCTCATGACAGAAAGATTCAAAAGGCAACTGTAAGGGCCTTTTATCTGTTGCCCATAAAATGGTACAATCTGAACATCAATAAAAGCAGTAGTGGTGGTGGATTAAACACCAAACATTTTATAATCCATGAGGTCATCATAATAAAGAATAAAGTTTTTTAAAAAACAAACAAATAACTCCTGGCTTCTTTGGAGGATGCTAGTGAACCAACTCTACTCTGAAATCTGGTAAATAAATGGGAGAAGAGATGAAGCCAGCATTTCACTTGACTTTCTCATAAAAACTGCAACTAAGTGGTAGACGAAAATAAGTTTCCCTTTTTAGAAATACTCTAGTTAATGAAGAAGGAATGATAAAATTAGAATATCACTGTAGTCTGCAAATCCTTAATGAAATAATGGATCTACATAGTGATTGACAGTGGCTATTGTTAATATGACCAAAAGAGAGACGTCTGGACATCACGTGACTCTTGTTGGAAGTACATAACACCACCTATGAATTAATCTTGCCCGAAATCAAACCTGAATGAGGTTAACCCTTTAGATTTAGTCATGAGTTTATATGAAATTCAAGAAGCTAGGAACATGTTAAATGATATTACAGGATGCAGTGTTTTAAGACACATAAAAATCATATGCAATGTGTGGACCTTATTTGGTCATTCAAACAAATCTTCTATTTTAAAAATTTGAATTAACTTGGAAAATTTGACCACTGACTTAGATATTTGATAATGTTAAAGGCGTTATCACAATTTCTGAGTGTAATATTGGTATTGTCATTGTTTTTTATAAACCAATCACTGTCAGTAGAACTGGGACACAGCCTTGATCTATTTGTAACCATAAATTCTATCCCCATGCAGGGGACAGCAGTCTCAGACAGCAGTGGCGCTGAAGCCCATAACACACTGAGAACTTGGCTGCCATTTCAGTGTTAGCCCTGGCCACATTCCAGGACTGGGGTTGTGGGTGTGGCAAGAAAAAGAGCTATACCATTTCCTTAGGGTAACATGTCCCATTCTGTGCTCCTAGAACGCATCTCTACAGTATACTCATCAAAACAATAGGGATTCAGTAACCACTGCTATAATGAAGCCCGTGATAAATTCTGAAATAAAGAGAACTTTCAAATTTGGCATTACCCAATGAATCTCAAATTTATTTGACCACAGGACATTTATTTTCACATTTTAGCTATTAATATCTTACAGAACTAACTTTGGGAAAACTGTTTTAGATGTTATATTGCTTCCAATATAAAGAGAGGGAGAAGAAGGTGCTTTCCTTGTTTCTGTCATTCTGTCAAGAAATCATGGTTGGCTGGATGTCCAGCTCTGGGCAGATATCAAGAAAAAGGTTTAAATGTAAAATTTTATCTTGGATTATACAATGTTTACTCTTATCTTGACATTGACAACCTGCATGAATGAAAGGCAGGCATCTTGTCTAAAAAGTGAGCAAGACGTAAGATTAACAAAGTACTTTTTATATCTGACTTTTTGAAACTGCTCAATTTGTTAAAACTGAATTTTCAGAATTGGGTTTTTTATGGGGTTCACCAATGTTAAAATTTACCACTGGCACTCATTTCATTTATCCTCTGATTTGCACATCATTCTTTCACTGTCAGGTCATCCTCTTTATCCACCCATTACTTTATTCTTCCCTTCATTTCCTGGGGTTAGGTTTTGTTTTGTGCATTGGGAATTCCCAGAGTAAAAACCCTGAAAATTCAGATATGTCTTACAAATCTACCATAGAACTTGTGGTGTTACAGGGATGGGAGCTTGAGATCCTTAAACTAGCTATAATTGCCTACGCCATGCTTACTGTGTTTTAAACAAAGAGGAGACAGCTAAAATTACCATCTGTATCCACTGCTACCTTGAATTCTTGGAAGACCATTCTGCCATCTTCAATTGTATAGAATAGATTAATTTAACAGTGTGTCCCGGACTAGGATCATTATTTGACAATCACATAGGAAACATGTCCACTGCCCGACACCTAAGGATGTGGGGAGGAATGTTGCGATGGAAACAATGAATCAAACATAGCTTGATACCAACTGTCTGAAACTCCTCAACTCAATTGCCCTATTAGAGTACTGGCTCCCTCAGACAGGGAGAAAGATACATGCTTTGGTTTGTTTACCATTTAATGTTTTTGAAATGAAATGAGATAGTGCATGTAAAAGTTCTTTGTGAACTATGAAGGTTTATATATATATACAAGGTTTTATTTAATGTAGTTCACCCTAACTTATTAGTTTGTCAAATCGTACAATGTGACCTTTTGTGGTTGAGAAAGTATGAATCAGTTATGAGCTGGCTATTCTTGTTCTGATTCCCAGTTTTTCCTGTGAGTACTTTGCACATATCTATGTTATAAAATGTCATGGGCGCTCACCATATATATTTCTATTGAAATCACTTGAAATTATTCCGTTTACTGGCTGACCACCAAAAATCATTTAACAAAGTTTTTAGTTCAAATATTTTCTTAGAGCCAAAATTAAAGAAACATATTTTCGCATATAATTTATAGAATTATGAATTGGGTTTTCAGCACATTCTTTTTCATATGTACTTATGTTTAGAAAAATAGCTCACTAAATCTAGATTGAATCAGAAATTCTATGTTATTTAGAGGGAAAATTCTTCTTAATTTAAAAAAATGATTTTATGAATTAGAATAATGAAAAACCTAAGTTCGTGAGCAGATATAGATCCTATTGTATGTATTTTTAACATCTCAATACATTTGAGCCAAATTCCTGTGCACCTTATGATGTTGGTTAAAATAATTCTTTTGGAGTTTATATAATTATGCCTTCACCTATTTTTAGAAATATTATGTAAAAGGGGATTCATGCTTTTTTTATATCCTAATTTATTAACATGATAATGTTGTCATGTTAAGAATGTTTATGTGACAGCTGTGTTACTAATATCAGGTAGATAAAACCCTAATTTTTGAAATACTACATCGTGTGGACCATATAGTGTGAGTCACATTGGAGTGTTAAAGGATTTTCACTGCTTTTCATTCTAAATGTCTCATAAAGTAAAGCTCAGTTTATCATAGAACAAACAATAATTCACCTTAAATTGCAGAACAGCATCACCTTTTTCCTTTTTTCCTTTTTTTTTTTTTTTTAAGAATATAGTAATTCAAGAATAGTCATAGGTTTGGAGAGTAGATATTCCAAAACAAATACATTATGAAAAAGATTGCATGCTTTTCAATGTATTATGTATCGAGAAACATCTGTAGAGGTGATTATTTCCCTTTTAATAAGCCTAGTAGGGGAAATTGCAGAACTTTAAATATCTAGGTCGTAATCATTAAGGTTTACATTTAGGGTATCAGTCAAATTACCATTCTGCTCTAGACAGTTACTGAGAGCCCTAATTCCTTATTAGTCATGCATCTTTCTTGAAGTTAATACAAGATTAGATAGCAGTTAAATCTGGGAAAGCTGCCAGTTATTATTGCCATATTATTATCCTTTGTATTTGAAAGTACTGCTGAAGCAGACTTCTACCATGACCAGGGCCGAGGGTGAGTGGCTTTTTATTATGTGTTTATGGTCAATATTGAATTATTCACAGTTGCCTGCTGCCATTTTGGTCACACTCTGGCTAATTGACAAGTGTGGCAGCTAGGAGTGAAGATACAGTTATAACTCCCTGGAGACAGTTCCTTGTGTGTGTGTGTGTGTGTGTGTGTGTGTGTGTTTTATAACTTCAGTTATAGTTCTGCTCTTCCGCAAAGATTGTGCATAATTATATTGGCCTCCATGATAATGAAGTCTATACCTCTGAGCTTTTGAAAGAAACAATAGGAAATACAAATTACATGAGTTTCAAAATAAGTGTTGTGGAGGAAAGGCTGATTGAACTGGGAAAGGAAGTAGCAAAATGACCTGACCCAATTTTTCGTTTTAGCAACTGGGAAATTCTTTTTGTAAATATTGAAGTTTGTATAGAGGACGATATAGGCTATACATCTCCCCAGCCACAATCTGGATACAAGGTTATTACATTGAAATGTAATTTGAAAGGTCATTTCATTACACTTGAAAGGTCAAATTCAAGCAAGCATATCAACATTTATTATCAAGCAGGAGAAAAAGAAAGAAACAGGGCAGTTGCACAACTTTCTCAGCCTTTGGGCACTGTAACAGCTGCATGCTTAGAAGATTCACACCTTGCAGCATTCAGTAGTATGATGGCAAGACCAGTAATCTCTATTCAGGGTGGGCTTATGGACATAAGACTAGCAAGGAGCTAGGATAGTGTGTCTCAGTGTATCATTACTTGTTTTGTTTTTTTGCAGACCATTACTTTTCTAAAATATATTAAAAATGCACTACTAGACAATTTTTAATAATACAAGTTCCTGGTGGGTTTTGTTGGGGTGTTTTTTGTTGTTATTAGATTTAAAACTCAAAAACAAAAATTATTGTGAAAAATTAGTATAAATACTACCTACTCTCAATTTCTGAACAGTATCAAGCAGTTCATCTGCCATCACTGGATTAAACATTATGTTGAACTCATCTAGAAGATCCAGAGCCCTGTACCAGGTATATTTAGGTTACTAGGCTAAATTATTATGCTCTGTTCACATAATAACAATGAAGCCACTACAGTTTTTCTAACCAACTATTATTCTAAACACTCTTTATTTTGTCAGTAGAAATTCATTATAACATTCCTTATGCTAATGTTGATTTTAAAACAATATTTGAAATCCCTAAGTAATCTCCTCTGTAGTGTTGAGTCTTGATTAAGGTATTTTAATGCTCACTCTCCCTAAGGTATAGGTATAGGTAAAGGTATAGGTTAAAGTTTACTTACCCATCTCACACACACACACACACACACACACACTCACACACACACTCACACACACACACGTACACATCCACATGTTTACTCCCAAGTATCTTTAATGAAAATTATAAGACATATTATTAAAAAAAAGAGGCAAAACCAAAATGGTTATTTGAGTTGAGTTTAAAGAAAGACTTCCATCAGTTAGGTGATCAAATAATATAAACTCTTTAGAAAACATAAGACTATATGCCTCCTTTGGATTGATACATTTTGAGGCATGTTAGTCCATAGTACATCACTTTCTGAACACTTCCAGTGTAGATAATATGTGGAAAAGTTCTGTGTCCAAGATTTTTTTCACCAATACAAAACCAAAGACTGGAGAAGAAGCAAAGACGAGTCCTCTAGATGGAATAGATCTAAGAACATCCTTCAGTCAGATCTTCTAAACTGGGACTTGTGGTTCAGAAATCTCCTGGTTTCTAATATTTTTGATAAAACAATTTTATGAAAATTCATGTATTTATTAATGAATTTCTGTCTCCTATTACAGTTATTTCTCATCACTGGGAAATAATTTGTTACAATATTTGAAATAACTCCACCCACCTATAGTCTATTCCACCAAAAATTTCTTTAGAACTATGGAAATGTTATAGTGATTCCAGATTTTAGAAAGTTAAAAAGTTACTTTCTTGACTGGCTACATCCAATAATAATGACCGATGAAATTCCGACATCCTTGACCATATGCTTACTACTTTGTAAATATTCTGTTTAGAAACTCTTTCCTTTGACTAATATTCTTTGATGGAGGCTTAATTTGAATAATAGATCCTCTAAAAGTTACACTGGATGGTTTCTACTTCAAAACTTTACATATTTTAAAAATTTAACATTAAGTTAACAATAATACTAAGTAAACCTAAACTTGATGTTCCACTTTCAGAATGTGTAATGTGCCCTGCAGTTTTATGTTGATTGAAACCAAGGGAGTGATAGAGAATATTTATTTAGCAAATACACTTTTGAAGCATGAAAAATTACGTACTAAAAATAATTGTATTTGTCATTTACTTTTCCTTATGGTGATTTGCTAAGTCAAAAGTTTTCATTTTTACTTAATATACAAAGGGTGCCAAAAAATGTATACATATGTTAAGAAAGGGAAAAACTGTACTAAAATTGTAATAATATATATCAATAACAAAAGATGAATACAAGTCATGTGTATACATTTTTTTGGCACCCTGGGTAGATTTAAGCTAAGGGCTAAAATGATGTTCTAGAATTGGTGCTATCATTTTCTAGTACATTCTTGTAACATGATATCATACTTGCATAATAATTAATGTTCTATACAACTTCATACCTTGTGTGAATATATTGAAGATAGAAAGGATTTTTAATTTTATAGTTGATGATTCTTTTCTATAATGTGATTGCTAAAGATGAAATTTTGGATGACAGCTCTAAGTCAATTTTTATATAACATTTACAGCAGGAAATAAAACTCAGTACTCATAAATCATGCACTTTAATTTCAAATAAGCTTTTTCTTACAAAAATGTGCTTTGATTATGGGATATTTTTTATTATTAATAGAATAAACTAAATATGCATTTTACATCAGGAATCCAAATTCAGCAAACCATTTTTTTATACAGACACCTTTAATCAAGACATAAAACTGGACCTCAAGATGCCATCAATTAGCTATTTGGACCAAAATATAGAGTTGTCATAATTTATAAGATTTGCTAATTGCCCTTCATAATCATGGATATTCATCTAGCTCTTTTTAAAATTTATTTATTTATTTTTTCAGTTACAGCTGACATTCAATATTATTTTATCATCTAGCTCTGAATATAAATAAGTCATGGAGGCTTTTAAAATTTTAATGTAGGGAAATTAGGCATTTTTGAGATGTAACAGGATCTTATTCTTGTGCTGGTTTATAATCTCTCCAAAAATGCTGTTTATTTGCATCCATTTTAATTGTCAATGAGCAAATACCTATTGTATACCTACTAAATGTCAGACTCTGCTCTGTCATAAAACTTGCATTCTAAGGAATACCTTAGATGGTAAATAAGTGGGCAAATGTGTAACATAATTTTAGGTACTAGTGACTGGTATGTAAATAGGTGGAGTAGGAATAGTGAATGAGGAGGGTGAGGTTGTGGTAGATGAGTAGAGTTAGACAGGGTGGGGAGCAATATTTGAGCAGAAATATGAACCAAGTATAGCAGCAAAAAGGAGGTAATTTTAAACATGGTGATTAAGAGTGAGGGATAGAAATGTTGCAGCTCCTTGGTGATTTGCATCATGCTTATCAACAACGTGATTGCTATCTATAACCCTTAGCATGCTGATGAGGTGATAGTTGTTTAGAAATAATGGTAATGATTTATTGAGATTCTGTTTCTGAGAGCTACTTTGAAGGTAATCAGTGATAAGTTCCATATCAGTATTCCAGGCTTTTGCAATTTCATTATGGACTTCTGACAACAATATTTGCATACAAATTGTCCTTCAGTATTGTATATAAATAATCTAAATCATATAAATTGAAAAGCATCCTCCTAAAATACACTTTTAGGAACTTTAGGAATTCTCCCAAGGAGAATTCTGGGATTTCTGTTCTAATTTTCTTACTATCACCTGGTTTTAAGTGGAACATAAGATCAATTGTTTGAAAGGGATGTGCCATGATAATAACACTCTCATTGGCCCAGTAGATTTTTTTCTCCTGTTACCTTCTTTGTCGTTCATCCATCCAACATGTAATTGATTCCACGAGGTCTGTGGTCTCTCAGGTCACCCCATGCTTAGAAACAAAACAAAATACCCCTCTCCCAACAATCCAATCTCTGCCATTGTTGCCATCATTTTTTTCAATCACTCAGCTGGAAATCTTGGTGACATCTTTGATTCTTTCTTGGCCAAATCCAAATACATTTCAGTCACCAACTCCTGTTCACTCATGTTTTGTTTCCTAAAGAATTGAGGTCAGCATTTTGTATGTAAGGCTGGAGCCTGAACTTGAAATCAGGCTTCAAGTCTTTCTTTAGTCCAAGTACCTTGGAGAATGTGACACACTCCCCCCAGCAGGAGTGGCTCATCCTCAGACATGTTGGATGGGGTGCCTCTTGTATCATCTGCAAGATCTTAGCCATATAATTCTGAAACATCTCCTCTGGGGATGAAACATGCTCTCTTCTGTGCACACTCTTCTTCCCTTTTCTAGTTGTTTGATTCTAGCATGGCAGAGATATTTCTTGGCACAGAATCAAGAGATCTGAGTAAATGCTGCAACTCTGTTGTGTGAGGTTAGCCAAGTCAATTAATGTCTGAACTGTTTTAATCATTTGTAAATTAAAACACTACCCTATATTTACCATTTACACTTCTTATGTTGGACAAATACAGTAATAAATATTGAAAATCTTTGACATAAATAATATTCTGCACATACATAGGATAATATCATTATTGTAGTTGATTAACATTGAGTGAACGAAACTTTAAATGATCTAATTTTACTACTCTATACCTCACATTCCATGTTTTACACTAAAGAATTTGAATTTAAAAATCAGCTCCCAAATGATATCTTCTCTCACTGTAAAACAAAATTGCCTGGATTGAAGATAATCAAAAGTATAAAAATGTCAAGTCATCAAGTATAATGATAGCTACAAAAATCACTAAAGATTGCTCATTGGAGAGGGCCTTTATTTAAAATGGTGTTTTCTGTCAAATATAAAGCCCATATGTAGTAAATCATCCCTAAAAAGCAGCCTTTTATGAAATAGTTCAAATATTTTTATTATTACTTAACAAAATTAATAACTACCATGTAGATTGTATTAAAACAAGATTATTCCCAGATCAATGGATACTTTGTTTTTAAATAATGAGAATTTCAAACAGTCCTCCAGATTTTTCAAGTCAGCAATTAGGTATTATCTTTAAAACTATTACTCATAAAAAACTAGAAATAATTGTACTATTTTGTGAAAATTAGTGTGCAGAACGGAGGCTTAAAAATCATTGTTTTTCTTTTCTTTTAAGAAAGATTTTAAGTAGTATATCATAACAACACATGGATGAGTCAATCAGTACTGCTGTTACCACAGAAAATATTAAGTATTATTGGCCATATACTTCCAAAAACATAAAATAAACAGACTATTTAAAAATATAAGACATATTTTTCATACTTATTTTCAGGAACAAAATTAAAACTCTTAGATTATGGAGGTGATTATTTAGCAAAAGAAAGTAAAAGTTCATTCAAATGAGATTTTTACACTACAGGGTTAATTATATAAAAGCCACTTTCATGACCTAGCAAATAGTTCACAGTTTCAGTCCAAAGAAGAAATATGTAGTAATGGTAGAACCCTCTTTTATAAAGGAAGCATTTCTGAACTGTTATAAAATTCACTTATTATCTATTGTTGCATTAATGGACAAGTATTTAAAATATTTATCATTATTAGGAGAATCATTTAAGTCATCAATTGAGCAGGAGTATAATTCAATTAATACTTATTGAATCCCAGTCTATTATAAGGCACTATGCTAAGCTTTAAAGAATAAAAATTGTATTAGGCAGGAAAATGAAATTTGTCACAAATGAAGAAAAGCAAAGTTTGTTGCTACTACCTCCTGATTTTCTAGATATAATGGTAATGCTCTATGATAAACGTAAGTCATTGGACAGCATAGAAATATTTTCTATTTCTTGGGCCTACAGGAAGTAGTTAACCTTCAGCTTCCTTCAATACTACTACCCCTTTACCACCATCCCAAAATGGGAAATCATGCACAGTATACGTGTATATGTATGTGTGTGTACATATATCCTCCCTCCTTGTCATATTTGTTTTTCTTATTCTCCTCTCTGCTGTTATCCTTCCCTTGAGAGCAGTAAAATTCTTTTCCAATAAAGTTTGTAGCCTCTAAGATTTTTTTCTTGATTGCAAAATATATTCTTAGCAGTCACATGACATTTTCATAAAAATTTGTTGTTAAAAACAAATAGTAAAAGTTCGGTAAAAATGGAAGTTTATTTCAAAGAGATATTTTCAGCAGGCTTTCATTGCAAGCAACTTAAAGGAGAACCAGGGTTTTGTTTTTGTTTTGTTTTGTTTGATTTGTTTGGTTTGGTTTGGTTTGGTTTAAGATGACAACCTCTAAATTTTTGAACCCTTTTATCAATTCAAAAATCAGATACAATTTTCTATGTAATCGGGGAACAGAAGGCAATTGAGAATGCTGTTGGTTAATTGTATGTTCTTCTTTCCCATTCCTGGCTAAGTCTTCCCTATATTTCTAGAGGCATTACAGCCCCAGATGTCTCAAGTAGATTTTTAGGAAATTTTAATTGATAGCCTTCAGGTACGGATAATTGAATTTATTAATTTATAGCACTATGCCTGTCAAGTATATAAATAACTCCTAAAACTCTAGGAAGGTGTAATTTTATAATTCAGTGAAAGTCCATTATATTACAGCTCACTTTCACAGTCCTTGGCTACCTGTTAGATGCATATACTACCCTTCCAGCCACTTGGGGGAACAACACACTTGTCACTTGGCAACCGACAAAGCTATCTTTTCCAGCTTCCAGTGCTTGGGTTTTGTCCTCTCACTTCCCTGTCCAATGTAATCTCAGACATCATGTGGGTTAAGCCTCTCAAACCAAATTTTTGCTCTTGAGTAAGATCAGGGCCCTGTCTTTCAGTGATGAGAAAAAAAAACCTAGAAGAACAAGAATGATGAAGAAATCTTCCTGTGTCCTTCCTCCACCATTATTTTCATAGCCTCCAATGGCCATTTTCTTACTTCCTATTGCCCACCCACTTCTGCTTTGCTAACACAGACACCCATGTGTACATGCACACAAACACATCCTATTCCTTGAATGATGTATCTACTGAGTTCTGTGAACCTAGATTACTTCTGTTATCTGATGATACCGCCTAGGTTTTGTAAACTTCAATTTTCCACGATAATCCTCTGCTCTTGTCTTTCCTACTAAGTCTATACTATATGTCCTCATGTATTGTGCAAGAATGGTGGAGATAAAAGGTCTGGGGGGGTACAAATTTTTGTACGGAAAGGCATTTAAGACTTTTTGGGTAATTTTGAGTTATAAAACATTTTTATTTATTTTATTTTTTTATTTTAGTTTTTAAGATTTTTATTAAAATATAACTAACATATGATATTATATTAGTTTCAGGTGTACACCATGGTTATTCAACATTTATATACCTAAAGAAGTGATCACCAGAAGTCCGGCAACCATCTGACACTGTACCACGTTATCACAATATTATAGACTATATTCCCTATGCTGTGCATTACATCTCCATGACTTATTTGTTTTATATCTGGAAATTTGAACCTCTTATTCCCCTTCACCTTTTCCGTCCTTTTTTAATTTTTCAATTAAAGTTGACATTCAATGTATTTTATATTAATTTCAGGGGTACAACATAGTGGTTATACATTTGTGTAATTTAAGAAATGATCTCCCTGACTAATTTAGTACTCACCTGGCACTATACATAGTTATTACCATATTATTGACTATATTTCCATGCTTTACATCCCCGTGACTATTTTGTAACTACCTATTTTCACCCAGGCCCTCAACCCCCTCCCATTTATCACCCCGATAAATCTAGCACCCATCTGTACCATACATAGTTACTATAATATTGTTGACTATATTCCTTATGCTGTAAGCTACATCCCCATGACTACTGTGTAACAACCAATTTGTACTTCTTAATTCCTTCCCCTTTTCACTCACCCCAACCCCCCTCCCAGCTGGTAACCATCAAAATGTTCTCTGTTATCTATGAGTTTCTTTCTGTTTTGTTTGTTTATTTTGTTCTTTGGATTCCACATATAAGCAAAATCACATTGCATCTGTCTTTCTCTGTCTTACACTCCACTCAGCACAATACCCTCCAGGTCCATCCATGTTACCACAGATGGCAAGAACCTATTCTCTTCCATAGTCGAGCAATATTCCATTGTATATATGTACCACTTCCTCTTTATCCATTCTTCAATCGACAGACACCGCCTCCACATCTTGGCCATTGTAAACAATGCCGCAATGAACATGTCAATGCACACATCCCCTCCAAGTAGCATTTGGTTTCCTTCAGATAAATACACTGAAGTGGGATTACTGGGTCTTTCTTTGTTTCTTGTTTTAGCCTTTGTTCATTTTTCCTGGTATAAGTATTGCTACCCCAGCTTGTTTGTTTGTTTATTTGTTTGTTTTATTTCCATTTTCAAAAAATATCTTTTTCCATCCCTTTACTTTTCATCAGTGTGTTTCTTTCAATCTGAAGTGAGTCTCTTGTAGGCAGCATATGTAAAGGTCTTGTTTTCTTATCCATTCAGCCCTCCTATGTCTTTTGATTGGAACACTTAATCCATTTACATTGAAAGTAATTGTTGATAGATATGTAGCTATTGCCATTTTACTATTCATAATTTTATCTTTTTTTCTTTTTTCTTCTTAAAGAAGTCCCTCTAACATTTTTTTGTAATACTGGTTTAGTGATGATGAACTCTAACGTTTTCTTGTCTGGGAAGCTCTTTATCTGTCCTTTGATTCTAAATGATAGCTTTGCTGGGTAGAGTAATCTTGGTTGTAGGTCCTTACTTTTCATCACATTGAATATTTTGTGCCAATCCCTTCTGGGCTGCAAAGTTTCTATTGAGAAATCAGTTAACAGTCTTATGGAAACTCACTTATAGGTAACTAATACCTTTTCTCTTGCTGCTTTTAAAATTCTCTCTTTGCCTTTAAACTTTGCCATTCTAATTATGATGTGTCTTGGTGTGCACCTGTTTGGATTCATCTTGTTTGGGACTTTTTGTAATTCCTGGACTTGTATGTCTATTTCCTTTGCCAGATTAAGAAAGTTTTCAGTCATTATTTCTTCAAATACGTTCTCAATCCTTTGCTTTCTTCTCCTTCTGGTACCATTATGATGTGAATGTTGTTATGCTTGATATTGTTCCAGAGGTCGCTGAAAATATTCTCATTTTCTTTTTGGATTACTTTTTCTTTTTGCTGTTCCAAAGGGTGTTTTCTGCTACCTTGTGTTTCAAATTGCTAATCGTTCCTCTGCTTTATCTATTCTGCTGGTGATTCCTTCTAGAACATTCTTCATTTCATTTATTTTATTCTTCACTTCTGACTGGTTCTTTTTCATGGTTTCTATGTCCTCTTTAATGCTTGCTATCTCTTTGTTGAAGTTCTCTCTGAGGTCATTGATCATCCTTACAACCATTGTTTTGAATTCTGTGTCTGGTAGGTTGCTTGCCTCCATTTTGTTTAGATCTTTTTCTGGAATTTTCTCCTTTTTTTTTTTCTTTTGGAATAGATTTTTTGTTTCCTCATTTTGGCTGCCTCTCTGTTTGTTTCTATGTATTAGATAGGTTTGCTACATCCCCCAAGCTTGGCCTTATGTTGTAGGAGCCCAGTGGCACAGTCTCCCTGGTCACCTGCTTTGGGTGCTCCAGGAATGTCCCTTATGTGGGTTGTGTGTCCCCTCCTGTTATAGTTGAGCCTTGGTTGCTATTGGCATGTCAGTGGATGGGATTGATCCCCAGGCTGATTGGCTTTGGGGTTTGGCCATATCCACAGCTTATAGACTGCTGTGCATGTGGCTTACCCCACTGAGTGGGATTCTCCCCAGTGGGCTCTAGTGCCTTTTGAGACCACCCTTTTGGTGTGCCGATTGTGGGGCTAATTGGGCAGTGCTCTGCTGTGGTCTGAAGTCAACCTCCAAGTATTTTGGTTCTGGGTCCTCTTGTGAGGGTCTCTCGTGCAAGTCTAGGTCACCCTCTGCCTGTGAGTAGCTGGGGACTACCTTGTATGAGCTACAAAGTGATCCAAGGTTGTTTGCTGTCTGTGCTAACCCTGGAGGTACACGGGAGAGGTCACTCTGTGAACCAAGGATGGCTGCCACTTGTACCAGCCTGGAGTATCTCCACAAAATGACAAGACACCCCGAGGCCTGCTGCCACCTGCTGGCTTCCTTAAGGTTCAGCTGCTGATAAAGCCTTGTGTGGTATGCAAGTTGGGTAAGGAAATATCTCTGGTAGTCACTAACATGGGAAGAGTTGTGGTTACCAGTATAATGTAAATGCTGGTTTGGTGCCAGTGCTGAGCCTGAAGTTATTCAGCAAAAGTCTCAGATCACATTGAGGCCATTCACCACCCACCTGGGCTCTGTAGGACTCTAATAGTTTTCCAAGAAAGAGTGCAGTAAGGGAGGGGCTGGTTGCTCTTGGAGAAAGTGACGCTGGCATTGGAGGAGTTGTGTCAGGTGGGTTTTCAATGAGTCAGCAGGGTGTAGTAGCAGAGCTCACCAAGCCAATCAGATTCATATTTGGCCTGTGCGGGTGGGCTCAGCACAGGAGAAAAATGGTGCCCACCTGCTGGCTGCACAGGAGGAGGACTCCCCACAGAGAAATGGCAATGGTACTCCACCCCTCTACCCAAAGCAACACAACTCAGTCTGCTCCCCATTGTCTCCTACACCCCCTGAGTTACTGTCTTTTTTCTGGAGCCCAAGGTAAGTACCCGCAAGTGAGAGAGTCTGTGTGGGCTCTTTTAGAGGATGCCTGGGTTTCCCACCTCCCTCTGTCCCATGAGGATGGTCAGAATCCCCACTCTTTTTCACAGGCAGTTGTTGTGGGGGCTCCTCTACCTGTCAGGAGTACGTTGGGCTGGGGAGGCCAGTGTGGGGCTGGGGTTTCTTGCTCCTCTGAGTGGAGCCTCCATGGCCAAGCTATCCCTTTCGGTTCTCAACCGCCATATGGAGGTTTGGGGTTAGCCAGTTCCGCATCTCTGCCCCTCCCACCACGCTCGATGTGGCTTCTTCTTTATATCCTTAGTTTTAAAACTTCTGTTCAGCCAGACTTCAGATAGTTCTCCAGGTTGATTGTTCTACAATTTAGTTGTAATTTTAATTTGTTCATGCAAGGAAGCAGGCACAGTGTTTATATACCTCACCATCTTGGGTCTCCCAGTAATAAAGTATTTTTATCAATGCCAAGGAAATCGGAAAATAATTTTGTGTTTGTTTCTAAAATAGGAAAGATTACAGTCCATTTTTAGACTGAGATCAGACCAAGTGCATAAGGGCAGTACAAACTGAGGCAGCCAAGACTTCCACATTAACTAAGGGATGAGCGCCTCCAAAGAAAAAGAGTTTTGGCTGAGTAGGACCGAAATAGATATTAGTACATTAGCAGGATGTTCATTCCACCATGACCCTTTATATAACCCTCTATACAAATTATAGAATTTTAAATTGTACATAGAATTTATCTTCCTAGCCGGCTACCCACTCTTAACCCATCCTTGCCCTGAGAAATCTTTGACAATATCGGCAAGAATCCCCACCAGGGTCTTGGAGCTAACAATGTTCTTTGTGAAAAAAGGGGTTTTGAATTTTTAGAACCTATCAGCCTGACTTGGAACTTTAGCCACATCCTGCTGCTCCAACCGTCTAGAAAGCATTGTTTGTTATACACGGCATTGTATAACAATGTATTTCCTGTATACCATGAATAATGTGCTTCAGATGCCTAATTAATTTTTAAAAAATGTATAGGTGGACCAAAGACATAATTATAATATACAATATTATTTCTATGGGAAACATTATTCTGCATTCCAAATAAACTTGTGTAATCATGTGCCTAAAATTGTTAGTAATTTCATTGATACTGATTAATCATGACACAGCCTATAGAAAATATATTAGCTTCTTCTTTGGAACCAAATTTGTGAGGAAATTTCTTTGTATTATTGTAAAATAGGCTCACAAATAAAGGCGTATTATGCTTTGTTTTGGGACCATTTATCAGGTCATCTGGTAGTTTTAAAGTTGTCGCAGGTTAACAAACAATAAAATGAGAGGACTGACTTGTTTTATAGTTCTCAAAACATGAAATAATGTCAAGCGTTTAAAGATCTAATTCTGCTAACCCCCAACAATTTAACTCATAAGTATCACCTCTTAAAAAATATAAGTTTTTTGTTGACTTGAGCATAATAGCTTGCTAATATAAAATGAAATACTCTTGAATATTAATTGTTTAAATATCATTCACATGTTCACTTTTAGTTTTAAAAATAAGTGAGTTTCAGGCATACCCAGTATAAACAGTTTATTTTATGCTTTGATAAATTAGTGCAGGTAAATTCTTAAACTGAATTTTCCAACAATTGTGATGTTTTTGTCACTGTACTTTTTAAAATTTAAGCTGAAACTTTGAAATAAATTTTGAAAAGCAGAAACTAATTCCCTTAGTGAAAACATTTTGCCTGCTGAATTATGTAGATAATTTGGACAATAGTTTCTTTTTTTGACCTTAGTAATTTTATGTAGAACCTTAAGGCTTTGAGATTTATTAACCATCAATGATGTTAAATCCATTCACAACTATCCTAATAGATTATTTTTTTAAACTTATAGTAGTATAATCTCAGTTTTTAAAAAATGGATTGAATTTGGGTTAGCTTCCATTTCAGCTGTATATATATTTTTTCCTTTGTTATGCTGAATTTGTTGTGACATACTGCTTTTTAAATGATCATCTACTGCTTAAGAGTTAGGTGAGTCAAAGAAGTTAACAGAAAATACCCTGTTCGTACACTGAATTAGCCATTTTGAGACGTAGAAAATTTAGTTATAGTTGAGATTATTTTCAACTATATGCCCATCATTTAAATTTCTTGGTTGTAAAATTTGGGGTAATGCATGCCAGGCATATAGCAAGTGCTCATTTTCCCTTCTCCATGGGCGCCTATAATCATAACTATAAGAATAACTTTCACATTTACTTTGAGACCAAGGCTAACAATGAAAAATGAAACTCAATAATAATATCCCATCTGTGCAGTAGTAGGGGGAAGGAAATGATAAAAAGCCATTTTCAATAGAGCTAGAGATTATTATAAACCACTTACATTTATCTCTGTCATTTTCTCTGAAATAGCAATTATTCTCTCTAGTTTTGAATCTTCTAATGATCTGCAACGATTTAATATATTTTTGTTGTCTCTTTTATTATTGTATTTATGATACAAAATATGGTGCTACTAAAATCTTGAAGAAAAACAATGCACAAAAATATTAAACCATGATGAAAAGGATTGACTATACTCTGTAATATGAATAAAATATGGAAGTGATACAAATTTTTATATATCTAAATGTTTCCAGCTATGGAAAAGCAATTAACAAAGACATTTGTAGTGAGTTACCATGGGCCTTATATGTGTGCTCCTATTTAAAATTATTATTATTAAAATTATTGGAAGAAGACAATTTCACTGACTCATAATTTCTAAAACAACTAGTATAGATTCAATGCATCAGTGATTTGGTGCAGTACTCTAGCAACCTGAAGATGGACACTTTTCCAGATCATCGGAAACCAAAGACACAATTTTCCACCTAAAAAAGGGATGGAGACTGAGCCGGCAGACTGGATTAGATATGTCTGTCACCTATTTTGTGATTGTGGATTGTAACAGAATCAATCAACTTCTCTGTGATTTATTTCTCCATTTTTGAGGTGAGCCAAGCAGAAACTATTTTTGAAAAAGAAGCATGGCAACAAGTCTCATAGTGCTTTTCTACTGTCTATTCCTCTAATTCCCCATCATCAAATAAACTAACATAAAATAAATTCTCAATTACTCGTGAGCATATCTTAAGGCATATGGATAGAACTTTCTCTTATTCCAATTCATATATTTTGCTTGGCTATTTTACTACTTATTTGGCAAAGACAATGTATGAAATTATTTTTTTATTGATGATTTTAGCTTCCTGGACAATTCAGAAAATAAAAAGCAATATCAAAGGGAGATTATCCATGTTTTTTTTTCTTATATGGTATAAGTAATTTGTGGTCTGTAATTATAACTAGTACAATAATTCAGTTGTCTGATTACCAAAAAAGAAAAAAGAAAAATCCCCAAACTCTAAGATGTACTTAGTAAGTACTTTATATGGAAGCAAGAAGTTTAGTAGGTGTACACCTACTGTTATGAACTGTTTGTGGCCCCTCCAAAAGTTATGTGTTGAAATCCTAATGCCCGATGTGATGGTATTTGGAGGTGAGTCCTTGGGAAGTAGTTAGGTCATGAGGGTGGAAATCTCATAAACGGGATAAGTACCTGTATAAAAGAAAATACCAGAAAGATGATTTCTCTCTCAGCCACGTGCAGATACAAGGAGAAGATGGCCACCTGTATACCAGGAGTAGTGCCTCATGAAACACCTGAACTACCAGCTCCTTGATCTTAGATTTCTCAGCATCAAGAACTGTGAGAAATAAATATTTGTTATTTAAGCCACACTCTAATGGTTTTCTTTGAATTGTCTCAGTAAGGGCAGGGCAGATGGACTAAAAGTCTAACCACATTTATACAAAATATAGCCACTCAAAAAAGGAAATCAGAATGCTGTTACCAAAAGAAGGTAGTGGGAGATAAAGTAGAGATGGGTACAAAAGATAAAGAATAAACAAACAAATAAAAATCAAATGCCCACTTCAGCATCTTGTGGAGTAGAAATGGGGGTTGGGGGGGCAAACTGAGATAAAGAGAAGCAGAAATAAATGAGGTCAATAGAATGTTAAACTAGCCAGATTTGGCTAAAACAGTAGAGGAATAAATGACATCAGAATGAACCAGACTTTAGCTTGCTGATCATCTCACCTTCCTCTTTCTATACTCCCTGCCATCCCAATGAGTGAACCACTCTCCCCAGTTTACGTTAAGTTTATAAGGTGTGTGTCGATTCCAGAAGTAGTGGAAAGGGAAAGTTTGAGCTAGTGTTCATGCCCATGAATTAGGGATGGGACTACTCTTGCCAGCTACTAGCAATCAGACACTTGGCATAAACATTACAGAGTCTGACATGTTTCTCCCTCAGTCTTAGGAAGAGTTGTTAGCTTTAGCCACAAGGCTAAGGCTAACAATTTTCCTTAAGGAATATGCTACAAGGATTCTGTCCATCTGAGCCAAGCAACGTCTTCTTCCTTTGCTTTCTCAACCTGGGCATTGAAGTAGTGGAGGGAACAAAGCAGTTCTGCAGGAGGCATTTCCGAAAACTATGGAAACCATAGAGATACACACCATCTTCAAGGGGTAACGTTTAGAATTTTCTTCCCAAGTAATCCATGGAGTTGCTCCCTGACTCACACTCCCCATCTTTGCTCTGAACCCAATGCCAAATAATGTGTGTGAGCTTCACTGTCCTCATTTGCAATATGAAGTGTTTGAATTATGTTCTCTCCTAAGGGTGCTTTTTAACTTACATTTGGATGTCAGGTTGAAAAGCTTGTTTGGAGTCATGTTGAGAAAGGACTTGACTGTTTTGTACTAAGAAGTTTGGTCTTCAGACTGTAGATGTTCTTTAGAAGCGGAATCATAGGCTTCCAATCCTTCCTAGATTTCTCTGACAAATGTGTGATTTGAGATGATATTACATCTTTTAATGTGTTGTTTCTTTTTGTAAAATAAAGGAAATAATTTTGTCACAGTTAAATGAAATATCTCAATAACTATTAAAATATAATAGTAAGTGAATGCCACTGATTTTTTTTTTTGAAGAGTACAACAGCTAAGGGGCAGTGAACTTGACAGTGCTATGCTTGATGTAAGTATTGATGTGGGTATCTAATAAGCTACCAGATCCAGGTATCAGTAACAAATGACAAAGCAGAAACTATAGACAAACAATAGCAATAAAACCAAAAATTATAACTGTGGCAAATAAAGTAGCAGATTCTTTATTTACTTTAATAATAGATAACACTTACTGAAAACTAAGTTGTTTTTTATTTGTTTGTTTGTTTTTAGCTTCCTTTAAAATATTAACTTACATACCTGAAGTTAGGTAGTGTTGAGACCTGGACTCTATTTTTAAGCACAGTCATTGCCCACTGTCTGTTGCTTAATTTTTCCCTGAAAGAAACCTATAATTAAGGAAAAACATTCCTTTAAATGTGTGTGTACATATACATGTAAAGCATTTCTGTACACATATATATCAATTGGGATCATATACAGTTGCAAATGACAGAAAACTCATAATAGTTTTAGAACATGAGTACACACTTTTTCTCATATAACAAGAAATCCTAAGGTAAGTACCTAGTTGCTAATATTATTTGAGCTGCTCAATGAAGCCATAGAGAACCCAAGCTGTTTCTGAATTCAACTCCAGTATTCTCAGTATGTTGTATTTTTCCCTTGGGTGAGTCATCTCATGGTCAGAATATGGATGCTACAGCTCAGATAGCAATTCTAGTTCAATGAATAAAGAAATCACCTCCTTCTGTGTTAGGTCTTGATGGCCAGAACATTGCTACAAAAAGCTGTCAGGGCAGCTAGGAAAATGGGGAACAAAGTTGTATGACTGTTTCAGACCACCATGATCTGTGTCATGGAGCTGAGCATGTTTGGACATGAAATTAAATCAGGATTCTTAATTTAAAAAGAATAGAGGAAAGAATATTGGGTAGGCAGCCAGCAGAATTGGCCATAATCAAGATAGTGGTAAATGAAATTTCATTACTTGAAGGATACTATAATAAATTGTGAAGGATGATAAAGTATTTGTGAAACAAGAGGTGAGAAAATTCCTTTCAAAAAAATACATCGTTTGAGCCGGCCTGATGGCTCAGGTGGTTGGAGCTCCATGCTCCTAACTCCAAAGGCTGCCGGTTCAATTCCCACATGGGCCAGTGGGCTCTCAACCACAAGGTTGCCAGTTCAATTCCTCGAGTCCTGCAAGGAATGGTGGGCTCCACCCCCTGTAACTAAGATTGAACACTGGCACCTTGAGCTGAGCTGCCTCCCAGATGGCTCAGTTGCAAGGGTTGGTGGGCTGCGCCCCCTGCAACTAGCAACGGCAACTGGACCTGGAACTGAGCTGCACCCTCCACAACTAAGACTGAAAGGACAACTTGAAGCTGAATGGTACCCTCCACAACTAAGATTGAAAGGGCAACAATTTGACTTGGAAAAAAGTCCTGGAAGTACACACTGTTCCCCAATAAAGTCCTGTTCCCCTTCCCCAATAAAATCTTTAAAAAAAAAAACATCATTGGTGATCATTCATTTTAATTACATATCGGTTTTCAGAAGCTTCATCAGGTCCTGCCATGGAAAAAAAGAGATATTGATATAGTGATATCGATAGATTAGATCAAAAGATATGTTCAAGTCGTTGAATGAATAGACAGACTTTTTTGTTGTTTTCTTATGTAGATAAACTTTTGAGAGGGCTAATGTAGTATATCTATAGTGGCAGAGATGGTTTAAACTGATAACATTTTCAGGAACAACGATCATCCTTACATGTGAGCTTATCCATGTTACATTAGGTGAGTGATTCTAGCGTACTTTAGTGGACAGAATGCACTTGTTGTTCTATAGATAGCATATTCCCCGGGCTGCCAGAAAGCATCTCCTCACTTGGCACATCCCACGTATTAGACAGAAAGAAAAAGGAAAAGAAAGATGGAGTGCAGTTGTTGAAGGACCTGTAAACTTAGAACTCGGCGGAAACAACAGCTGAGAATAGTCAGGCGTGATGCTTGCTCTGTAGCCGCAGTGAATTATTATAACAGCAAGGATAGGCACGTTCTGCTGAGTGGAAAAGACCAAGGGAGAAAAACAGAATTTCAGGATTTCTAATTATAAACTACTTCAGTGTGATGTCAGCAAGTCTAACATATGGAAATGCAGGGCATTTGGAGGTATAAATAAAGAGTAATTGTTGATATGTGTGGTGGTAGTTTCAAGTGACTTTCATTTCTGCTCTGCTTCTTTGACTGAGAAAATGGTTTTGAACTTGGAAAATATATGTACAAGCACTTTGGGTGTAATATTTATGTGCACCCAATAAGCAATATGTTTTCTTTCGATACCATTTGTTTTTCACTATTATATTATATTATATTATATCATATCATATCATATCATATCATATCATATTGTATTAGGGGGAAATACATTGAGACTATTGAAATATATGAGAAACATTGTTTGGAGAGGGAGACTTTTGGTAGTCAATGCATTTAAAAATACTATTTCTTATGGCATCTTACTGAGGCTGTGCCAGCAGATTAGTCAACAACTGAAAACAATGGATTTGGAAACTTCAGAAATATCGCAATATACCAGGGTTGCCAAAAAATATATACACATGCCTTGTATTCATCTTTTGTTATTGGTATATATTGAGTATTACAATTCTAATACATTTTTTTCCTTTCTTAAATTGTGTATACATTTTTTGGCACCCTCAGTATAGTTTGCAAATATATTCACTACTGTTTGAGTACAAGGTGTTTGTGTCACACATGTGCACACCCACATAATGCTATTTTATGGGCTCATGGTGGTGCAAATAGACTGATGAATTGCAGTTTTGAGATTCAAAAGGGTTTCAAGAGAATGTGATTTTTGTGACTATTACAGATTTTCTATTTCTTCTATCATTATTTTTTTTTGTCTTGGCTCAACTATCCTAATGTGTTTGAAATGGTAAGGTCTCTAGGAATAGGAATTTCTACTTATATTTTTGTAAGTATTTTGATATATAATTTATTCTTTCAATTATAAGAATAAAAAGAGGCTTAGATAAATCTTCATAATTTAATATAATTATCTTTAAATATGAAACTAGCCTTTGATAAATCCACAATATTGGTTTTCTTACCTATAGCCCAGCTTGTTTTTCATTAGATTGTAATGGCATTTAGACTCAAAATTATTTCTATCATAATCATAAAATTATTATTATAGTGATAAAAATACTTAAATTATTTAAAATCTTGTATCAAGTTAAAAACATCTCCACATATTTTATAAGACAGAAATTACTTTGATTTTATAAAGGAACTAAAGTAGTAATATTTGTGTAGTTATTTTTCTTTAATGTTTTCATATCACTCTACTTATCTCAATCCACAGTTACTTTAAATAACAAAAATCTTTTCAAACCTTGAAGACATACTAAGTGAAATAAGCCATTCACAAAAGGGCAAATATTATATGGCTCTACTTATAAAAGATACATGGAGTAGTCAAATTCATAGAGACAGAAAGTAGACTGTTGCTTGCCAAAGGTTGCGGGGAAAGGAAAATGCAAAATGGGGGAAGGACTTTTTAGCCATTCAATGAGAGCTATTTCAGTATCAGTTCAGGAGTAATATGTAGCTTTGCCTTCATTCTAAATGAAAAATAAATGAACAAATGCATGTAAAACACGAAATACAGAACTGGTGGACAATTATCTCAGTAAATGTTATCTTTATTATTATGGCAATAAATGTTTCAGAAGGTCAAAAGAGCAATGTAAAATAATGCATCTTTTAAATGGGTTCATGATTATACGTATGACAGAAGCAAATTACATACATACTTAAAGTATTTTCCAGCATTTTTTATTAAGAAACTCTATTCTTCTAGGAGGAATTGTTGATAAGGATCTTCGTCACTACCTCAACTTACGATTTCAGAAGGGTTCTGTGGACCACGAACTTCAGCAAATCATCCGTGACAACCTCTACCTCCGCACAGTGCCGTGTGAGTACAACAGGCTGTTCGTTTCTTTCTATGTTAACAGATAAATGTTCAGCAATATATCCATTGTTGAAAAGAAAAGTGAAATCACACTGGCTATTTATGGTGAACTTTTAGAACAGAAAACTGGTTTGAAATATGGACATTTGAAATGCAAAAGCTTGTGGCTGCAGTTGTGGGGTTTATGATGAAGTTGTAGCCAGAAAAGACTTGTGATTTTCAAGCCATAAAACCCAACCTACTTCTCCAGTAAAGACTGAGAAATATGAATTCTTGTCCAGGATGTTGGTGATTCAGAATGAATCATGATTGGTGTAGAACTCCACACCAGGAAACGGGAGAATGCAAATTCAAGTTATTAGCTGAAACAGCTATTCTCTGGTTTGCAGCAGGGAAGTCTCACAAGTGAAAAGAAAATTATGCATTGGAAAGTGAAGCTAAATGTTCTTAACTCTTAGCAAGTGATGATGTTGAGTGTTGGGTATGAATTTCTTATATGCAACCTATAGAAATCCACAAACAATCTCTGATTATGAACAGGTGCTACTTCAAAAGAGAGGAATTGGTAAAATGATAAAATTCACAAATGAACTTTTTAGTGCCTGTTTCAGCTCATTTGAGAATCTTCTATAACTTCATGACAATTCAAGGACTTTTCAAGTCGGGTCCTAGATCTTAGATAGATATCAAAATCTGTTTCCTTCATGGTAGATTAAATGACCTACAGAGACTTTCCAATCTCTCCAGAAACTCTGATCTGCAGGTATCCTGTGTATTCTTTTCACTTTAGTTCTGTTCTAAACTTTAATAAATGCAAAGCTATGGACACTGAGAAGTTGATATTAAAGAAAGAAAAACTTGGCTAGGATAAATGATACAAGCAAATACACACACACACACACACATTTCTGGGACTGAACTACCAGAACTATGTATTAGGTTGGTGCAAAAGTAATTGCAGTTTAAAAGGTTAAAAATAACAGCAAAAACTGCTATTACTTTTGCACCAACCTAATAAAAGCTATAGATGATGGACGATTATACTGAAAACAGACAGAAGTAAAATGAATAATTCAGCACCCAACCCTTTTCACCTACACACATCCTAGGAGTGGTGGACTCTTGCCATTGTTAGCACTGAATGTTCCTTAAAGCAGAAATGCCAGGAAACCATTATCAAATATCCCTAAACAAGAATGCTTGCTGATTGACATCTTGTTAGTTCAAATGCTACTTCTGTCAGTGTGAGCTGGTTAAGTGAATAGACTTTTGGAATCTTGCTTTAAAACTAGAAGCTGAGAAAAGTGCATTCTTCAACTTGTAACGTTGACATTAGAGTGATGGGCAGAGGAAGATGGATTAAAGTGACTGAACTATTTATACGGGAACGGGTGGACTCATTTTCAAAGCTGTGATGTTGTCAGTGCAGCCGTGTAAATTTATCTTTTGTGACATGAAGGAAAGGAGATCTGAAATACCAAATAAAGAATCCAGGCACTTTATTACATTTAAAAGCTGAGGGAAATAGATAAGAGACTGACATTCAAAAATACCTGTAGTCCTTGCTAAGGCAATGACATAAATAAGAAGTCTTAATTAAATATGAAGATAATAGGAGTAAATTTTGCTTTAGTTAATTAACTTCTTGAATAAGTCATTTTTCTTTGGAATACAAAAGAAATACTACGAAGGAAAAATAAATATAATGATAAAATAAGTAGGCTTATATGAATAAACATAAAGAGTTTCATGATGTGATTTCAGTACAAGGTCATAAATTCAATTAGAAATCCTTGAATAGCTCCTGTAAAGGAGACGATTAGAAACTCAATGAATCTGAATATTATAATCAAACAATTATTTTTAATGTGTAGCTACCACTCCTAATAGATAATTCCAATAACTCCACTCATTAACAATGTTCTTAACTTGACATAAAAGTGAAGAAAAGCATCTAAGATAGAGGTGATTCTGATTTATATCATCTATAATCACTTTTTTGCTGATGAATGGGACCTGGGCAATCCACTCTCTTCATTCAGTACATCTTTTAGTGAAATGTTCAGACCTTTTCAGACAGTATGCAGCAAAAATATGTCAGTAGTGTTAAAAATCCTGCCATTGTTTAGAAAGCTATAGGTATATTCAGCATGTCTACTGGCCTTGAGTAGAGTGACATTTCTTACATATTCCCTTTTTGTCAAAAAATTCTCATTGGTTTTCAGGTACCCAGCACCATAAAAGGAAAATGTATTACTGAAAATTATATCACTGCTCAGATATGCACATATGTTAATACACATACACTTGTTTAATCTATTATTGGCACCATGAATAACTCCTATATAACTCCATGGAAACAAAATTGTAGTCAGCTTGTAACTATGTGAGGTTGGTTTAACTTTTTTTACAAGGCAAAACACAACTGAGTAATGCTATTCACAACCACCACCAACTACAACTGGGAAGAAAGGAGCAAAGTCTTGGAGCTGGATTTCCTTGGTGCCTACGGAGTAAGAAAGAGTTCTGGGATGAGGGCTCCAGAGACCCCCTTACACAAACACACACACACATACACACACACACACACACACGCAGGCATGCGCGCACACACTGAGGCTCATCAGTTCATCATTCTTTCAAATTGAATCATGGAAAAAAGATTCTTAGGAACTGACTCGATATATTCTGTAGAAGATTAACCAGTCATATGATTCCTATCCATCAAAGACCTAAATTTGTACCTAAATATGTGCCTCTAGTTGCTAACTATATAATTTATGGGAGTAATAAAGGTCTAAAGAGGATCCTGGTGTTCTAAAGTGAAAGTTACATTTTTTAAAATGAATATTGTAAATGAATCTTTCTACTATTAGACTTCAGGCTATATAGGATTTTTATGTAATGGAACTTCAGGGAAAATGAGTAAATAATGATGAGCCAACACTGTTGTAATCTGGAATGTGATTAAAGACTAACCAATAAAATATATATAGATAAAGGACTCAGAGTTTAGAACATCCATCAAATGGGATTCCAATTACCTTGACAGCACACAAAAGGCAATTTCAGAAGCACTAAGTTAGCAGCATCTATTTGGAGTTTCCATGAGATTGTTTCATCATCATAGCATGTTAAGTGGACAAAGTTAGGGCAGAATGAGTTGTCCTTCGCATAATATAGATTCAAAAGTATATGAAGGAAATTAGTGGAATTAATAGAGAAGACCATTGGATTCATTTTCAAATGTATAAAGAGTAAAAATGAGTTTATTTTGGTTTTAATATTCTACTGAGCATAATGATCGCGTATAGTTGTCTCGAGTCTAATCAACCATGATTAAATTGACTGTCTTCTCAAATATGAGAAAATAATTACTTCCGTTTATTGATGAAGTTCTGGTCCTTTCTATCCTTAATTTTTTTAGTGATACAAATTAATTTTTGAGACACGTATGAGCACAGATACGCATTTTAGATACCTTTACCCCCATTATACCAGATGACATTAGGAAGGACTTCAATGACCTATTTTAAAATTTTCAGAATGAAATGGAAGGTAGTTAAAATTAACTTCTCTTCCAAGACCATACTTTGTCCTTGGTGAGATGGTTTTACTGGGAAATATTTTTAATTTATTTGAAGCCAAAAGAAATGTCAGTGTATACCAAGTAAAAGACAAATAGCAATAAAATCGAAGTTCTAAAACTATTCCATAAAAAGCAAATAAAATGAAAAACATAGATTTAAGATATGAAAGAAATTACTTTTATGGAAAAGCCAATGGAGGTGTAACTCACAATGATGTTTGTACATATTTAAGCATTTTACGTGAGTGTAACTACGCCATGTTAAAAAGAAGCATTGTCAATAATAAAATTGTGAGTTTCTAATATATTTTTAAATTTTCTGTTATGTTAAATCATTTTTCATGGAGAAGCAAACAGAAGCAGGGTCTTTAAAGGTTGTGGGAGCTGTGTCCTTTTAAGAAGAGCAGTTACCAACACACCAAAAGGTACAGCTATGCAAGGGGTCAACATTGCTTTTCCCTAATTATATAATCCTATATAGGACTACGGTCAGAGAGGACTATTGGAAACAAACATATCTATTGAAAAAGTATTAAATTAAAATTAGGACAGAATTTTCTAGTATACTGCATGGGGGAAAATAATTTTAATTTTTAAGCAAAAATCAATATTTTTGAAGCTTGTAAAATATGTAATATTCGATAAGGCAATATATTTTTGGAGCATGAATGAATCTTTCCCATTGTTTTCCTCACAAATGTATATTTCAAAACATGTGGTAAGAAGGGGGAGTAACATCAACCTGTGGATTATATGACTGAAAAAAGTTGTCTTTCTTCTGTGAAATGAAATTCTCTCAGTTGAAGGTAATCAAGAACATGATTAAATACTCAAAATATCTTTAAGAAATACAGGCCTATGCTGGTATGGTAAGATGAACTATGGATACACAGACATCCAGGCATAGGAGTAGAGATGTCAGAACCAACTGAATGTTAAACCAACATGTTAAAACAGCTCTATTTTGATATCTATCTTAACCTTAATGTTATTGCTTCATATAAATATCATCAAGTCAGACGCTCTTATGTGAAGTTGCTTTTAGAGTGTGAATCATATTTTACACAATTGTTACAGAATCAAGATGCCAGATTTTTGTTCTTTGAAAATGAATTTGATTTTTAAAAATAACCTCATGATATTTGGTACTAAGTCTTGACAAAAGGGTTATTAGAGAATGAATGTTATTAGCATCATGGACCAAATGAGAAGGAAATCTACAAACAAATGAAACTAAATTCTTGAGTGGTTTATAAACTCCCCTGGAAATCTAGATCAAAAGAAAAATGTCTAAAGCTTCTGAGTAGTTGCAAATTCTCACAAGGATTCTACTCATTTGCTCGTTCTTCTGCCTGCGTGGTATATTTATTAAAAATGTGTTACTTTATAGAAAGCTGTATGAGGTTTACCCCCTCCTCCTTATCACTGAGAATAGTAAGATCTAGTTTCATGTCATATATGTGAAAGTACAATAGATTTTTTTTTTAATTGAACAAAAATGCATCTTTCCTGGTCAGTTAGTAACATTCATTGGTTTATTTGACAGATTACTCTACAGAAGAAAAATGTTGCCTAAAATGGAAAGTCAAGGTACATTAGAAGTGATTGTATTGATTTATCCATTTGACACCACAGGGCACTAGTTTTAGAATAAAGGAACATATCTGGCACACAAGAAGAAGACGAAGAAACAGCAATAGTGAACAACCTTCCTGACCTTCCAAACCACATAAAATTCCATTTACCGGGACCTAATCAGCTTTTTTGGTGGCTATGGCACAATTTTTCCTCTTGGTTTTTCAATTTTGGTTTGTATTTCTCTCTTCTTTATAAGAGGAAGACTTTCCGTAGGAAAGCTGGATTTCTGGAGCGTGGATGGAATAGGCAGATGGTATGCACCACTTGGGCTTCAGTTGTTCCAGCACGTGGCCCAAGGCAGAATTGGAGATGAGTACCTAAATCATTGCATTGCCCGCCTTCAGAAACGCCAGTAATCACTTTCAATGGAAAATACCTCACCTTCCAGGGGTTCCAGAATATGCTCTCTGCAGACTTAAAAATTGTAGCTCAATTGTATCCAAGAAGGTCAACATATCTCATTGTACATCATGGAGCTTTCTGAACAGAAAGAAATAGGACTCAGTTGGGTCCAGACCTACCCAAGTTCCCAAAGTCTGCTGACTAATATGGAGGCTGTTGGGAAGATGTAGACAGAAGGCACTGGGCACTAGTGTAATCAAGGGACTTTAAGGCTGGAGATTTGTGGTAGAGCACTCACTTTCTAATCAAATGCATCTGGCCAAAAGAACAACAAAAAAGGAATACTAATTGTGGTAACTGACATTCTAATGTCTAATGCGCTGGTCAGAGTTGTTTACATATTGCTGTTTATTTAGCATTGCTAGAGCATGGTGAGTAACAATAAGCCCTGGCTTTACCTATTTGGCAACATTGTACTATGGACAGAACACTCCTCTAAGAACTGAGAGCCACTGGTTGTGGACTAGGCTCTGCCACTAACTAACCACAGGACCTTGTCAAAGGCCTTACCTTTGGAACTAAGAGGAGGAGGGAAAGGAATAAAATGAACTCTTAACAGTTCTTTCGGCTCTAAAGCCATGTGTTTTTCTGATTCCACTGGCTTGTTTTCTTTATTATGTCATTATTCAAATCAGATCATCAAATTGGCTTAAATTATTCTGAGTATGGAATACTCTTGATATTGAGCAGGTGTAAACAGCTTATGGAAACTGAAGATATATCAAATACAGCAGACACTTCAGGGAAAAATAGAGCTGGATTTAAATTAAGTGCAGTTCTGGATAAAACAAGCCAAGCGTGTACTTTCAGATTTTTCTATGAATGTCAAGTTAAGGATGCCATCATAACTCTGATGTTCCTTGAAATCTGTCTTCACTATTCATGCAACTCTGAAATATGGTCCAGTCCTAGTAAGTGGATGAGAAAATAAACATAATGAGAAATACAAAGCTTTTAAAAGTGTTCTCCTCCTTTGGAATGTGTAATGAGTTGAGATGTGACATAATGACTTCTGAAGCATGAGGCGTATTATCATGAAAATGTGATCGTAATCTTTATGATAAGATATTTAATGTGAAATATAGTGTCTTCTAATATTGAACTTTAATAAATGTCATTCATGCAGGTGAATGGCCTTGGGGGAATACCCAAATAGATTTAACTAAGGGGAGATTAAATCAGTGCTCAATCAGGAGAGTCCAGAGACAGTTTAGGAGAGTCAGTGGTTTTCTCATGCAGGGTAATTAAAAGGTAAGACTAACATAAAATTGACAGTCAATTCAATTAGAAAATGCACATAGATCCTGCTTTCTTAGGCAAGTCAGACATTGAGAATTGGATCAATTACCAATTAGTTTCCGAGTTTGTATTCCAAGATCTGTTACCTTTCCTATTTACAGGCTAGCTTGCAGAAACGTTATTTTTTATGCACACAAAATTTGGAAATACCTGCGAAAGCTCTGTTGGATAGAGTTTCCCTGCTGCTCAACACATCCCTATTATGTGCATAAATGATAATTTCTCAACTTATCCTCCAAAAAAAAAGACTGAATTAGGGAGCTAATGCCAAGCTATGCATATCTGTCCCCTCCCATTTTTTGTCGGAAATTCTGATTCCTTTTTTCTTCTTTTTAATTGTTTGACCCCAATAAAAAACTGTGAAGATTGGTACTGGACATGCTTATTTGTAGGAAATTGAGACCTCATGTGCTGAATCCAATTCGTCTTAGCATTTCTAGTCGGGGGGTGGTGATGAGTCCCCAGCCAGGGCCAGTTCTAGGTATGGAACTGCATAAACATCAACCAAAACAATTCTTTAAACAGCAGCAAATACCATTTACTGAGTACTTCCTATGTGCGAGAAATTCCATACATATCTCTTTGAATCCTCACAGCACCCCTCTTTGGTAAGGTTTATTCCTGCCTTTGGAGACATATGGAGCAACTGAGGCTCTGAGGTTAAGGAAAGGACTGACACCATGTAGCAAGTCAGGGAGGACCAGGGATTCTATCCCAGGGGATTTGGTCCCTGCCCACCCTCTACCTGACAGGAACTATGTAGTGAAAGCTCTGGGGAGTCATGAGCACCATAAAGCTGCTTCCACAGAGGTTCAGAGATGCTCCTGGAGAAGAAAAAGGAAAAGAAAAGAACTCTGCAAGCTGACAGGCCATCTAGTGAGCATGAATGGAGTTCTACTGGATGACAGGCTCTCTGGTGAGCATGAGTGGATGTCCCTCAATAGAAAAGACTTTTCTTTTTTTTTTTTTTCAAAGCAGATATGGATGGAAATTCCCACAATTAAAAAACCATAAGGATAATTATAAGGAAACTTTTCAAGTGAAGGTCTATTGATTGGCTAGCTTTAAGTCAATCCTTTTCATCTTGACATGAGCCTCTTGATTGGCCATTAATCAATCAAGAACTGAATTGTCTTTTCTTGAGCACATCATTGCCAGAAATATTGGACTATAAAATATCTGAGTGGAGAAAAAGAAAATTTTAATAAATATGTGATTCCAATAATTTGAATGGTTGCCTAGTTATAGGAAGTTAAAGGGGTCTACATTATCTAAACGCTTTCTTTCATTTCCAATATTTGATATAAAAACTTATTTAATCTTAGCTCTAGTAGACCTTCTACCTGCATTGCATAGTCTGAATTCTAATCTAAATCTAAAATTCTAACAATATAAAACTCTATTTATAAGTATAAAACCGGTATCTATAAAAGTTCCCAGTTTCTCACCTTGGCATTTTATAAAAGCATTTCTTTTACTCACCTATCTGAGGGCTACAGGGGTAAAGTGAGGAAAGGTAACGAATTAATATTTACCAAACACCTACATTCAAGGGCTATAATGAAGTCACTGCATTTTGCAATTCTCTGCAAAATGTTTTGTGGTTCCCATTATTCAGATCAGGAAACTTAGGCTTAGAGAGGTTATGAACCCTTCCCCAGACCACAGCTACTAAGTGGATGACAAGGAATTAAAGTATCTTTGTCTGTCTGATGCCAAGACCCGTTTTTCAGATGTACCATGTTACCTCCTGAATTACTATACTGTGTTTCCCTGAAAATAAGACCTAGCCGGACCATCAGCTCTAATGCATCTTTTAGAGCAAAAGTTAATATAAGACCAGGTTTTATTTTAACATAAGACCGGATATAATATAATATAATGTAATATAATATAATATAATAATACCAGGTATAATATAACATAATATAATAATGTAATACTGGGTCTTATATTAATTTTTGCTCCAGAAGACGCTTTAAAGCTGATGATCTCGCTAGGTCTTATTTTTCTGATTTGTAGCTCTGATGTCCCAACACTTCTGTACAATTCCATGGAGGCCCCAGAACATAGAAGACTGCTTGAATATATATCTACATTTTTTATCTAATGTTTCCATACGAGCAGAAAATATCACCAGAATGGATAGTGAATTATAAGACCTCTAAACTCCACACTTATTCCCACACCTGCTGTGCAGGAGCCCCACTGGTATCATTCTTCCAAGGGCTCCAAAAAGACCAAGGTCAGTAGGTAATTGATATTGTTCAACAGTGTCATGTCCTCTTCCTGTTCTTATCTGGAGGTAACCAGGGCTATTTATTTCAGAATTCATAACATGTTAGTGGGAAAATGGCCCTGTACTGCTGACAGAAGCACCACTTTCCCATCTCAGCATAACTGGTGCTCCACTGACTCAGCTGTTATCTGTGGCCCAGTATAGTGACAGCTTCTCAGATCTCAAATCCTCTGTCTAGCTCTCTGAGCATAGTTCCATGGTGACACAATCGGCATAACTTGTTTGATCCCTTCACCAGGAACACATGGAACTGAGATGTCCACATGTGCCCTCCCAGCTCACATATCCTCCCTGGATTCTGGATAAATAATCCAATCCTGGCTCAAAGGATCTTGGTAATATGCACTTTAATGTTTGGTGTCCACTGAGCAACTTAAACCACTGAGGATCCAATGAGTAGGCAGCCAAGCTGAACTTCTGCCAAGCTTTCCTTCTCTTTTTATATTGCTTTCAGTGTCAAAGAATTTTTTGGTTTTCTATTACGTAAAGCAAAACAGTGTATAATGTGTCATTTAGCCTAGGAAATAAAACTATGCAAGGTATTTTAAGAAAGAAGAGATTTAAGGAATTGGTTGTTTAGAAAATTGCTGGAAAAATTTAGAGAAAAGGGCTGCAGATAAGTCCTCAGGAATAATAGTCAAGCAATATAGAACTTCCCTACCCGGGTAAGTCAGGCCTGCAGTCATGATTCACAAAACCAGAACTGAGAAATCGCCACTGTGCCTGCAGTCACCACAACTGCCTCTTGACACTTAAGAATCTGGAGAATGGACACTAGAATTGTCTTGCAGAAAACATCACATCTTCAAGAAATAAAATATCACCTTTAAGCACCTTTCTTTTCCATGATAAACCAATAAGCATATAATATCAGTATATTAAATGTTACTTTTAAAGACTGGTCTAAGTTTTAAATTCCTTTTTTGATAAATATATAGTCAAGTACTTTATTGATGTAGATAACAATTATTTATATTGTTATTTATATAGTCAAGTACTATATAAATAAACTACTTGACTATATAAAGTACTATAGTTCTTTATATAGTACTATATATAGTACTAAAGTACTATATATAGTACTAAATAAAGTACTATATAAAGTACTTTATTTATATAGTACTTGACTATATAAATAACATATAAATAATTGTTATCAAATATTAGTGAAAAGATTTACAGCACATTTTTTAAGTAAGATTTTTACTTTTCTACTTATACTCAGATTCCTAATGATTGATTACCAGTATGCACACTGGTTATATAACAGATACCAGGGAAATGTATTTGTTCTTTACAAAACAGGGATACTTGTGCATTATCAGTGTATTCTGGGATTTTTCTAATTATAGAATGGGACATTTTAAATGTGTGTAAGCGTCTTGGTTCATTTTTTGTTGACAACTTTATTATTAAAAATTATAAATGTGACACTAACAAAATTTAGTTCATAATTATATTTCTCACATGAAAAAGCAATTGAAAAAAATTGCCTTCAGAACATAATTTAAACCTGGAGCAAGAAAGAGAATCTTAATTAAAAGTGAGGAGTTGCATATATTGTTTGAAGCACTACAGAAAATTAATTATAGTATGAAAGAAGTAAGATGCTCTCAGCACTAAGTGGCACAGCATCTCAACATCTGTGATCAGAGGTCAACACTGGCAGCTTTTTGTAGGTCCCAACATCGTTTCTTTACCTCCAAGTTCATTGAGAGGTCATGTTATGAGTCTTTTAGGAGGATGAAATACATCAAAAAATGCATATACAAGGAAAACATGACTAAGTGCAATTTGGAAAACTTCTAATTAAGCCAGTATGGTGACCTACATTAGTTTTGTGAAAAAGACATCTGGTTCTCTGATACAAATATAAAAACTTAATGTCTGTTATCCTGTAGGTTGGATATTATTTTCCTTCTGAAGATGGTTATATTTAAAATTCATTGGTTGTGAAAAGTGTGGTTGTTAATTCAAAGTATCATCAATGTACCTAATAAAAACCTGCTAAATTCAAAGAGATTAAAAAACATATAAACTTTTATATATTTAAATATTTTAATTCAGGCCAACTAACATTGACAGCTACTGTGTGCATATCACCAGCTGGGTGCTGGAAATATGGAAAGATTCAAATACAGGTCACATTCTTTAAGGACTTATCCTTGCCACCATTTCAAATCTAGGTAAATAAATATCAATTTTTTAATTTACAAATGAGTAAACAGAATATATACAGGTAACTACAGTAAAATAACTACTCTATTTCACAGTTCAGGCTTATAGCCAGCCTCAAGATTTTTGGGATATGATTAACTACTAGAAAACTGAGTTCATCTTTGCTTAAACATAATCAGTAGATTGAAGATATAGGCCAAGAGGACTGAACTTAATTGAGCAATATGAATCTAATTTGGGGAACTCTGTTCACCCTGCTCTTATATATTTATTCTTCAGGTTTCCTTTGAGTAGGGAGAATATGAAGAAAAGAATGTCAGACTAAGAAAGAAAGAAAGAGGAACAAATATCATAGCAATCCCTGAAGGACTAAAGGACTTCTTGGATTGCCCTGTGATGGTACACTTAATAACATTTACTAGCTAGAGGTACATATTTTTTTTATTCTAGAATAAATCGGAATCCTGTAGAATCTCTGAACAAAGTGCTTAGACTGGGAAAGATGGATTCGTGGCTTCCCATGGCTTCCTCAGTGGAAATCTGGTAGTAAACAGAGCCTAAGATGGTTAGAGCCTATTTGATGGTCCACCTTTGCTTGTGTTCCCAGGAAGCCTAGAGTTATATCAAGTGCAGGACCTGTTAATTCGTCGATGTTCTCTTCATCATTAAAGAGGGGGGAAATGAGGCTCAACAAGTTAGTAAGTAGCCCGAGATCATTTAGCTTATAATTGGCCGAGCTGATTATAGGAGATGAAACTTCAGTTTTTTTCTCTTGATAATAATGTATATGTAGGTAGATCATAATACATATTTATTTAATACATAAATATGTCTTTATACATATGGATTTATACATATACAAACACACATATTTATTTGTAGCTATGTAAAACATGATATGTGTGCATATGTGTATGTATGTACCTATATGTGTATGTATATGACATAAGGTCTCTCCTGTCTGTAAGATAATGAACATGCATAATACCTGTGCAGGTAGGTATTATATACATGTTACATGGAGGCCACATATAGGTGATAAACAATAAAACAGGTTTTTAACCCAGTTTGGGTCTGTCTTCAGATAGATCGATAGATAGATAGATAGATAGATAGATAGATAGATAGATAGATAGATAGATAGATAGATAGATAGATAGATATTAGGTTAAGTAATATATATATAATACACATATTATAAATATTATATATTTCTATCACTATCTATTGTATCTATCACAGAATAAATGTTTAAAGGCCATTTTTTTCCTTCAAAATAGTAAGCACTGAAAAAGCATATTACTATGTGCTGTAGCCAGGCAGAAAAACCTTTAGGGAAAAGGCAAGCCTTTTAAGTCAGCTTTGGAAACCAAGCAAGGTTGAATAGGTGGCAGAAGCCAGAAGCACTTCCCAGTTGAGAAGACCTTTTGGGAGCTAATCCCAGCGCTGGTAATAGGCATGAGAAGAATAATTTCTGTTTCACGGCATTGGGTGGGAAGTCAAGAGAAGTAGAAATGGTGAAGATTTACAGTGTTATGACGCTGACTAGAAGGGTTTGAAATTTATTCTTTTTACTGTTTGTAGCATATTAAAGCCCATCCTAGACTAGGAATGACTATATAATATAACACAATAAGTTACTTGCAATCAAATTCCAGCTGTACCATTTTCTAACTAGGTGTCCTTAGTAAACTAAGAAGTTTCCCTGTGACTCAGTTTCATCGTTGGCTAAATGGGGACAAAATAAGTCCTTATCTCACAGAAATATTGAAAAATTAAATGAATTAAGATGGTCCGAATACTGCCTTGCAGAAGTTAAATGTTCAGTAAATTTTGCTTTTACAAAAATCCATGAGGATTACAAAAATCCTTATGAGGGGTGGTAAGCGAACAGACCTGTATTTTAGGAATATGAATTTAATAGTTGTTGTTGCCAGTATTTGTGAATACAGTGAGTTGTCAAATACTTGGGAAGGGGAAATAGCACTGCCTTGTTGCTAAACTTGGTATCTACACTTAGTGGGTGAAAACTTGATTGGCAGAGTCACTTTTAGGATTCAGAATAACGCCTAGACAATTAAAACTACACTGTAAGAAGACTGAACATAAGATCTCTGAAGCATGGTTTCTCAACCCTGTCACTATTCATATTTTGGGTGGATAATTCTGTGTTGCGGGACTTCACTCTGCATTGTAGGATGTTTAGCAATATCCCTGGCTTCCACCCACAAGATGCCAGTTCACTCCCTGAGTTGTCACAGCCAAAAATGTTTCCAGACATTGCTAAATGTCCCTTGGAAGGCAAAAATTGTCCCAGTTGAGAACAATCACAGTAGAAAAAGAATGTGTCAATATATGTCAAAGAGACACTGAAAAAGGACAGTCAAGTAATTAAGGGTTGGTAGTGCCATGCCAAATATCATGAAGAGAAAAATCATAACCACTGAACTTTAATCTTCCTAGTTACAAGGACAAGGATGCCTTAACAGGGAGAATAATAACTGAGGTAGGCTAACTGACAGCCACCAGAGTCACGTAAGCAATACACCTACCTATCTGTGAAATGTGTCTTGGGTACCTGATGCCATTAAGCTCAATTTATGTAGTTTCTCTAGTTCTGATGATATTTCATCACAAATCAGTCTGTATAAGATATTTTCCCACGGAGTTTTGCCTACCTGATAATATAGAGTTACATATTGATTAGGGAGACATGATATTCTAGACCACGTGAAAATAATTTTTCATTGCAAATTGCTAATTGGATTTCCCATGTGTATTTGGTTATCATGTGTTATCAGTGCTTAATCCCCCTTGGTACTGACCAAAGTCATTCTCCAGGCTTTCAAAGTTAGAGACTAAATTTTCGAATTTGGTGAATTCTTTGAGATACTAACTGCTGGGATTCAATTCAGTTTGGCCATCCTTGACTTAAGTGTTCAGTAAAAATTTAGTGGATGGAAGGATGGATGGATGGATGGATGGATGGATGGATGGATAATAGAAATATGTGGCATGTCCAGATGCACCTCAACTGTGAAAGCATGTAAAAATGTCTAGATAGATAAAATGTAAAAATGTAAAAATGTACAGATAGATAGATAGATAGATAGATAGATAGATAGATAGATAGATAGATAGATAGATAGATAAGAGAAGGTAGGGTGCAGAGTGGAGCAAGAAAGCCAAGAGCACGTAAAATATTCTGTGGTTGCCATTTGGATCAGTGCATTCTGGGGTGATTGAGGGTAGAGTATATAGCCTGGAAATAGTAGTATTTGACAAGGCTTAGTGTGAAGCCCCAGCCAATTACTCAAGATTACAATGTCCCCCCCACCCGATCCCATGTATATTTGAAAGTAGAAGAAAAGGAATCGAGGTATAGACAAAGCATCTAGAATGAGATATGTTTGGAATCTAGGACACAGGTCGAAGAGCTCCTGCGCCTAAGAATACATGGAAGGGGGATAGGAGGTATTCAGAACCAATTGTATGTTAAGATTTTTCTTCTAAATTTAGGATACTGAGATCAATTTCAAATTCATAGCCTGTAACATCTTCAAAAGCATTGCTTCTAAGATTTTTTTCTTCCTAGCCTCATTGCACTATCATGTCTTCCGTCAACCCTGCAAAATAAAATGTTTCATGTACTTCATTCAGCAGCAGCCAAGTAAATCAGAACACTTCCCTTGAGAATCTTACACTTTTCCTACTAATGTATGAGACATCACAGAGAATTGCAATCCAAAATATTTCTGTAATAAAAATATGACAGGTGGTTAAGCCTTGACTAGCATAATGAAATTCATCTTAACAGCCAATTCTTTGAGATAGAGGTAGTTTTTATTTACAGGAGAGTTGAAAATAACAGTAAAACTGCTACTATTAAACAGTATAATTAGTCAACAAAATAGCATGTTCTAGACTCTTTTTTCTATGAGAACAGTTTCCATTCAGATGTCCATGCATACTTCTCTTGGGCATAGTTGCAAATAAAGCTACACAGAGCGCCTATGCACATATATTGCTACAGAGTTATAGAACTATTCTTTTTCTGTTGTTTAATTTTAACCTTGAAAGTAGATTGCTTATACACGTTGATCGAGATCAATTACTTTGTGTCATCATCTGTCTATCTAGGTCTTTTATCTTATCTTTCCTCCTAGCTCTAATCCATCCTTCTCCATATTTTGGCTTTAACTGTATACCTGCAGGCTGACCCAATAGCTATCCTGAGTGACAATCCTGTGATGTTCCTTGAGTGGTGATTGCACAGTGGTCATTTCAACTGTAGCCATGGCACACAAGAGATTCCATGGCAAATAAAGTATGCTTTCAGCAACGCCCATGTGAAATAGCAACAAGCTATAAAATTTTGTCCAAGTCTATTGACCTTCCTCTTTCAACCATTGTAGCAAGCCAAGTTTACAGAAGATCAATTACACAATAAAAAAATGCAAACTAATACAGGACTTTAATTAATGGGTTTAATTATGAGATTAAGAGAGGACATAAACATGTTTCCAGATATTTTCTACTTTTGTTCAAAATGAACTCTCCCTTTTGCAATAGTTGTTTTTTCCTAGGCTTTTGTATATTTAACAGATATATTGCTGATTTTGTGCTAGTGTTTAAAATTTAGCCCATTGAGGGGGGAAAAAACTACTCAGACTTAATTAAACCAGCCTTTTGTTTGGTTTGGTTTTAATTTCTTGAAAATAATCAAATTTTTTCTGTGGCAGAGCTGAGGTACAGCTCAAGAATACTACAAGGTCTTCCTCTATGTTTTGTAGCCTTCTTTGTCATTGGGTTGGGACCATATGACTAGTTCTCGATAATGAATGTGACTGAGGAAACTGTGAGCTGATGCCCTTTCTCCATCTCTCTTCCCCTGCTGGTAAACTTAATGGCCAAACATCCCATTCAGCATACCCATCACAGGAATGGAGACTGCCCTGGACTGCACTGGATCTCAACAAGCCCTAGTAAAACTTGCAGTGCTGAGCATTCCATTAATATTTGGAAGTTCGTCATTTGTTATATCACAGCAGAGAATAGAATTCTGACTAATGCAAACCAAAGTGTCCTTCACATGAAAGTGAATCCTAGGACAAAATATGCTAACTCCTTGCTCAGTTCTTGAAAATAAGTGAGATATGCAATTATAAATCTTGTATTTTTTCCTTTGCCATATGTGTATATATCACAGTAAAAGAAAAGTGTCTATATAAAGCATACATTATTGCATTGTTCATCAGTTGTTCCAAGTTGGCATGCTGGTCATTTATTTTATTTAAAATAAAGAGGAAATGAAACCATCTTCAATAAAATTCATATGCTATTTTATTTGCTACAGTAGAAGAGACTTTCAGACATGATTAATGAGTGAAACAAGGAGAAAATAAAGATTCTATAGTGTTCTTTGAAATTTTTATCTAGTTTGCACCTTGAACTTGATCACTTTAGTCACTTAGATAAATCTGTGACTTGGAAGTTGGTTTATTATGGATGAAAGAAAAGTGTCACATTGTCCTTTATTCTGTAGTTATTGGTAAACCTTGAAAATAAAATAATCATTTTTCAATTAGGCTCCATGCAAAGACTAGAAAACATAGTTATCAACATGTATGGAACATAATCAGCATTAAGTTGTCATATTTTGTCTGCATTAATATTAAATTGACATAATAGTCATTGTAAGTGGATGCTCTTCTCTGAAATCAGTTATTGCCTGAAAGATTTTAGCAATTAAAGTTGTATTCATTATCACACCTATATCTATACTTTTTTCCAACTCATTAATATCATTTTCACCTTTGCCTAAAGTCATGAAACCATGTAAAGTTACAAAATAACACTTCAACTTCTTGCCTTGTTAGAAGTTCCACATTATTCATTCCCCACACAAATCGTGTTCACCTTCCTTACGAAAATCAATGCCCTCAAAGATTTCACTTTGAGAGAGTTCTTTCCATTTAATAGCAAATGCTCCAGACCTCAGGGTTGTTCCTTGATTTCTTGCTCCATCACACACTTGTCCATAATCCTCGGCCTGGAAAGACTAAGCCTGCCTCTCCCCTCTGTGACTCCTAGCTACTCACAGGTGGGTGTGTTTTTTATTATCTTTGTACCACAGAAGTAGAAAATGGCATAGTGAAGTATTAAGCTAATAGGTGAGCAGGAGACAAAATTAGAGGAAATAAAAATAGTAAAAACCCCACCGTGGTATGCGGTAACCAGTTTTATGGTAGAAGACAGAAATATGGAGACTTGTATGCACCTGGGCTTCAGTGCTGACTGTGACTTTTCCTAAATCACTTTAAAACTCTGGTGGCCTTAGTTTGTTCATCTCTACAGGGGCATTGTACAGCTATCGTTTTCTTAAGCTGTAGAATACTAGACTGAAAAGGAATAATTGCTTGGAATGGGCAAGAGATGGAACAAACAGAATGATGGGTTTCTTGGGGAAGGAATGGACAAATTTCCCATGGGTGGTCTTCATATAGACCAAATCTGAGTTCTGAGGACGGTGATGTTGTTTCATTGCCCATGTGTTTATTTAAAGAGACACAGATTTTTAAATAGATAATGATAGGTATAGTGAGAGATAGGTAGAAAAATGAAAACAACGTAATCTTTTTACCTCATTTTTCTCATATCCAGAATAAGAATCATAATGTTATTTACCGTCTTCATGGCAATGTTAGGATTAATTAGTATTCATGCAAAAGTAATTTGAAAATGAAAAATGTCATTTAAGTGCTAGTGTTGCTTTAGCTTTGCTTTCTTAAAACACCTAACTCTTCATTAGTCTTTGTAAATGTCCTCTGATGTGCGTCACAGAACTTATAAACACTGTGCAATAACTGATGGTTTGTGACAAAATACTACTGGATAGAATGCTACTGCCACCACTGAAGACTGATTGAGCTGCATGGAAAACCACACCTGCCGTCTCCTATGGGGTTATCTTCACATACCTATGCAGTTGAACTAACAAGAGATGACCATGCTATGTAGAATGATTAACTTCTCTACAAATCACAATTAAATTAAAAGTAAATACATATCCAGCGCACTGTTATAGTCTTTCCTAATTATTTTTCCATGGCTTAACAGATGAATATGTTATTTGGGGCACAAGGATTAGGCACAGATTTCTGTAGGGTATCCTAACACTGCAGACAGAAACCACTCCAGTGTACATTAGATGGGGAATAGAAAGTTTAGACTTAGTTTAAACAAAGTAAAGTGACTACTAGTGAGCCATGGTAAAAGTAAAAGTAATAATAATAATAATAATAATAACAATAATAACAATAACATTGAAGGAATAATGCTGACCAAGTGGAAAGGGACGATCTTATTTCTTGAGTTATGCAGATAACCTTCCTCATATGGTGTATCTCCCACAGTTGGCTGGTACTTTATTGCCCAGTTATCTCTCTCTTTTGTTGTTCATCTGACATTAATAAAACAACTCAAGCACTGGAATTTGATACTATAAATATTTCTTTCAAGGATTATCTGTAGATTAAAAATAATTTTCTCAAACTGAGAATTCTACTGAGCAGTGTAATTGAGTCTACTAAATTAAAAGCTTTTGATACCTCTAGTAGCTAAACAGATTCATAAACAGAGAACTATACTGAATAGTAAAACCAAGAACACAGTTTTATAATTTCCAAAATAATTGGGAATTATTATTGAGGTAATTGCTACCTTAAAATTCATTTCTGAGAGTAGTGACTTTTATGTTTCTAAAGAATAAATATTTGCAACAGTAGAAATATATTATTTTGAAAATTATATAAAAGAAGCAATAAATATGTCTCTATAATAAAAAAGGTTTCAGAACTTGGAAAATTTAGTTGTGTGTATTTGCTATCTGAAATTTGAAAGGTACATTATTTTACTGCAGAGAAATAATCATTTTATGAGTCAATCCTAAATGATGCAGCTATTTTATACTTCTAATCTGTATAGGAACATATTTATATTTTTATATATATAACAGCTCATAAAATCTAAATGATCTAATAAATATATTCATTTGCTCCTTGGAAAACATATGTCTTATATAAAAATGCAACATTAAAGGAAAAGTTGCTTTAAACTTCAAACAACAAACAAAAGCAAAAAATTACGTGCTTTAACTATTAATTTCTGACATACCTGTATCTAAATATTAAATACTTTAAAAAAATTTTTGAAATCTGTAAATACATATGAAGTACAGAGATAGCAATTAATTTATCAATTTCCAATTAATAATAACTCAGTAACCCCAAATGCTGAAGGAAGCAGTCAAATTCTCATTCAGGAAGGAAGGTTTATTACCTTCCTGATAGATATTATTTGAACACTAATCAACTTTTATAACTAAAAAAAATTAAAAGGTATGGTGTTCCCTTGAGAATCAAATTTTTTTCTAGGGCATGTATCTCTGTAGAGAATGTAGAGTTGGGTTTTCAGTCACAGAAAAGAGGAAGAAGAATACATGAAATAAAGTTGAAAATGGATAAAAAGTAAGACATTCTCTTAAAAAAGAAGGTGAATTATGGGACTGAATTGTAGTAATGATGGGAATAAATTGAAAGATTTCTTGGAATAACTAGGACATACAAATGAGCTGGGAGTGCAACGATGGGGCTAAACAGAGTGCGCTATGGTTTGTGGGTATTTTATTTTCCTGTTGTTACTGCAAGAAATTACCATAGACGTAATGGTTTATACGACATAAATTTATTATCTTAATATTTCTGGGAGACGCAAGTCTGGAATGGCTTCCACTGGGTAGAAATTGTGGTGTTGGCAGGGCTGCGCTCCCACCAGAAGATCTGGGGGAGAATCCATTCCTTCCCTTTTCCACTTTCTAGAGGCCACCTTCACTCCTCAGCTCATGGTCCCTTCCTTCATCTTCAAAGTGAGAAGCATAGCATCATCAAATCTTTTTCTAGCTCTGACACTCCTGCCTCTTTCTTCTAAGATGCATGTGGTTATAGCTGAGCCCATTGAAATAATCTAGGATAATCCCTCCATCTCAAGAGCCTTAATATAATCAGTCACACATGTGAGTTATTTTGCCAATGAGCTGACATACACAGGTTCTGGAGATTAGAATGTGTGCATCTTTGCAAGGGGAGCATTATTCAGCCAACTGAAGTATATAAATTGGAGTTGTCACAAAAGCCAGGCCTCCAGATCAGAAGCAGAACCCAGCAGAATCTACTCAGGGAACATAGTGTCTGTGACTTGTTGGCTCTGGATTTGCACGCGGCGATTTTAGCTGAAAAACCAGCTGAACCCCACCATGGTTGTCTGCTGGTTATCTCCTTGCACCTTCAACAATCATTCAGTCCCATAAGTGAGAACTTTTCTGGGAACACAGCTGACTTTACCACTTTAATAGCCCTTTTTCTGTATTTTACTTAATCCTCCTCCTCATCCTCACTGCATTATCATTATCTCTTTGTATAATATTAAATGTTGACCATTTTTATGATTTTATTATCAAACAGTAGAAGCAACTCCATAGTGCTTACAAAGAAGGTACTTAAAGAGAATCAAGTTGGAAGGTTCATTGATTTATTCACTTAGAAAATATTTATTGAGTGCTCACTATGTGTCAAATTCTATTCTAGGTACTGGGGGTAAAGTATAGTTAACGTGAATAAAATCCCTGCCCTTATGCAGCTACAAGGATCGGTGCTACAAGGAAAAACAAACAAGATGTGGGCTGATAGGTAGTGCTCTGTGTGTGCATGTGTGGTGGGGTGTGTATTTGTTCTATTTTAAATAGGTTTGTCAGGGAAGGTATCACATATTAGCAGAGATTGCAAGGAAGGAAGAAAGAATAAAGTACATGATAATAGCTAAAGAAAGAACCATCTAGGCAGAAGGGGCGAAAAGCCTCAAGTAGGACCATACTTGGTTTGATGAGCATGAAAAACAGATACGAAGCCAGATTTTCTGGAATAAAATTAATGAGAAGCAAGCAGACTGGTAGAAGATGATATCAGAGGAAGTCTGAGTGAGGGAATAATATAGGACCACATAGGGCTCACATACGTTATGTGAGATGTGAAGCTCATTGGATGGTTTTGAGCACGGGAATAATGTTATCGGCCTTGTATTTTAAAAGGATAATTGTGGCTATGTATGGAGACCACTGAGTAGGAGTAAGGGTGGAAACAAGAGGACCAGTTGGGTTAGAAGGCTGTTGCAAGCAGAAGATGGTGATTCAGATCAAGGGGCAACAGTGGAGGTGGTAAGAGATGGTCAGATTTGGGATAAATTTTAAAGCATATGCTGATGGAGTGGATGTTGTGTATAAGAAAAAAAATGAGGAGCTAAGATAAAACCACTTAATCTGAGCATCTTAATTGATGAAAGTTCTTTCTAAAGAGATGCGAGAGACTGCAAGAGGATCAGGTTTGGGGACCATTTTGAAGTATGCTAAATGAGGCATCTATTGGACATCCAAGTGGAGATACTAGGTAGGCAGTGGATTTGAGTCTGGAGTTCAGCTGAATCTGGGCAGGAGATATGAATTTTGGAAACATCAGCATAGAGATAGTATGTAACACTGTCAAAGTATATAAGTTTACCTAGACACTGAATGTAGACAAAAGAAAAGAAGTCCTAGGATTGAGCCCTGGGTGCTTTAAATGTTCCACGGAGAGATGCAAAGGGAACCAGCAAAGAAAATTGAGAAGAAATAATTAAAGTGTTTCAAAAATGAGGAAACGATCATCTGACAAATGATTGGTCAAAAAAAAACAAAAATGAAGCCTGAGAATCAACCATTAGAGGACAAGTCTTAAAGCTGTGTTATGTAATAATGACATTGTTTCTGCCTATCAATTATTATTTAGGGTGGGTTTATTAGTGGCTGATAGAAATTGTGGGGATGAGCACGTTAGTCACCTCATACTCAGCAAACTACCCTTGGCACTGTCCCAGGTTATAGAAAGAAAAAGTGCCATTATAAAATTCCAAAAGAGGGCATTCTACTCTAATCTTAGAATACATCCTTAATCTAAAATGATTAACATGATTAACAGCTCTAATCCTAAAAATATTGCAAAAGCATTATTACAACAGTGTTTTTCTTAATACCTAGAAAATTATAGTCTCTGTATAAGAATATTTAATTCCCTCTTTGTCGAAAGCTCCATCCCTTATCTCTGACACTATTTTCTTTCAAAGTGAATTTATGCCCTAAATATAAAACATTGTCCAATAAAATATAATGCAAGCCACATATGTACTTTTAATTGTTTTACTAATCACATTTTTTTTTTTTTTTTTTGAGGAGAGCGCAGCTCACAGTGGCCCATGCGGGGATCGAACCGGCAACCTTGGTGTTATTAGCACCACGCTCTAACCAACTGAGCTAACCGGCCACTCCACTAATCACATTTTTAAAAATTAAAAGAAACAGATGACATTTTTAATAATATATTTTATTGTACTCAATTTAAATAATATTAAGGTATTCTACATTTTTTTGTACTACATCTTAAAATCCAATACTTATTATAAACTTACAGCATATCAGACTTAGCCACACTTCAGGTGTTCATTAGCCACGTGTGGCTAATGACTATATTATTAGACAGGAAACCCTGTCTAATAATCCTGTTAAAGCAATTTTTTTCCAGAGAACAGCTCAGAGGGGTTAACTATTAGCACTGGACTTTCTTTCTCATTTTTATCCTTTTAGGATTCTGGGTTATTGTTAAAGAAAGGAATCAGAAAGCAAGTCAGAGGACCAGAGGATGGTAAAGTGTCCCCTTTCTTTCTAAATAGGTGCTTTCCATTAGGTATTCCTTTCCATCTGTATGAATGTTTATAACAGAAAAATTTATTATATTTTGAGATTATGGTTATGACATTTTAATACCTCGTGGTGAAAGTATACCAGGTTTCAGACCTGCCTAAAGGAAGGTAAAGTTAGACCCTAAATGAAGTTGGGATTCTGGAAATATTGCCTACAGTTCTAAAAGACAATTAGGAAACTCTGCCTACTGGGCTCGGGAGATGTCAGGGAATATTGTCTTTGTTTGAAACTCTCAGTAGTTAAAAAAGGAAAATGTCTTCCATGAGAAATACACACTTCACTTTATGTGATGTGAAACTGCTGAGTCTGAATTTACTCTACCTACACAATGCAGAAATCCCAAGCCAAGACTGTTTCTACATAGCGTTACCTATAGATGCAAGCAAATGCAAAAATATTTGTAATTCACTTCTATGACCCAGGTGTATGGGCTACCTAAAGGGAAAAAATAAAATTATCTTTTAGGGTCAAAAATTATAAACTATACTAGAATAAATCTATATCAAGAAAAAACATAACATAAAGAAAGATTAATATTTCCAAGAACTTCAGATTGGTAAAACAATCTGAAAGATACTATCAAATCATTATATTAAATGTATTAGGAAAATAGAAATAGAAAACGTAATGAAAAGCTAGAACACTGTGGAATAAGAAGAGGCAAATTGGAAACAAAATTTTATTTTATTTCATTTTCTGGAAATTAAAAACAACCACGGAAATGAAAATTTCAATGAATGTGTTTTAAAAGCCATCAGTAGAAAGAATTAGTGAACTGGAAGTTTCATCTGAGGAAATCCTTTAGAATGCAGCACAGAGGGATAAAGAGATGAAAAATATTAATGAGAAGTTAGACACAGGGGAGTGAAGAGATTAAACTTTGATCATAGGCCGTTAATTTTATAAGATTAATTATAGAGGAGAAATTAGAGAAAATGGAGGACAGGCAGCATTCAAAGAAGTAAGTCCTAATAAAAGAAACAATTCTTAAAGTTTTAAATCTCAACAAGGCCTGAGTGGGATAAATAAAAATAAGTTGTACTAATATGTACTATAGAAAAACTTCAAAAGATTGAAGAAAAAATGTAAGGCAACAGGGTTTAAAAATTACTTACAAATGATCAGTAATTAGATTAACAAAAAATTTTTCAAAAGCAACAATAAAGGCAAGAAATAAACAATGTACTTCAATACAATGAAAACTGAACAAAGAAGGAAATTGAACACAGAATAAAGGTGTGATTTTTAAGAAGTGTGGGGATGTAAGAAATAATGATAGGCTAAGAAATTGTTAAATCTAAGGTAAAACAACAGCAACAATAATAATAGCTAATTTGGGAATGTTTAACTTTAAGATAAAATTGAATACTAGCATTCATAATATAATGAATTCATAAATTATGGAGGGATGTGATCAGGGCTAAATGTATTTGTTTTGATCAGATGAAAAACAGAAATGGTGTTATCTTCAGACTAAGTATATGTGGTAGAATTTTAATGGTAATTCAGTATGTACTCTTTTATTAGAAGAGATCATATACTAAGCCATAAAGCATGTCTCAACAAATGACAACCAATCTATATCAATACAGACCATGTTCTCCGACTCTAATTAAATATTTCCCCACAATCTATTTTTTTGAAAATTCAAGTACACATTTTTCAATGATTAACATGTCTGTCAAAGAACTACATAATGAATGTCCTAAAATATTTAGAACACAATGAAAATGTTTATTGTGCATTGAAATTTGTGTGATATGACTAATATAATATTCAGAAGAAAATGTATACCTTAGATGCATTTAAAAGAAAATTAAAAATTAATGAGTTATATTTTCAATTCAAATTTTAGATAAAAAGAAGTGATAAAATTAAAAATAGAAGGAAAGATACAATGTAGTGAAGAGCAGCAATTAGTTAAATAAAAAAAACAAAGAAACAATAGAAAGGGTCAGCACTTTTGGTTAAAAGCGTTTCTTTGTGGATTTAGTAACTTGCCTAAAGTAACTCAGCCAGAAATTATAACAGCAGGACTCCCAGCAAAGCAAGTCTCACCCCGGTCTATCAATTCTTTACCAGATAATACTTTGTAGAACACTTTATTTCTATTTTACTAAAATATAAAATAAAGTCCAGAGGAATCTGGCTTAAGTAAAAGTGTTTGCTTAGTGGCAAAGAACACAGAAACTTTTTTTTTTCTTTTTTTTAGTTAAAGTTTGTTCGGGTGACAGTTGTTAGTAAAGTTACATAGATTTCAGGTGTACAATTCTGTATTACATCATCTATAAATCCCATTGTGTGTTCACCACCCAGAGTCAGTTCTCCTTCCACCACCATATATTTGATCCCCTTTACCCTCATCTACCATCCCCCTCTACCCTTACTTTCTGGTAACCACTGAGCTATTGTCTGTGTCTATGAGTTTTTGTTTCTCATTTGTTGTTTTTGTTTCTCAAAATGAGTTTTTGTTTCTCATTTTGTTGTTTTTGGTTTATATACCACCTATTAGTGAAATCATATGATTCTCTGCTTTTTCTGTCTGACTTATTTCGCTTAACATTATAATCTCAAAATCCATCCACGTTCTCACAAATTGTCCTATTTCATCTTTTCTTATTGCCGAATAGTATTCCATTGGGTATATATACCACAACTTCTTTATCCATTCAACTATCGAAGGGAATTTTGGTTGTTTCCATGTCTTGGCCACCATAAAAAAAGCTGCAATGAACATTGGAGCACACTTGTCTTTATGTATAAATGTTTTCAGATTTTGGGGGTAGATACCCAGGAGAGGGATTGCTGGGTCAGATGGTAATTCTATTCATAATTTTTTGAGGAACCTCCACACTTCCTTCTGTAGCGGCTGCACCAGTCTGCATTCCCACCAACAGTGTATGAAGGTTCTTTTTCTCCACAGCCTCTCCAATACTTGTTACTATTTGTCTTGTTGATAATCATTCCAACTGGGGTGAGGTGATATCTCATTGTGGTTTTTATTTGCATTTCTCTGATGATTGGTGATGTTGAGCATTTTTTCACATGTCTATTTGCCATTTGTATGTCTCCTTTGGAGAAATGTCTCTTCAGGTCCTCTGCCCATTTTTCAATTGGGTTGTTTGTTTTTTCGTTGTTGAGTTGCATGAGTTCCTTGTATATTTTGGATATTAGCCCCTTATCAGAGGCACTGTTTACAAAGATCTCCCATTCAGTTGGTTGCCTCTTTATTTTGTCAATGGTTTCTTTTGCCGTGCAGAAGATTTTGAGTTTGATATAGTCCCATTCATTTATTTTAACTTTTACTTCCCTTGCATTTGGAGTCAAATTCATAAAATGCTCTTTGAACCCAAGGTCCATAAGTTTAGCACCTATGTTTTCTTCTATGCAGTTTATTGTTTCATGTCTTATGCTTAAGTCTTTGATCCATTTTGAATTAATTTTGGTACATGGTGACAATAGTCTAGTTTCATTCTTTTGCACATGGCTTTCCAATTCTGCCAGCACCATTTATTGAAGAGGCTGTCTTTTCTCCACTGTATGTTTTTTTGCTTCTTTGTCAAAAATGATTTGTTCATATTTGTGTGGTTTTATTTCTGGGTTCTCAATTCTATTCCATTGGTCTGTGTGTCTGTTTTTCTGCCAAGCTATTAGAAACAATCAACGAATACAGTAAAGTTGCCGGCTACAAAATCAACGTACAAAAGTCCATTGCATTCCTGTATACTAACAATGAAATCTCAGAAATAGAAATTGTTAAAAAAAAAAGCAATTCCTTTTGCAATTGCAGCAAAAAGAATAAAATACCTGGGAATAAATTTAATCAAGGATGTGAAAGACATATATGCTAAAAACTATAAGACATTTTTAAATGAAATTGAAGAAGACACTAAGAAATGGAAAGACATTCCATACTCATGGATTGGAAGAATCAACTTAGTTAAAATGGCCATTACTACCCCCAAAATATACAGATTTAATGCAATCCCCATCAATGGCATTTTTTAAAGAAATAGAACAAAAAGTCATCAGATTTGTTTGGAACCACAAAATATTCCAAATAGCCAAAGCAATCTTAAGAAAAAAGAACAATGCTGGAGGTATCACACTCCCTTACTTTAGCTTGTACTACAGGGCAACAAGAATCAAAACAGCATGGTATTGGCACAGAAACGTTTTGTCGCCGAATTCAACATAATATCTAATCATAAGTAGCTTCACTTGATTCTATTTAATAAGCAGCACCTGTGAATCTCACACCTTAATATTGATGATATTGATGGACAAGTACATGATCTATTAAAAAAAAAAAAGAATTGGTTTTAGTTTAAACCATCATTTGGCTCTCAGGACCATTTATTTGTGTGTCTAACTTCCTGTTGTGTTTGGCTTGTTCGTTCTATTTTATTTAATAATAATTACAGCTGACATTTATTATTCTGTGACAGGTAATGCACAGAGATTTTATTTGATTCAATTTATTTAATTCTCTGAGGTAGGTATAACTATTATCCTACTATTCAGATTTACAGAAAAGTTGCAAATATATTACAGAGAGTGCCCGTATAGCCCATACCCAATTTATTCATTTTTAAAAATATCTTTCATTAGTATAGTACTATTTTAATTACCTATTCACCACACTATTCAGAGGTAAAAGGGATTCCTACCCTAAGATTTTGGGGATGACTGAACACATGGCACCTGACACTGAACAAATGAGATCAACAGGAGTTTCTGAGTCACATCTGTATACTCACAGCCTGTGGGAGAAGGGCATGGCATGACATGCAGGGCTACAGAGAGGGCACATTTGCCTTGCTGCCTCGTCTGAAATCAGTTGACTATATTTGTGTTGGTCAACTTCAGGCACTTTGGTTTCATGAATCTATGTGTGTATTCTTTCATCCATATCATATTGTCCTGATTATTATACCTTGATAGGAAGTCCTTTGATAGGAAGGCTACTTTGAGTACTCTAACTTTGTTCTTTTTCAGAATTGTAATTACAGGTCTTTTGACATTCAAAATTAATTTAAGAAATATTTTCTTAATATCTACAAAACAGCTTGCTGAGATTTTCATTATGGTTGCATTGAATCTACATATCAAGTTGAGGCGAACTGACATCTTAACGATATTGTCTTCTAACTCATGAACACAAAATATCTCTCCATTTATTTAGATCTTTGCTTCTTTTCTTCAGTGTTTTGGTGTTTTCTGCATACAGATCCTGTATGCATTTTGTTAGATTTATATCTAAGTATTCCATTTTTCTGTGCTATTGTAAGTTTTTTGTTTTTTTTAATTTGAAGTTCTAATTGTTTATTGCTCTTGTAGAGGATAATGAGTGACTTTTGCATGTTGACCATATATCTTGCAACCTTACAACACTTGCTCATTGGTTGCAGTTGTTTCTTTTCTTTTTTTTTTTTTTTTTTTTTTGTAGTTTTTTGTGTTCTTAATAGACAAAGGACAGACATGCCATGTGTTAATAAGGACAATTTTATTTTTTCTTCTCTAATCTATATAGCTTTTAATTATTTTTCATCCTGTTACACTACATAGGACTTCTAGTATGATATTAAGTAAAGTGGTGAGATGCGACATCCTTGCCTTCTTACCAGTCTTAGGAGGAAGGTGTCCAGGTTCTCACCAAAAGCTATGTTAGCTGTATTTTGCAGATGTTCTTTATCAGGTTAAAATAATTATCCTCTATTCCTAGTTGATGACAGTTTTCATCATGAATAGCTGTTGGACTTTGTTAAATACTTTTTCTGTGATAACTGATTTGATCATAGATTTGTTTTTCTTTAGCCTGTTGATAGAGTGGATTATTTTAATTGATTGTCTAATGTAGCCTTGAATACGTGGAATCTATCCAAAATGGCTGTGGTTTGTTACTCATTTATACATTGTTGGATGCAATTTATTAAAATGTTATTGATATTTGCATCTATGTTCATGAGAGATATTGACTTGCCTTTTTCTTTTCTTCTCTTGTAGTGTCCTTACCTTGTTTTGGTATTAGAGTATTGCTAGCCTCATAGAAATAGTTGAAATATGTTCTGGGCCTGGCGTTCTCATTTTTGGAAGGTTATTAACTGTTGTTTAATTACTTTAATAGATATTGATCTATTCAGATTGTCTGTTTCTTCTTGTGTGAGTTGTGATAATTGTCTTTCAAGGAATTGGTCAGTTTCATCCAAGTTATCAAATTTGCAGGCATACAGTTTTTTGTCTTACTTCTTTATCATTATTTTAAAGTCTGTGTGATCAGTACTGAGAGTACTAGTTTTATTTCTGATATTTTTTCCTTTTTTTCCCATCCCCATTTATGTTTTTGTTATCACAAATTATTCCTTTTTATGGTGTGCATTAATTTTCAAATTGCAGAAATAGTTTTTGTTTTAAATGCTTTTCCCTCATTAACCTTTATGTTTTAATTGTTTAATACCTTATTCTGAAATAAAGTTGCAATTTCCTGTTCTGTCTGTCTGTCATCTTAATCAAAATTTTGTATACTTTTATCTTTTTGTTTCAAGTAAATCATTTCCTATAATGTAGGTTTTGTGGTGGTAAATTTCCTCCACTTTTGTTTGTCTGGAAAAGCCTTTATTTCTCCTTCATATCTGAAAATAACTTTGCTGAATCTATTCTTCTTGGATGGAGATTTCTCTCTTTCGATATTTCAAATATTTCATTCACTCTCTCCTGGCTTGTAAGTTTTCTGCTCAAAAAATCTGACAATCATCTAATGGGGTTTCCATTATAGGCTGCAGTCCATTTTTCCCCTGGCAGCCTTGAGAATTCTTTCTTTGTCATTAACTTTTGACAGTTTTAATGTAATGTGCCTTGGAGAAAGTCTTTTTACATTTTGATAATTAGGTGTTCTCTTAGCTTCTTCAATTTTAGGGTCCAGCTCTTTCCACAGGTTTGGGAATTCTCATCAATTATTTGTCTAAATAGGCTCTGTGTTCCCTTTCCCCTCTCTTCTCCTTCTGGTATACCCATTATTCTTATATTGCTCTTTCTGATGGAGTCAGATCTCTCACAGATATCTTTCATTTCATTTATTTCAGATCTCTCTTCTTCCACCCGAATCATTTTTATATTTCTATCTCTGAGCTCACATATTGATTGTCTGTTCCATCAGGTCTGCTGTGTCCCATGCTCTCTAATTCATTCCTTATGTCATTTATTGAGTTCTTCAGCTCAATAACTTTTTCTTAGTTCTTTTTATAGTTTCAACCCCTCCAGTAAAGTAATTTTGTTTGTTGATTTTCTTCCTGAGTTCACTGAACTGCCTTTCTGAGTTTTCTTGTATCTCATGGAGTTTTTTCAAAATTGCAATCTTCAGTTCTTTGCCTTTTAAACCACAGTCTTCCACGTCTGTGAGTTTGGTTTTTGAAGACTTTTCATTTTCTTTGTGAGTTGCTTTGTTACCTTGGTTATTCATAGTACTTGACTGGATTGTTTCTTTGCCGGGGCATTTGAGGTAGTGAACTTTTCTTTTTTAAGGTACTGTTTTGCTTTAAACAATTCCACAGGTTGATAAATAGAGGTCTTTCTTTTGTTTTCCAGTAGAGGGTACTATAGCACAAGTTTTTGTTTTCTCTTACCTGCACTACTGGGACTCTCAGGATCTCAGTGGGGCTATGTTGCCTCAATTGTGAAAAAGCCCCATATTTCCCTAGGAGGTGGTTGTCCCCTCTGTGACAGGGTCACCTCAGTCTCAGAGTACTACCCCCATGGTGGGATATGGTGTGTTATTGGTTCCAAGCCTGTGAGTTCCTGGTTCTCTCTCCTTATTATCAGAAGCTGCCAGCCACACTGTGATGTCCAAGTATTTCCACTATCTCTACCAGTTTCCACCATGATGGGTGGGGTAAGGGTGGGAAGGGAGGTAGGTTCTCTATTCTGTGGCTTTGCCTTTTTGCTAGTAATTGTGGCTGCTAGTTTGCCCTTGCCACACTGCTACATTGTGTCTCTCCCCAGGTTTAACCACAGTTGGCCCTAGTTACTCAGGCAGGGATGTTGCTATTGCCTCTCCCACCCTCCAGGCTTCTAAGTGTGGGCTGCAACCCAACACCTTCACTGTTATCACATCAGCTTGACCGGGCAGGTAAGGGGAGGTTGGCTCACATATCTACAGCTTTGCTTTCTTCATTGCAATGGTGGCAACCACACTACTGTGTCAGGTCTGCACCCCTGTCACCTGGTTTAGCCACAGTGGGCACCACTCAGGCTGCAATGTTGCTTCTGTCCTTCAGCCCTCCTACTGCCAAGTTTGGGCTGCAACCCAACACATGCACTGCTACCACATCAGCTGGGGCCACAGTAGGTAGTGAGCTGCATCTGCAGCCATTGTCTCTTCCCTGCATTCTGCCTCCCCTGCTCATTCTAATACACCCACCTTCAGAAGTCTTGATGCATGGATCTCTCATACTTGTTTGTGTTGAGCAGGGAATCCTTTGTTGAATTATAGCTGTCCAACTTGGTTCAACTTTAGGGGCTTTGTCACTCCACCATGATGCTTATACAACTTGAAGACAATGTATTTTTATTTTTCATGATAAAGTATTTTTAATTTTGTTGTTAATTTTTCATGTTTTATTATGTCCTTTTTAATGTCCCTCCTTTATTTTTGTTATTTTATCTTTTATGGTGAAATTACCTATGACCAGTTAGTTATGTGGTGAAAATGCTCACAGCAAAGATGTATACAGCAAACATGCTCAAATGTTGAAAATACCAGACACATTTTCAAATATATACATTTATTACAATAAATTTCCCGCTAAGGACTTTTTTGACTGAATCCCACAACATTTGATAAGTTGAATTCTCATTTTTATTTAGTTCAAAATATTTTTAAATTTCCTGAGACTTCTTTGACACATGTGTTATTTAGCAATGTGAGTGTTTAATATTCAAATATTTGAGAAATTTCCAGCCATCTTTTGCAATTGATATCTACTGCAATTTTACTGTGGTCTGAGAGGACACTTTGTATGATATCTATTTTGTTGAATTTGTTAAGGGGTGTTTTATAGCCTGCAATTTGATCCATCTTTATGAATATTCCACGTGAGTGTGAGAAAAATGTGTATCCCGCTGTTGTTAGATGGAGTATTCTATAAATGTCAATTAATTCAAATTGATTGATGGTGCTATTTAGGTAAAATGTATATTTACAGATTTTCTGCCTGCTTGATTTCTCACTTACTGATAGGGGACTTAGTAGTCTCCAACTCTGAGAGTGGGTTGCTGGTTTCTCCTTTCAATTCTGTTACCTTTTGCCTTATATATTTCGGTACTCTTTTGATTGGGTGTATTCACGTTTAGGATTGTTGTTTTCTTGGAGAATTGTCCCTGTATCGTTATGGAATGCCCTTTTTATCCCTGACAATTTTCCGTGCTCTGAAGTCTGCTTTGTATGAAATTAATACAGCTACTTGAGCTTTCAATAAATGTTAACTACTTATTATTATTCAATTAGAAGTGCTTTGAGGTGATAGGCAATGTTCTCATTTATTTTATTTTTAAGATAACACAGTGCATAGGACACTGTTGGGCACAGATATGCTCAGTAATAAAAGCTTTATGACTAATTAATGGGAATTAGATGTCTGTGAGTAGTGCATATTATCCTCCTATAAATAAAGAGAGGAATGAAATCACATAAATATTTCTAAATTCCCAGAAAATATATTCTATGTTTTCTAATGTGCTAAAAACAAGTTGATATTTAAGTTAGCAAATTCAGAAATGACTGCTTCAAAGGGAAAAAAGTGATCTTTTTTAAGTAACAGGATTTTTAAGTGTTCCACAATTATTAGGGTAAACAGAACTAAAAATAATGAAGTTTTTCACTTTACTAATTGGGACTGGATTGAATATTTTTCAACAGTGTAAGATCTATGAATGATGTTATATATCTTTTCATTGTCAAAATAAGTGTAAATCTTTCAGAGTCTAAGGTTCAAAAAGTAAAATGTTAGAGCTAAAAAATCACCCACAATAGAGGGAAAATTATTCCAACTGGCCTTTCCCAATCTCATTTTAAATAATCCTCAAACAAAAAGCTTTGTGATTTAAACTCTAGTAGTTCAAGGAGAATGAAAGAATCAGTAGGGTTTTTTCTAGAGCATATGTTGAAGTACCTTCTCACTTGTTCTTAAAACGAAACTGTAATGAATTAAAAGGGAGATTTTCAAAAATATGTGTACAATTCACTTTAAATATAGGAAGAGGTTGATGCTTACATAGCACTATGGAGCAAGTCAGTCAAAGAATCTTATTCTTTGAGGAGGCAGGATGCTTTCCAAATTGAAAGGGAGGGTCCTGTTTAGGACTTGATGCTCATCGCATGCCCTAGCTACATTGGCAAAGTGATCGCTGCTAGCCAAATGCAGCAACATGCTTTGAATGCACACCTTAGCTATCTAGAAGTAGAGGAAAAAATGGAGCTGATTCACAGAAATGAGGAGTGGCCAGAGGTGACTATCATAAAGGGGTGAAGTTAATAAATGCCTTATAATATGCTATTTCAAGCTACAACAGGGAAAGCACAAAGATATGTGTCCCGTTATTCAGGAACTTGAGTATCCCCTCTTGTTATGCCATTATTTCTGGTACTTTTCTTCAAAGGCCTTATTTGCAGGAAAGAGAAAAGAAAGACCATTGGAATAGAAAGAGAGGAAGAAAAGCTTATCCTGTTTAGAAAAGTCACTCCAATCACAGATTTTATGTTCAATGGAACAACTAATAAAAAAATCTCTAACAACAAGTCTCTAGAATCCATCATAGAAAATCTATAACTACTACAATTTAAGATGTAAGCTTAAGCTCCTTGTGCAGAAAACTGGAAATGCTATCCATCTATCTACCTTTCCATCAATCTACTTAATGACATTGTAAAGAGTTTCCTCTGTGATATTTATCATTTTATTTCAACAGAAATAGACATACAAGTTGTAAGCACAGAAGGAGCAACACCCAATAAAGGCAAAAAGAAATTCAGTAAAACAGTGATTACACCTGGAAGGACATACAGGATTGTGTACTGCCTCCCAGGAAATAGAAAGTAGAATTATGAAAAAGCAAATTGTGTGCTTTAAAAATGGAGAAGGAAATGTGTTTGTGTACAGGTTATGTGTTAACACTGCTATAGAATCAAAACTCTTCAGGGAATATTGTATACTGGGGAGGCCTTATGACTATCAGAACATCTGGCAGCTCCTTGTCAAATTAGAATATAAGGAGGACAATGACCTTTTCAGTATAGCAGCTCTTATGCCTGACACTTTATAGGAAACGTTCAGTATATAAGACAGACTTGTTTAAAAGGAAAACTAAACACACACACACACACACACACACACACACACACACACACACGGCAAGAACACAGAGCCTATTCTTTACTTCAGTTGATTTCAGTATTAAATATCTTCCAAAATAAGCATGGGCCTATACTCTGGCAAACATTAAATATAATTTTTATGAATTTAACTTATTAGGAAAGGTGACCAAATACTATACATTTCTGCTGATTGCTTTAGATATGCAAAGCACTGTTGGATAAAAAGCACAAGAACTAAAATATTTAAATTTTTTTGTATAACAAAATCTACAGATGTGTTCTATTACAATTATGTGTACATTTCAAATAACTAAATAATGCTTGGATTATATATATATTATGTAATGAATATTTTATCTATTTAGTCATCCTTCTATTGAGAGGATAATTACTGTGAAATCTACCTCAATTTTTTGGTCACTATCTTAAAGTTTTCAGTAATTCAAAGCATTATTTCAATTGCTGAGAAGAATAAACTTGTATGAGTTAATTTATGCTATGGATACAAAATCTATTATTTCATTCTCACAATTAGAATATACCAGAAAGTGCCATCATTTTATCTAAAAATATATTGACATTTAAGAAACAATGAAACTAAATTCCTTTATTTTATATTTATACTTATATTTATATTTATACAATTTTATTAGTTTCAGGTGTACAAAACAAGGTACTAGTCAGACATTTACACCTTTCACAAAGTGATAGCCCTTCTCCCCCAATCGACTATCTCTTTGACATCGTATGTAGCTGTTACAATTCCATTGATTCTATTCCCTATGCTGTACTTTATAATGTGATCTCTAAGCATATGTAAGAAAATTTTGACAAGAATTTAACTAATTTTTCTATGGTAGAGAAGAAAAACGTTCCTGAAAAGATAAGGGTTTGTTGTTGTTGTTCTTTGCTTTTAATTTAGGAAATATATTTTAGCAGGTAATAAGAATTCACATGTTTGTTTTTATCAGCGATCAGATATGTTTTACTGATTAACTCTGCTCTTTTTACATGTTCCCGCTTAGACTGCAGATAATATGTATTTAGAAGTTTAGATTTTTAAGTATCGTGTTAATGCTAAAATATTCAATTATATGTAAGCTGATCATGGGTAAGCTTGGTTATGAGAAATCTGTGGCCCTTTCATCTATTGTTTTTCAGGTGATACAGGCAAGGCAAACATTTTCAGGACTCAAAAGTGGTACTTAATATTATATGGCTTTGAAAATGCACAATGAATATATTTTTACTTTATAAGCATCCCAACAGCCATACTAAAGTAGAAATTTTCTGTTTGTAAGTAGAAATAGAAAAGTTAAGGTACTCACAAGCCAGTTAACTTTCCACATAGCACTTTCTTCTGAGTATCTTTATTCAGAACATACTGTATGAGGTGTGACAATTAAGTTCACGAACTTGTTGCAATAATGTTGCTAACATTTGTTTTTTTATATCAAAGGGATTATTCATTATGAATTTTTACCAACTGGACAAACAGTTAACCAAGTTGACTATTTGGAAGTACTGAAAAGGCAACGTGAAAAAGTTAGATGACCTGAACTTTTCACCAACAATTCATGGCTCTTGCATCACGACAATGAACCAGCTCACACAGCACTGTCTGTGAGGGAGTTTTTAGCCAGTAAACAACTGTATTGGAACACCCTTCTTACTCACCTGATCTGGCCCCCAATGACTTCTTTCTTTACCCTAAGGTAAAGAGAAATATTGAAAGGGAGACATTTTGATGACATTCACGATATCAAGGGTAATATAACAACAGCTCTGATGGCCACTCCAGAAAAAGAGTTCCAAAATTGCTTTGAATGGTGTACTAGGCGCTGGCATCAGTGCATAGTTTCCCAAGGGGAGTACTTCAAAGGTGACCATAGTGATATTCAGCAATGAGGTATGTAGCACTTTTTCTAGGGTGAGTTTGCGAACTTATTTGTCCAACCTCATATGTCCTAAGTGCTCTCTCCAAACCCAAAATGCCTCAGAGTATGGAAAAGGATTTCAGAAGCTATGACTGACTGACTTCTGGCCTCCCAGACATTGTTGTGGCATTGGACTTGACTCCTTTCTTGTAAACCTCCCTTTCCTGTGATCCTGGTTGACATTTCAGCCATTTGTGATTGTTCTGATACATAGTCACAACCTTTTCTGAATTCAGAAGGTGGAGTTCATTGTTTGTTTGTTTTGTTGTTGTTTTGTTGTTTGGTTTGTTTTTTTATGCATATTTGGTTTTACTGGGGGTCAGGGACAGGGTGGGGGCATTCGGGGGTTTGCTGCCATGGTCTCCTTGATCCAGTCCAGGAAGGACAGAAATTTGGTGAAGATGTCGGGCATATTGGGTCAGTCACATGGGGTGTGTCCCCAAGATGTGATTCCTTAAAACACACTGTCATAGATCAGCAGAGTCACCCACACAGGTGTCCTTGCCACCCTGCAAGTGTCCAGCACACAGCATCATGTCTGTCACCTTCTGGGGGTAGACATTGGCACACACATCATTGGGCAGGAGCTTGAGGTCCACACACTGGAGCTCATCTGGGTACTCAACTACAAGTGGATCTAGTTCGATGTTGCCACCGCCAGAGGCATTAGTAGGTGCTCCCCAGTTGGGGTTCCTGGGTGGGCAGGCCAAGGATCTGCACAGTATTTGTCATCTGCCAAGTGGAGCAGCATGAGGTCCTAGCTGTTGTCTTCTTCTGGATAGGTGGTGTGGTTCTTCAGGAGGCTCGAGTTGAATTGAGGGTGTGGGAAGCTCTTACTGACCTGGATGAACTGTGCTGTGTCTTCATTTTCAAACAGGATGTGGCGACCCAGCTAGAGCTGGTAATTACTGGGGAGAGAGAGGGACCAAAGGAATGACAGAGGAGAGGAAAGGGAGAAGGGCAGGGCAGCATGGAGGTGGGTCCCAAAGGAGAGAAAGAGAAACAAAGAAAAAAAACTGAGCACAGAAGGTTTAGAATCATGGAAAAATAGAAACAGTGAGAAAGCAAAAGAATATGACAGTGGGAAAAACAGATCCAGAGACAAAGAGAAAGGCAGTGAAAAACAGAAAGTGTAAAAGGTTCAGGAAATGAGAAAGGCAGAGGGGAGAACAGAGAGACTGAGGGAGCAGAAAGGAGGCAGGATGAGGAGGAGACAAGACAGAGATAGTGAGAAACAGACAAATGGAAGAAGCAGGAGTGAAAGAACAGAGCAAGGGAGGCGAGTGAAAAATAGACAAAGTGGAAAGGGATGGAAAAAGTAAAGAAAGAGAATTCGTTTTGGGTTTTTTTTTTAACCTTTCTCCTCAGAGAGCCAAATTTATGGAACTACATTAATCTTTTTTTCCTTTGCCTATAGAAGGAAATTTTACGACACGCAAGTGGGGAAAAAGTAGTTTCCGTAATTGCTGAGCTACGTTTGGTCTACTCTGGTCAACAATCATATACACATTTATTTCACAGGCTTAGCTGTGAAATAATAGATTTCAAGTAGAGAGACTCAGGTGACTTCTATTTGAAATATTATGAATGACTGTATGATCCAGACATGTTATGATCATCATAACAAGAAGTATTTATTGAGCAAAGTAAGACATTAGCAAGATGCTGACTATCTCAACAAATATTTATAAAATATTTTCCTTCAGGGTGTTGGAGTTAGGACTAAATGAAATTACATGAGTACTTTGAAATTACACGAGTACATTACTTAGCAGAGTATATCACACTGTGAACAATCTTTAAGTGGTATATAATAATTGTGTAGGTCAGTCTTCTTACTGGGAGTTAATAATCTACTTGATTATGAAGATATTATAACACATACAATACCGAGTAACACAAGATGAACATCAAATTTAGAGGAAGAGACCAGGACAAAATAACTTAGGAAATGGGTGGAATGTGGGCCGTTTTTGAGGAATGACGCCATAGATCTGAGTCCTGCACAATTGTGGGTAGGTTATAATATATCCATGCGTCACTTTCCTCATTTTTAAAGAGAGAATACTGATAGTTATCCACAAGAGGAGGGTTTATACCTACAAAATACCCAGCACACAGTAACCACTAATTAATATTGGCTATTATTATCATCATTACTATGATTTCTGAAATGTAGTAATTTTTTTGTAGTTTTGAAGAAGATGGGTAATAATTTCAAATCAACCATTTTTTTTCTAAGTCATCTAATAGATTCAAAGGGAAGTGTACTAAAAATAATAGGGTCACTCAGTGAATTTTAAGGGTATTAAGCATAAGATTTTTGCTTTAAACTTCAGAGAAAAGAAGAGATAGGGACTAAATGTTGCAGAAGCTGAATTTGAAAAAAGCGAATAGTATGTCCTTGTGAACTCTTTTCTTCTCTGGTTTCTTAAAAGTCACAAATTATAAATACCATCTATCTTAATGGATTACATCATAATAATTAAAAGATAGAGAGAGGGGAAAACACCTTAATAAGAAGGGTATTGTGAAGTAAGCAGAAAGGGAAAATAAATTAGTTACGTAGTTATTGATTTTATGTACAGTATCTCATAGTTGATGAATAAAATGGCTTTTTGGAATTTAATGTAGTTGATTAAAATAATATAGAAATACACCTTCTAGAAAGATGTATGCATCAAATAATAGCTGGACAATGCTACCCTATAAAGCTCAGATAAATATAAAAAAGTCTCGCATTTCCATTGTTATAATTATTTCTATCTGCTAAGTACAATATGGACAGATTCAGGTTCCATAGGTCATTGTGTTGGGTAGATGTCAGTAAAGGTAGTAAAGGAATTCTACTGGCACATGGGAAAATCCTTGTTTATTTTTCTCCTTTGATGCATGCTGGAACCTATAATCTTGGATACTTTGTATAGGAGCTTGGGCAAGTCATTTTAGTTCTCTATACCTCTCTATACCTTTAATGCATCCATAAAACAAGGGTGAAAAATAGGATTGTCTCTAAAATCTATTCATTGATTCCACAAAGTCCCAGCTGCATTAAAATATCATGACCCGGAGCAGACGATCTCCAGTTAAGCACACCCAAGAGAACATTCAGAAAACAGTTATTTTAGAGACTCAAGACTGCTTATATAGCAACAGTCATTTTGGATCACAGCAGAAAACTAATATCATACATGTGTAGTAATATTCAATATCTGAGATTTGATCCCTATCAGTCACAGTTAAAAAGATGTCTTCAACTACTCTGAAAGGGATGATTTCTGATATTCTGATGAATTGAAAAAAGGTGAAATGCTGAGTTTGTAGATAAAATAATCTGATTTCTAGAAGGAAGTCTTAAGTAAAAATAAAAATAAAAAAATCTCTAGGCTAACAAAATGTGTAGACAGACTAAGATATTTATACTTATTTAACCCTCACTTAAAATAACCCATGTTCTCTTCTACATTCTATCATTATTCTTTCTCCTTCTTCACCTAAGAGTAGCAAAAAGAATATAATTCACTACCCTCAAGAAATGTGCTCCAACAATCTTCATAAAGTTACTGAATCTTTTTGGAATTTGAAAAAAATTTCTACTTTCCTGACTTTATTTGTAATGAATTAATCTATTGTCTTTATGCCATGTGGGCATAGCCCCATGTGGTTTAATTGTTTTCAATTAATTATATTATGCATTGCATCATGTATTACTAAAATGTTATTTATATACACTATATATGATCTAACGTTAACTTAATTGTATTTGCATTAATAAAAGTACTTATTTTATGCAAATATATTTAAATAAATTAATACAAAATACACAGACAAAATATTTTACATTATTTAGTATATTAATTCCAAAGAGACATAAGCAATTGCTACAGAAAAGTGGCAGCTTAACTGATTTCTTTTGCCACTAGTCTGTTGTTTTAATTATTCTAATCATAAAGGGTATCCCGACCTATCTTATTCTTCTCCTTGATTAGCAGAAACAAGCTGTTGCCTCTTATCAAAGGATAGGATGAATAGTTGGGAGAGCAAATGAAATTCTGGTGTAAAACTAGGATGTTAAAAAAATAGTGATAATGACCTTTTGTTATAGAATAGAGAGTAAAGTCATTATAACTTCTAAGAAAACTGATTTTACTTCTGCTTCCAAACCTGTAGCTTCTACTTGTATATCTTCCTTGTATTTCTTGAGCCTCATGACACCAAAAATTGTTAAAAAGATATTAACAATCAGTCCAGACATCTTCACATGCTGTTGTGCCTGAGTATATCATTGCATTATCTATAGGAAGCAGTTTAGCCATATATTTATCATCTTGGACATAGTGCTTCCATTTCTGAAAATCTATCTCAATGTAAATGATATTAACTATAAAAAGGCTATTTTTATGAAATTTTTCATTGTACCACAAAAGAATAAGCAACTTAATTTATTCAGCAAGACACTCAACCATGACAAAGCAGATTGATAAAATAAAACACAACATTAAAATCATGGTATGAGGGGATATAGTTATATAAAAAGTGAAAATCACATAAATAAAAGCATGATATAAAATTATATATGCTGTATAATTAAAACTGTTTAAAATGCTGATGGAAAAAATATAAGAAAAAAAATCTCTAAAATTCAAACTTTAATGGGGTATGTATTTAAATCTTTTTCCTATTTGCCAAAATAGAAGTAGGCAATATGTTATCTAATTGTAGTACAGAAAAAATTAATGAAAGGGGAAAAAAGGAGCCTAGATGCTCCAATTCTAGCTGTATTAGAAACAATTTAGGAAATCTAGACCAAATAGCTTACAGCATTAGCTATGAGTTCTGTTAATTTTAAAATTTATATTATTTTAGAGGCTTATACATATTTTGTTAAATAGAGATAAATTTGCTAACTCGTTTGAGCCATTGAACTAATTCAAAATAAAATTTTATGATCATGAGAATTTGAAATCATATAACCAATGATTTTCAAACTTTTATTAGAAATGGACTTTTTCCCCTCAATAAACATTATGTGAAATACCAGTAGTTATAACACAAACAAACAAACAAACAAAAATCAACACCTTGAGGCTAAGCATCCTCTCCCCCAACTTCTCCACTCACTCATAAACTCTGAATTATGGAACCCATAATGAATTCTGTGGAATACAGTGCAATAAACAAAACCCAAAAACCGAACTTAGGAAGTCATGATAATTTTAACATTAGGGACAGATCCAGGACTAGAAACTAGGCCTCCAAAGTTCTAATCCATTGTTCTTTCATCTATACATCTATCTCTTTATCAAGTGTATACTTTTCAAAAAAACGTGAATGATTTAAACACGGAGCATCTTGCATCAAGCCAGGCTTTTCAAGGGTTATTTTAACTTGTTTACCTGAAAACAGTAAAGCAACTTTGACTCAAGTATGGAAATTGGTTTCTAGTTTGTTACTTCAAGTGCCAGGTTCTCCTTTTGATATATTCCCCGCTAGGCCAGTGCCACTTCCAGCAATCCCAGTTAGCACTGCTAGAACTTAGAATCACTTGATGGTCAGATAATCTAAAAAAAAGAAAAAAGAAAAATCTGAAAGAAAAAATGGTACTAAATATTGTTTCTGTTTCAGATATTTGTTTTTATTGAAATCTGTTTGAGGACATTTATTTTAGCACATTAAGACAAAAGGCTAAGTACCCAAAGACAATATCATTCTTTTCAAATTAAAATGTCAGAAAAGTCTATAATGAAAGTGTTTTCAAAGTAAGTGCTTTTTGTATATTCAGTTGTTGGAGGGAAATTAGATCGAAGATCTACAAACTTTTTTAATGAGCACAGTAGTAAATATTTTAGCCCTCAAGACTAAAATATTTTAGGCTTGTGGGCTAAAATATTTATCTGTCCACAGCTACTCAGTTCGCTCAGTTCTGATGATGCAGGGAAAAAGCAGCCATGATAATGTAAACAAATAATATGGCTGTATTCTAACAAAACTTTATTTTAAAAAATATATGGACAACCAACACAAAGTTCATAGACTGCTGACCCCTGAGTTAGATGACAGTAAGTAAACTTCTAAAGTTTCAGTGAGCAGGTGAAGACACATTTCATGAAGGAATATATTTAAGCTTATAAGCCAATGATAATAAAGGAATTAAAGTTTTCTAGAAACTAAAGACTTAAAAACACCTTCTTTCCCTTCATATGGATCTTATACAAGTAAATTATTTTTTCTCTTTCTCATAAAATGTATAATTAGTCTTTGAGGATCATGACAAGATATGTAACTTAAACGAGAGTTTAATCATGGCAATAAAAAAGGGAGAGTTTAATTATTTGATAATTAGAACAAAGATCAAGTATCCATGGTTCCTCACTTATATATATATATATATATATATATATATATATATATATATATATATATATATATATTTTTTTTTTTTTTTTTTTTTCCTCTGCCAGGTAACAATTTTCAAGCCATATATATTTGCCACTTAGTTAAATGAGTTGAATAATGACTACTGCTTCCCTGATCAGGTTTTATTAATCAATGCCAGTAAATTAGCCAGAAACTAGTAGATGAAGGAAACTATTACATTCATAGAACTTTTTTAACAACTTTACAAATTTCAGTAGAGTTTTTTTTATTTTTGAAAGTAACTTATGTTTTTTGGAGCATCACAACATAGCATGTATCTTTGTGAGAGAGAGAGAGAGAGAGAGAGAGAGAGAGAGAGAGAGAGAGAGAGAGAAAGGGGGAGAAACAGAGAGAGAGAGAATAGGCCTTGGCTAGTTTGCCTGCCTTAATTATTCATAAATGAGCAGGTGGTAGAAATGGTTATAGCATCTCTCTATGATAATCTGCTCCTTTCAACTATATCTAAGTAAAACAAAAGTCATATAATATAGATTAAGCAAAAAAATCAGACTTTTCAATTTGAGGCAAGGTTTCAACTAAGAATGATAGAAATGACTTAGATCTGGACCTCTGAAAATCAAGTTGCCTGCTAGTAGGTTGTATTTTAAATTTGATTGTTTCTAATAACCCTCTATCATTTATTAAAAATTCATGTTGCTAGTTAAGAGTTGATTACTTCAAAGGTTTGTTTCCAGATAGAAAACTGGAAGCGGGATAAGAAAGAGATTATTTTTTTAATGAAAGTATTTAGAAAACAGAATTGGGCCTGAAAACTAACAAGAAGCTTAGCTCTAAAAAACAAACTAGCAGATATTGTTTGTTTTAAAAGGCACAGAACGTGGGCTACTGTGTGCTGCCATGAGTGGCCCGGGGCCAGCGTGAGTGGCCGGCAGCTGGTGAGATCTGCCATGAGCTACTGTGAGTGGCCGACCCACAACTGGCAACCGACTGGGGAGTGCAAGGCTCATAATCCCAGCATGGGCCAGGGAGCTGTGTCCTACACAACTAGACTGAGAAACAACAGTGGTTCGAACTGGAGTGGGGAGGCAGAAAGGGGTGGGGGCAAGGCACAGAAGTCACTTACTCATGTTGCCTTTGCAAAGTGAACAAAATCAGCTATCAGCTGATATTTTAGTATGGGAGTCCGTTATAATGAGGATCACTTAGAATGGCAGTCTCCCAGTGTATAGCTCCAAGTAAACTGCTTAGAGATGCAAATTAAAATTTTCCTCTCTGTCACTGGATAGTGCAGATATCACTGGTTACCTGTCAACTGTGAACCAATTCCATATAAGGAAATTTTTTTTTTCTTCTGGGATACAGGCAAGTTGTGCCTCTCTTCTACGAAAAGAAATCATTTCCTTTGATGATTTCAGAATGTGAGGCTCAAATCAATGAGAGGAAAGCCTAGAGGGGCGGAGAACGGCAGGGATAAGAAGGCTGCCATTTTTAAGCCTGAGGATGACATTTCCAATATGTAACAGAGAGAATGTGAGAAACCATGTCATTGGTGATATCCTTTGAGCAACTATGTCATATTTGACTAAAGCTAAGCTCTACCTTTCATTTGAAGCATGAAGATCCCTAATAAGTCCACAAAAAATAAGGTCACAAAATTACCTCTTTTTTGAAGTTTAAATTAAACAAGTCCCAAGAGCTAAGGCCTGAAATAAATGCCAAGGATGCCTCAGAAGAGCTGCAACACATAGGAAAATGGGGCGATAGGGACTCAGAACTGGTATTTTGTCCTGGTGCCCATCCTGGAGTTGCTTTTACTTTGGAGAGCTTTGAAAAGCATACAGGTCTCATTGGATCATTCCAGATCTTCACTCCCCAAAGCAAAATCAAGGCTTTAGTTAAAAATAAAGGCTAATGAGGATTACATATCCCTAAAATACTTAGATTGCTTATTCAATCAGAGAAAAGTGGAAAGAGCACACACCTTGTGATCAGGTAGCCCTGGGTTCAAATTCTGCCTCCAACACTTACTACACATAATTCTGAAATCTTGTGCAAGAGCTACCTTACTTCTCTCTTGGACTTACCCTCTCATATGTTAAATATTGATGATAATACTTACCATGCAGGAATTGTGATAGGAATAAATGATAGCAACATTTAAGTAAAGTACTTAGTACAGGATCTAACAAAACCCAAGCTTCGTTGCCAATATTAACATTGTTTTATTTCTGTTTTACATTTTCCTGGATATAATTTCTGTAAATTGTGTGTCCCATGGCCACTAGAGAAAGAATCTGATAATATTCATTCTTTACTGAGTAGGAGATGTTCATGATTATTGTACTCTAGCAGCAGATTTGGGGAGAGGTAAATATAGTCCTGCTGGCTTTCTTCAATTCCCATCCTAGCCTACACTGATGTAAAATGGTGTCATTGATTTTGTGAATAAACAATTAGCTATTCTAAACTATATATCATATATTTAATGAACAGTGATAGTAAACAAATATTATGTGACTTTTTTACAGTTAGGTTCCAACGCATATTAGTAAATGTGCCTGTGCGGCTATCCCTCCTCCATCTTTCCTGTACCTGTGCCAAACTTTTCTAAACCATCACTTTTCTGTCTCCTTTGAGTGAGCACCTGCCATCTAAACTACTCACAACATGATACTTTAGGGTGCTATGTAGTTGCACTAGATCAGTGTTGGAAGTGGTTAATATCTACTTGCTATCCTTGTTCTTAAGTATTTCCCTATGTTTATCACATCAGTAAATATTTATTATTTTTGATACCATACATATTTTCTATATAGGCCACATTGCATATTGAAATTAGACACACTAAATTAAAACAATAAATTACATAGACAGAGGGTGCCAAAAAATGTACACACATTTTAAGAAAGGAAACACTGTATTAAAATTGTAATAATATATATACCAATAACAAAAGATGAATACAAGTCACATTTGACTTCTGCGATTATAACCGGTGCTCAGAGTGCTTCCCATCAGCATCCAGACACTTCTCATTACGAAGAACTACTGCTTGAACGATGTTGATACATAGATAACATCCTTTAAAATGTGTATACATTTTTTTGGCACCCCCCGGGATATATTTATGTCATGTAAGTATTGAAATCACACAACAATTCACCAGAACCAGAAACCTTAGAATGGCTCATATCTATTATATGTGATTAACTCTCAAAGCAATTTCATACAGTCTTCTAGAACAATTCAGTAATAGCCATAACAATTGACAGGGTCAACAATCCCAGGCCTGAAAAGTCAGAGTGAGTTCAGAGATTAAAAAGTCATCAACCACACAGTGACATAATATCAGGTGCTGCTAACGTGGTAATGACACATACAACAGTGATTTCCTAAGCAAACATTTATAACTCAGATAGCTGCCATTGTGAAAGGGATGTTATTTTATGTTGCTTCAGTGATGTATGTCATGGATTAATGTGATTAATGTCTAACCATTCATTGACAGGTAGTATCTCATTGGCTTTGCCTCAGATGATAATGACCCATGAAGCTATTATCGTTTCAGAAGGAGGAAAAATTGCAATGATGCATTTCACATTTCTATGTAATTTTTTTGGATTTATTATCATACTTTAAAAATATCCTTTGTCTTCTTAAAAAAATGATAGTGTACATTTGGCGGCCCACCACAATCCCTAATGCTTGAAGAATACCATTGTAAAGGAGCATGATCCAGAAGCACCTATCTATAACCAAACGTATCATGCACTGGAGTCGGTGTAGTCTTCATGACCAGTGGGGTGAAGTTGGGTTTCCTGAGAGGTCTCTTATCTTTCACTATACTTTATGTAGCCAAAATTTTGGATGTATGAAGGATATGAAAGCAGTACTATTAATTACAAAATTACAAGGATATTCAAAAGAGGATTCCAGGAAGTGCTACATGAACACGTTGAAGAGGTCTTACAAACTCTGGGCTGAGTTGCAGAGGCAGGATAGGTTTATCGATTAGCATGAAGCTCAGATGTACCCCATTGTCTATTAGAGGCATCCAACTTGTGATGAAGGATTTTCCTGGACAAAATAGAAGTAAACATCGTCACTAAACATGGAAAAGCATATGTTTTTGTAAATGCTGTCTTCAGAACTATTTTCATCTTTTGTTTATAATGATCATTAACTCTACATCATGCATAGATTTAGATTCCAGTGAATTCCAGTGGATGATTTGGGCTGGACTCCTAAGCAATCCAGTTGCTCGGATACCAGTTCTGGTACCCCAGGGCCTACAAGTGGTCTCACCCCATTTATTGCCTAATGAATGGAGAAACACTTCGTCATCTTGTGCCCCATCTGACACACAGGAGTGGAACATCCCCTTGGGCAGATGCACATGGTCACACAAGTCCTGGCCAGCTAGCTGTAATTACCCACACATTTAATATTATACTTAAGAAAATTATCATACCACTATTGAAATCTGGTATAATACGAAAAAGGAATTATTCACAATTTCCCTTGCCTTATGATTTACAGGAAATTACTCGTGACACTACAATTGGACAGTAAGTTGTTGTGGGTCCCTGAGGTTGAGAACTGTAGCAAGAACCGTCACACACATCTGGGGAGTCTTGGAAAGAGACTACAGCATTAATGTGGCACACAGTTCTCTGCCCGACTCCAGACCTGTGTCCCCTAACTCAATTTAGAGGAGCAGTCCCACCATTGAAGCATTCTACCATGCCTCCACCATGATTGCGGCATGGCGGCCTGCTAGTACGCTTTATTTCTGGCACAGATAGATGGGCAGATTGGCTGCTAACAGGACCCTCAAATGCTGCTGAAAAGTGCTTTGAGTAGGAAGAGCAAAGGAAAGGCATAGGAGAGCAGGGCTTCAAAAAAGAGAACATCCCTGTGAACTGCTAGCAAAAGAGCGGCAGCCCGTATTCCCGTGCCAGGTAAGCATGGCAACAGATTTAATTGGATGGCTTAGTTGGAGAAAAGGTACTAAAAAGAATAGGGGTTTTAGAGGTATTGCCTTAATCAAAGACACACGAGTAAAAACTACAGCTAAAGTACTAGTTTTTTCAGGTCGTGTGTGTGAGACTTTTGATAATACTTTTGAGTCTCACACAGAGATGAAGAGGAAGCATCAGCAGTCGAGTGATATTTGAAAACAGAGAGCATGTACGTAACTAGAGATACCAGCACACTAGTTAGAAGTACCAGCTCTGGAACCAGGCTGAGTGTTTGAATTCAGAAGTTGCCATTTATTGGCTGTGTGATCTTGAGTTAGTTAACTTCTCTATGCTTCAGTTCCCTCTTCTGCAAAAAGGGGATAATAATTGAAGTTTCTTTATATGTTGCTCATGAGGATTAAGTGAGTTTATGGAAAGCCTTTCAAACAGTTCGTGGCCTATCATTGTCTTACAGGGCTAAGCTCTTAGTATTTTAAGGGGATGGGATTATTATAAACATCATTTTATGTGTGTACTTAAATTCAGCCAAATTTATCAGGTTGAGTTATGATTTTCGCATTAGAAATATATCTGTAATTGAGACAAATTACATCAGAGATTAAGAAGCTCAACTCAAACCTAAAATATTTTACAAAATATATGTAGAGTAAAATATGCTCCTTTTTTAAAGTTAGGGTTCCTAAAGTCTTTACCTTAATAACATTCAGGAAAACGGTTCCTTTGGGATATTAGTTAAGGAGGGAGAAAACATCCAGCTGTCAAAAGCAATGCAATTTATTTATTTTTCCCATGTCTTCACATTGACAGCATTTTGTTGTTTGTTTTATTCTTAAAAGAGTGCCATCCAACCCCTTGTTAGCTACTGCCTTGGTGTAATCCCAAGGCAGTAATAATTGTCATTGGATTAAAGAAATGGTCAGTTTCTTCTGAACTTAGAAAATAGAAGTAAAGATAATATGCAAAGGATTTTTGTGATTTTCTCCGATAACACTGTTCTCCAGACAAGATTTACCTTTCTAACCCAGTGACTCCCCCCGACAATGGACCTGTTCGCATCAATAGTATGAGATACGCAGATATTATAATGCTGTTTAGGGACTCAAGGAGCACTGATGGGACACACATTCAGGAGGGAGAATGGGGGAAAGGGAGATCTCTTTACATAAAAACTACATTCACTCCAATATAATGCAAATAGGGTAAAATGCAGTTATCCCTCGGTATCTGTGGGGGATTAGTTCCAGGACCCCCCACAGATGCCAAAACCCTTGTATGCTCAAGTTCTCTATATAAAACAGCATAGTATTTGGTACAACCTATGTTGTACATTCTATGCTATTGTGTACATTCTCCCATATACTTTAAATCATCTCTGGGTTACTTATAATACCTGATACAACGCAAGTGCTATATAAATAGTTGTCATACTGTATTAGTTAGGGAAGAATGACAAGAAAATAAGTCTGTTTATGTTCAGAACAGATGCAGCCATCAATCGTAGGCCTAACTACATAGTACATGTCATAGTACATAGTACAGAGCAACAATGTAACATTTTTTTCAAATATTTTCTATCCACAGTTGGTTGAATCTGGGAACCCAAGGATACAGAGTACCAGCTGTACAATTATATAAATTATTGTTTAAACATATATACCCATGGGAAAAGACTTGGAAAAAAGATATTAATCCGCATGGTTGCAGGCGTCACAAATGTGGTGTTACTTTCTCCGGAAACTTTTCCTTGAGCTCAAGAGTGAGGTCAATGCCCATCCTATCCTGACCGCTAGTACGGCCATTGCTCTCCAGAGTCCATTTATTCATCAACTGTCCAGCTTCACCACTAGGATTTTGTTTGCCTCTTTTTTTAACCCACAGGAGTTAGCAGAGTGCCCTGCACATAGTAGGCAGTCAATAAATATTGAAAAAAAATAAAGGAGGAATCTCTGGGTAATAGGAAATCAGTTTCCAAATATTCTAACGTGAGAATATATGGTTTTTATAATGAAAACTAATTGAGTTAATACAATTTACTAAAAATAATTTTGAAGTGTAGAACCCCAAAAAATGATTATTGATCCAAGAAAAATAAACAGAAAAGAAAAAAGATAAACAGTAATTTGGGCCAAGTATCAAGATATATACCACCCATGTGTTTGGGGCACTTTGAACAATGAAATATAGGTGTTTTTCATAATAGAATTAGTTTTATTTGTTTGTAACAAGACAATTCACCTTCATCCATTAATTATTCTTTTTTTGTAATATGTGGCATTATTTGATACGTCAGTAACTCATAAACATAAGCTGAGGGTTTGTTTGAGTGAGTGTAGGTTATGACATTACATATGTGTATACCCCATTATAAGATTTCGTTTTACTACAAAATAAAATTTGGAGTGAAGGAAAAATAATTGTAAACTTTTTCTAGATTATTAAAATACTATAGGTTCTTATTAAGTGGTCTTTATCGGGAGTTTTTACATTGAATTTACATTGCTGTTTAAAGTTCTCCTTTGATAATAAGACAAAAAATGGCTCAGTTCATTTTTTCCTTTCAAACACAGGTTAGTATACATCAGCACTAACAGCACTTCTTTTTGGAGACTCATTTTCCTATTACAATATTCTTTTCATTATTCAATGAAACACTGCCATTACCTTGGCCATATATAGTGGATTATATTGTGTAAAGTTCTTAAAAGGCATATCTATAATAACCAGCTTTCCTTTTTATATTGATTCATGCTTAGTATTGAAGTATCAGGGACATCTATGAGAACAAAATCATTTTATGCTTTGAAAGTTACTTCTTTCCTTAAAGAATCATCACAACTACCTTTCTGTCTAATCTGTTATTATACAGTGAAACACGTCAATAACATTATGGGGGGGACTATGTTTTTTAAATGCTATACATGGCAATATTACTCTATAGGTCTTTAGCCAGAGCTTTAAAAATGAACATTAAGTGCAGGTCAGGCTAAATTGGGGGAGGGGCATTATAAAGCAATCGCCCCGTATTGCAGATTCACCCTATTGTCAGGAAAAACATCTGGCTGTACATTGGCATCAGAAGACTAACGTATTAATTGGTACAAGCAGTAAGTTTCAGTTAGTGTATGCTTTCCCTTGTTTATTGCACCATGCCATGACCTCTTTACCTATGACAATTTGTCCAGTGGGACTCCTTTGGAGTTCCTAATAGAGTCACAGATAGGAATATTATCCAATTTTCCCATCTTTTAAAAAATATATAACGAGGTCTGACAACTAAGTTCGCAAACTCATCCTAGAAAAAGTGCTATATACCTCATTGTTGAATATCACTGTGGTCACCTTTGAAGTACTCCCCTTAGGAAGCTATGCACCGACCCCAGCACCTAGTCCACCCTTCAAAGCAATTTTGGAACTCTTTTTCTGGAATGGCCATCAGAGCTGTCTTCCTATTAACCTTGATGTCCTGAATGTCATCAAAATGTCTTCTTTCAATATTTCCTTTGCCTTCAGGTAAAGAAAGAACTCATTGGGGGCTAGATCAGGTGAGTAGGGAGGGTGTTCCAATACCGTTATTTGTTTACTGGCTAAAAACTCCCTCACAGACAGTGCGGTGTGAGCTGGTGCATTGCCGTGATGCAAGAGCCTTGAATTGTTGGCGGAAAGTCCAAGTCGTCTAACTTTTTCCCACAGCCTTTTCAGCACTTCCAGTCTACTTAGTTAACTGTTTGTTCAATTGGTACAAATTCATAATGAATAATTCCTCTGATATCAAAACAGGTTAGCAACATTATTGTCACAAGATCGCGAACTTAATTGTCAGACTTTGTATGCAAGGTGGGAGAGACAAACAAAAGATATACAGAAAAATGCCAAATGAATAGGCACTAGGTGTTGAAAGGCGGTTTTCCATAAGAGGTAAGTGGGTTGACAGTGCTCTTCTAGGCTTATGGTATCTGAAAACTTGAGGAAAGACTGAATGTTAAGTGAGGGGGCATATCATCCTGGATCTCCTGTCCTTAATGGGATACATTTTAGGATGACAAAGGAGAACTTTAAACAGAAATGTAAATTCAATGTAAAAACTCTTACGTCAAAGAATGATACATAATTTGTCTAATGATTTGTTAACTACAGGAAGGAATAACCTACCGATATTTCAAATGGAAATTTTAAGTATAGCATAGCACCTCAAGGCTACAAGTCATTCTCAAATAATTAGGCCATCATTCCTTTTTTCACTTAAACACTTCCATGATTGTGTTTAAAGAGGAGGATAAAAAATGTGGCAAGTTAGAAATAGCCCAATTTCATTTGGTTTCTGAGACATCATCTTTGTGTAGTGAACATTGATTGCAAAATCAGCTTTAAAGAAAATTAAAACGAACAGTGATTTCAGCCCTAGGAAACTGTCTGCAGAACTTTTATTTTTAAAACAGAATCAATATCTTACACCATTAATGATACTAAGCAAAGACAGAGGAGAAAATCCGTGTTGTTGCAAAGATTGATTTTTTTTCTCTTTATGTACTTTCATATTGATCTAAGAATTCACAACTTAAACTGCTGGGATTATAATTTAAATATTGCTAAATAAATAATTTGAAGGGAAATGTCATAATGTTGTAAGTCGTTTTCCTCTTCATTGTTTTATTTACTTATTTATTTATTTATTTATTTATTTATTTATTTATTTATTTATTTTAAGGAGGGCGCAGTTCACAGTGCCCCACGTGGGGATCAAACCGGCAACCTTGGTGCTATTAGTACCACACTAACCAACTGAGCTAACAAGCCACCCCTCATTGTTTTACTTTTATACACTCTGAAACCACTCAGCTGTGTTTCATACATACACACACATGCAAACACATGAAGCCACACACAGAAACTTTGTTTTCACCCTTATTGCAAAAACTACTCATTTTGGAGTGACACTTGATTTACACCTTGAAATAGAAAGGAAGTCAAGTAAAGTTATCACCTTTGTGGGTACATTTTCACTACTCTTTGCGGCCGTTAGTGCACGTTCCCACATGTGCGTTTAGAGAGGTAGCAGATGCCAGATGAATATATCAGGAAGAAAATTGTTTTGGTGATAGCTCAGTTTGGGGGCAAATGAGGATGTTTTAGGTTAGAAGAGAAGTACAGGAAGCATATTAGGAGTGTTCATACTAGAAAGGAGAAAGTTTCAGATAATACCTGTCAGCCTACTCCAGATGTTCGTCAAACTGCAGAAATTACCGGCTCACAGATGGCTTCTTCTGCTTATAGTACTTGCTGATTAACTATTTTGAACAAATATTTTACTCAAATATGTCCAATCAATAGACATTCCAAAAATGTGTTTGCCAAATATTTTAATGGGCTATTCCAAAACAGTTAAGAGATACTTGCTGCTCACACCTGTGTGATTTAATTTCTTGCATGATACCTTACTATTTAATTTCTTGCATGACATCTTACTATACACATTTGAAAGTAAAGTAGAATTTTAAAATGTCAAATTTACACACTGCACAAGGCATCTTTGCATTAAAATAGCGTTAGCTTTCAGGCCTACCTTGAGGTCTGCATATGGGAACCAGATGAATTTTCTACATAGCTGAAGGATTTCCCAAAAGCAAATTCTTGAGTCTTTTCTTCATGATTACATACAAACCATAACTAAATAACAAGTGAGTATCACCAGGTGTGAAATATTTGTTTCAATTGCCTGGGCAAATGTTTATGAAAAGAAAATAAGTACACTTGTTTTTTTGAAAACTGAATGAAGCAGTTATTTGCAGTACAGTTAGAAGAAGGCTTTGTCTGAGTGAAATGAATGAATGAATGAATGAATGAATGAGAACAGCTGTTTGTACTGTAAAGACAACATAGATACATCCAAAGAGTTAGCAAGAAAAGCACTGCTTGCCAGGTATTTGTTCCAGAATCTCTAGAGATGTCAGACCAGAAATCTGAACTTTAACCAGCTACCCACGTATTTTTTATGCCCTTTAACGTTTCAGGACTGAAGGAGCATACAGTATATTATAATATATTCAAAAGGGAGAGAAATATAGAAGAGTACTTTAGAGCCAGGAAATAGAAATGCCCAGCTGAGAGGTTTAGGCTTTATTCAGTAAGGAATGGAGAGGCATTGAATACTTTTAGCAGGAAAAAGACACAATTCTAAAGATACCTTGGGAGAGTTAACGTGAAATGTTAGGGTGTTAGAACAGAAGAAAGAGTATGGCAAAAGATGAGATTGCAAGGTCCCAAACCAGGGTCGGGGCTGTGATAACAGACAGGAAGTGATAGATTAAAATATACTTCAGAAGAATTCACTATTGATTTCCTGGATATAAGAAATCACAAAGTGGAAGAGGTCAGAGGTGATCACGAAGTTTGGAGTCTGCCTGATTAATGTCATAAAAGAAAGAGCCAAATCAGAAGGAAAATTGTTGGTTGGGTGAAGTAATGAGGCCAAGATTAAGTTTCACTGTATACATCTTTTGTTTTTTTCCTAGGAAGGTAGTTTTCTGTATTTGAATCTTCAGCTAATAATACATGCTAAAGACCAATATACCCCCCCAAATACCATGTTTCCCTGAAAATAAGACCTAGCCGGACAATCAGCTCTAATGCATCGTTTGGAGCAAAAATTAATATAAGACCTGGTCTTATATTATATTATATTATTATTATATTATATTATATTATAAGACCGGGTCTTATAGTAAAATAAGACCGGATTTTACATTAATTTTTGCTCCAAAAGATGCATTTGAGATGATTGTCTAGCTAGGTCTTATTTTCAGGGAAACACAGTATAATGAGTTCATACATCTTTGCTAAAGGGGATATTTTTTAGACAATATACTCCTTATATAGTCACATGTAAATAATTTATTTCACCGTGACTTGGCGTATTACTCAATAAATCAACTAATAAGGAGTATAAGCTTTATTAGCCTTTTTTTTCACCCCCTTCCCCTATTTCTGCGATGACCACCCCCTACCTCTGGCAAACACTAATCTTTTCTCTGTATCTATGAGATTATTATTTTTTTGTAGTTGTTCTGTTTTGTTTTTTAGATTCTACATATGAGAGATCATATGGATTTGTTGTTCTCTTTCTGCTTTATTTCACTTAGCATGATGACCTTGAGGTCCATCCATGTTGTCACAAATGGCAAGATTTCATTATCTTTTGGATTTGAATAATAGTCTGTGTGTGCGTGTCTGTGTGTGTGTGTGTGTGTGTGTGTGTGTGTCACATTTTTATTCATCCATCGATGGACATTCAGGTTGTTGTACATCTTGAGTTTAAAGCAAGTTCATAGAATTAAAAGTGCAGAGCAGAGTCCAAAGCTAACAGCACAATTGGGGAGACGGTGACTGGATGGTAAGCTCCTTATGTCAAGATAAAGGGCAATATTGGCTTTTGACTGTCACTCACATTATATCCATGTGTATTGATTTGTAGGTATTTCCCTTTTCTAAAATTTTCATGAGAAAACCTTCACCATCTGAGGCCCAAATGCCTTGCCTTTACACAGCTACTTTTCCTTTACTTGAACTTAGTAAATTTTGTTTTAAGTTTACATAAGCAAAGCACCATGTTTACAAAGGAACATGTCCTTGCTTTTTCCGATAAAGGATAAAGACTACTCTGTTTTTGTGTTATCTTATTATATATTAGTAGGTTGGAATTCCAGGTAAAGGAACTAGTAATTCTTGCTGAAGGTGGAACTGGATATTAAAAGATGTATGAGAGTTCACAAGACAGAGAAAATAGAGATCATTCCATGTTGAGAAATCAATATACGGAAATGCATGAACACATGCTTTCAGAATAAATAACACTAAAATATGTGTGAAGTTCATGGTAATCTGATTTTGCTAAGAGTTTTCAAATATCTGTGTCTTAATTTCTAAGTCTTAATATTGTGGACGTCAGCTTGCATTTTTAAAATAATAATGCAAATATGTTATAACAATGTAAGCTAATCTTGTTAGGTGAATTATCCAAAAACAACACTGGAAGAGTTTGTGTAATCAAAAGAAACATTTAGATAGCAATGTGTTAAAATGGGTATCCCGAGCAACAGACACCAAAAGTGGGATTAAACATGTAAGAGACGTATTAAGGAAATCACCAGTAGGAAAACAGGAGGAAGTGGCTAGGGATACTAGGACAGCCATCAGCTTGCAAAGCAAGACTTCCCGCAAGAGAAAAGAAAGAAGAAATGGGGGAGGGGAAGCACGGAATGGGAAAAGTTTTAGACTGCAGATCAGTTCTAAGGAAAGTTCAGCAAGGCTGTTGGGGCATTTCCTAGACAATGTTGACTGTCAGGGGAGTCCCATATCTCCCAGAAATAAGCCTGCCTTAATATCCCAGCTGTACTCAGTCACTGAATAGAGAAGCCCAATGGGAAGCACAATGTTGGTGTAAATGCCAAAATGAATTTCAGAGTGCAACAACTAGGTCCTCATGCAATTACACTCCCTGCAATCAAGATATGAGAGGTGTGTCTTCATGGCTGCCACGAGATAGAACTCGTTTATTTTTGTATGGTTGCATTTCAAATGATCTATGTGGCAATGAACTGAAATGAAATTAGATTAGCTAGAACATTTAATAACCATTTTCAAGTAATTTTGGCATGTCATTATCTGAAATGAAAAAAATTGATCATAGACATTTTGTGTACAAGAACTATTAATAAATAAAGGTATGATAAACTCTGTATTTCTGTTTACCTGGAGCTGCAATGCAGAAATGCATTTTAGCCTCTGATTACAGGCATGTTTTCTCTATATACAATGCTTCTATCAACTGTCACTATGTCAAATATCACCCTAGTATTGTTTTTTTTTTTATTAATTTATTTTTAATTTATTGGGGTGACAATTGTTAGTAAAATTACATAGATTTCAGGTGTGCAATTCTGTATCACATCATCCATAAATCACACTGTGTGTTCACCACCCAGAGTCAGCTCCCCTTCCATCACCATACATTTGATCCCCCTCACCCTCATCCCCCCCCCCCCAACCCCCTTACGCTCTGGTAACCACCAAATTACGTTCCCCAGATTAATTTTCAAACCCCGTGGCCATCCTGTGGTCACCGACTGCCCTCCAATCTCCTCACCCTCCCCCCCACCCCCCACCCCTCCCGCCCATCTAGCAACCCTCAGTTTTTCCTCATTGTCTCCCAAACTGTTTCTGATTAGTTCATTCACTTATTCTTTTTAGTGCTTTCTGTTCTTTGTTCAAACAGTGATCGTGGATAAGGCAGAGGAGGCTAAGACTTGCTACCAGATGAAGAGTTGTAGGATGAATACATTAACGTTGCATTTATCACCTATGAATTGTATCATGGCAGGTGCTTTGTTTATAATTTCAAGTCTAAAATACAAACAGCAAGCAATAATAATCAAAATAACAACTCTAGGCATCAGGCAGTATGTCACCATATGATTGTTGTAAATAATTATAAAACAAATAATTTTAACCAGTGTTTGATTTTTGCAAACATAAGTCCTTCTGTTTTTCCACATTTCATAATAATTCTGCAGTTGAATATCCACAGAATGATGCTTTCACAAAATAACTAAGACTTTATTTTCTCTGATTTCTGAATGTTCATATGAACGTACTCTAGGACCATTATAATAAAGACTTTTTAAAGTATAGTGACTAATTAAAAGTTATTAAATTTTTTTCCATAAATTTCCTGAACTTTCTTTGTGACTGGTAGCTATTACCAAAACTTTTAAATAAAACATTTTTTTTCTACAATTCAGCATACAACTTTGGGATGTGTAACTTTTTTTCTATTCAGATTATTCATAGGATAAAAATGAGAAGCTGAGATACTTAAAAACACATATGAAAATAAATATATAATAAATTAGGTAAGTGGCATGTTCTTATTGAGCAAATTAATATTTTTAAATGTTGAAATCTTATGTTTCAGTCTTATAAATTGTATAGGAAAGCAGAGTAACTGGTGGAATAACGAAAAGCTTTAACTTGAGTTTTATATTTAGCAACAGTTAAATGAGTTTCCTATTTTTTATTCTAGTGTAAACAGAATAACTCATTATTTAGAAAACAATGTTATTCTATAAGTGAGTCAAATGCATCACTTAACAATCAACCAACCAACAAATATTTTTAGCCATCTGCAAGATGCTACTATTTAGTGTCAAACATATTATTTCCTACCAACCAGCAATAACTGTTTTAATAAATTTAGGCAATCTTAGGGAATAACATGCCATATTTCAAATCAGAGTATAAAAAAGTCACATGAAAATGTATTTACTAATAGAATTTTCTGTTCATCAATTTTAGCCTGTTTCTGAAAAGGTAATATAATTATTCCCCCAAAATTCAAAATTATTCAAGCAAAATATCTAACTCAATGTACTGTATCATGACTATTTAAGTAAAGAAAACTTTCAAGATGATATGAAGTATTTAATGTTGATAATACTTGAATATCAATTTCATAAAATGTTTAAATATCAAAATTCAAGAAATATGAAAGGTAAATAAGCCTACTGCATCTAGTCTGTGTATAGTTATGTACACAACTGTGTATAGTTATGTACATAACTACCAACTACTGCATTTTTGCATAAGTAAAATTATAATTTTTCTAAAAATATTCCCCAACCCCTTGTTCCCAAACATTTCCCTCAATTTTATGATTAAAACACAATTTGTTCAACAAGTGGCATTTTAATAATAGCTACAGAAGAAATTTTCTTTGGTCAACCCCTAATTTTAATTCAGTAGAGAATGCTACTATTTAGAAAATCCTCTTCACCAATATTCTGACCACAAAAGCCACAAATTACCTCTATTTGAAAAACTGATACTCAAATCAATATGCTGTAATCACAAACCACAAAGTTCAATTATATTTAAATTTTCATTGAAGAAAAGAAAAAAAAAGTAGAAACAAAAAGTAAAAGGTATATTGGTGTATGACTTCTTCTATGTATGACTGTTTTTAAGAAATAATGTGCAATGTATTAATATAAAACTGATGATATTTTCAAAATATATGAGTAACATAAATATCTAGTTCTAAAGGTACTGTATGACAGAGGAGAATGAACCAAGTACCCTGAACATTTGGTTTAGTACTTCAATGGTCTGGCCGTAGACAAATTATTTTCTTCTCAGTTTTCCCCTCAGTGAAATGTGAGCTAGAATTATATTATCTTCAAAATCCCATTTTGATTTAACTTTCAGTTATTCTATATTTCCATCAAATGAACATCATCTCCCACATTTTTATAAAGTTCCTTTTCAAAAAAGTTCTAAGGAAAGTTTATTTGAATATTAGAGGTGGAAATTTATATATTGCTTGGATAATTGCAATTTTAGGAAACGACCAAAATTCATTTAAAGCCAAGACCAGTCAGCAAGTTAACAAGTGAACAATGTTACTACTATTTTGAGTTTTAAAATGGTGTGTGATTGTAAAGAGGTTTATTTTATCACACCCCGAAATCAATTCTAAAAATCATGTACATTGGTAATAACAGTTCAATCTCCAAAAAGTAACAGCTTTGAAGAACCATCTGCTATTTAATGATATAAATTATGCTTTGTTAAAAATAAATCTCATGAATTCAATATTATAATTAATATCTATTTCTAAGGTCAACCTGTGCAAGTTGGCTATGATTACAGAGCTGAGAAAAGCCATTTCGTAGTGAACATGAAAATACCTAAACCTATTTTCATCTGGGCTCACATGTCTCCAGAAGGAATATCATCCACTGTTAATTTCAAGTAAAACATGCTAAAGGGAGCTCATAAATATAAGCACTGTTCTGCTGTTTCTCTTATCTTGATGTCAGGAGTTCAATCAAACTGTAAGAAATAATCTTCTTCTGGGTATTGTTAGGTCACACCCCTCACAGCACTATTTTATGAGGGACAGTGTTGGTATTGGCAGTGAGGGGGTGGGAGGCGGCACAGAGGGATGAAGGAGTTCAAACACCTTGGTAGCAGGGTTTTTACATGTAGTACCTGTTCTCAAAGTGAACGTTCCATCCTTATTAAGGACCATACATTTTTTTACTAAACCAAGAAGAGAGTCAGTTATTTTACATGGTCTGAGTGCATACATTGGAAACATTTGCAAGTCATTTATTAAATACTAAACATGATTCTGGCCATGATACTTTTTTTTTTTTTTTTTTTTTTTATTAAAACCACAGTTCGCACCAGATTATTTAAGCTGCTGAATGGGTGATTTCCACTGTTAATTGTGAAATTCATTTATTGCTTAGAATATGGATGACATTCATTTGTTGCTTAGAATATGGTAGCCAGAAAGATCTATACAATGTATTGTTTACCTTGATGGATTTTTAGAATTGCACTCCAATCCATGTAGGTGAAATTCAAGACTAAATCGTTTTGTGTAATGCAGTTTTCTCCAATACATAAAAAATATTTTTAAACTGAAGACCTAGTAAAAAAAAGAAAGTAATAAAATGCAAGTCAAACATTTTGTTTTATGTCAAAGGCATTTTAAAATTATATGATGGACATGTGGGATTTTCTAACAAGTTTCTTATCGGTTCAATTTTTCAAGGGCTGAACATCATCCATAATAAGTACTTGAAAGTTCAATTTATACCCACCTCTAAGATGCATGGAAAGTAATTATCTGCCTGAAAGACAAGTTAGGCTGCAGTGACTACAATTTCAATACACTTAGAAACATTTTAATTTTTCTCTTGTCAAAGCCAGAGGCTTTCTTAATGAGGTACCATCCAATCATAATATTCATAATATTATAATCCAGATACTTATTTTTAATTGAGAACTTTTTTTAGACCGTGGAATTATTCACCTCTTTGGAATAAACTAATAAGAGAGCAATGCTTCACTGTATGAGAGATTTAACTCTCAAATTTAGTTTCATATGTGAAAGAAAAAAGTCTTATATATAATAATCATATTAGCTACTTAGGAAGCAAAAAGTCTATTTAGTTGCTTAAAATGGTGATTTGAAGACTGAAGTCAGCATTCTAAAAGCAGAGGCCAATTTACTTCTTCTATCATATTTTAAAGATGTTAACTAGCATCACAGTTTTCATCCAAATACCCCAAAACAACTGAAAGTATTTCTAAAGCAATGGTCCTCAAATTATATGATTATACAAATTTTCAGGTTGTTTTGATTAAAATAATTACAAATATTTTAATTTTATCATCTTTAAGACACCAGGCACTAAGTGAGATGCTGAGTAACAAATCCTGACCCAAAATGCCCAAAATGTAATGGAAGCACAGAGCAGGACTATCTTCTGGGCTATTCAGGGAGAGGAGAGGTGATGAAGGTTGTAAAGGTGAAGTAAAATTTAACCTAGGATTGTGAGGATGAAGACTGTACAGGTGGGCCCAGGAGTAGTCATTTTGTGTGAAGGAACAGTGTTTGCAAAGGTACAGAGGTTTGTAGAAACCCAGCATGTCCTGAGACTCATAAATGGTTGGGCAAAGCAGCAGTTAAGGTTCAAGATGGGAGGTCACAAAAAGTGAGGCCAAAATCTCTTCCATGATCTGATCATGAAGAATAGCCTTGTTTATTTGTTAAAGAAGGGACGCTTTATTTCAAGCTTTTTCATACAGGTGTACTGGTACCCCTGCGTGCTGGCAGACAACAAGTACAAATATATGTACTAGAGTATAAGAAATCAACAGGATACACATAGTACATTTTCCCCAAGTGTCCGTTTTATTTGACGATTTGAAGGAAAAGAAAAATTTGAAATTAAAACACGTTTAAGTATATTATGGAGAAGAATGCACACAACACATACATTTTAAAGTAAAAATAGATTTCCATGAAATATCATAGTTGTGACTGGCCATGTAGAGGAAATGCCCTGAAACCTGACCTTTGGCTGTTTATGGATATCTTAATATACCATTAGGAATACTTGGGGGAAAAGATTGAGAAATGCTGCTCGGTGAGGGAAATGATCAGATTCATGCTTGAGAATCTGGTAGCGTCATGGAGGATGAAGTGGGGAGGAGGTTGTCAGAGGCAGGGAGATCCTCGGAAAAGTTTCGGCAATAATCAGTTTATGGGTGTGAAAATGAAGTAAGGCGAAGACTGAGCATGAAGAGCAGTGATAGACGTAGACTCTACAGTAATTTTAGGGTGTTAAGGCCCTAGTTTCCAGTGTTATTTAGTCTCTGTTCATTTACTGAGCATTTGAGTGCCACCACTATGTGCGCCAGGGTCTGAAGATATAAAGATAAAGGAGATATAAAACTTTCTCTGGGAGACTTTATAGTCATTTTTACAAATCTTTAGTGTAAATAGAGTAAATTACATATATGAGTTAAAAAAATTAGGAAAACCTCTCCTTGCATTGTGTCTATCACATCCCACAGTAATCAGTAAACATTTGCTACATGAATTAAGCTAGTCTTGATAATACTCTTCATCAAACATAACTTTTTTTAATGGGAGAATAAAATAGAAACATCTCTCATATAGTTCGAAATGTAAAAAGAGGTTATCTCCACTGAGGCAACAAAACATTGCTAGCAATAAATCATTCTTTTGTGGTATGCAAAGGAAAATTGGATATTTTTTTCCCCTACTAAACATTTCCAATAGCCATTCCAAGAAATGTTCTCCATTGCTAATCTTCCTAAAATGAATTTTTAAACAAAACATTAAAAGCATTCTTTTCAAATCAGTTACCAGAAAGTACAACAATGGGCAACAGCAAGCACACAAAGCCATGTAATGGGGTCATCGCAAGAGCCCTCCTCCATGGGCAAGCCAGTTATTAATGTAGAAAATTAATCAAAATTAGCATCACCTCCTTAGGCTTTTTCTCTTAAGTAAATATTCTCTATCTTTAAATTTGCGTGACCTGCTTTCACAGTTGTGAAAGTACAACTCCATATAAAAATCTCTAGTAAAGCTTTGGCAAAAGCCTCCTGTTATATGTTCTAGTTTTCTCTAGTTGCCTTTTTTTTTTTTTTTTTTTTTTACGAATCAGGTCAACAGCTCAGGAATGAATTTCATGTTTTTTTCAAATATCCCATGCTGTTAAAATAATGCCTTACTTTTTTTAGTACTTTACAGTTTGTACGATACTTTAGCATATTATCAAACCTCAAAACCGCTCTTTGAAGTTACCAAGGCAGACTTCTCTTCATTTTACAAATTAATAATAAGCAGAGGCACAGAGAGGATAAATAGCAAGCACATGTTCTCTGAACTATTGGCAAACCAGGACTAGATTTTTTATGGTTTAGCTAGCTATGATATTATTGAGAAGATGATACAATAACTGATAGCAAGACTATATTTTTATGTATTCATTTATTCAGGGTTCCAATTAATGCTTATTTTCCACTCACGATGCCCTTGATTCTGCTCTACACACTGCAATAAAATGAAAGACAAGACAGACATGTTTCCCTCTTTCATGGGTTTACAGTCTGTGTACACATTTATATTGCCAAAGATGAATTAGACCAAATATATTGTAATAAAAAGTTTTATCTCCTATTTATAGACTATTTTATACATATTTTAGTTATATTTCTGACATTTTATAAAAGGAAAAAGGAAAAGTTAGTTTCCAGTTTTGATTAGAATCATATGTAGCTCGTTACATCTTATCCTACATATTGTCTGGAATGATGATTTACCCAAATATCTATAACACACCTTCTTCATTATTATTAATTATTGGTTAATAATCAATGTTCTTGAAATGACAGCATTTTTGGAAATGATATGTTTGAAGAGAAAAACTATGTTTTGGCAAAGAGACTAAGAATGTATTCCAGTTATACCTAAATGGTCACGCACATCATAGTAAAAGAATGAAAGAACTATTAGACCAAAATGCATACTCTGATTTTTTTCACCTAATCATGGATTATAGGTATTTCTCCTGATTTTTTTCCTTAGGATTTTTTTCTTGAAAGTTTAGCAACAAAGAGAATAGTAGTAATAAACATCCTATTGAAGCTTAAAAATAATAAAAGTGGTAGGAAATAGGGAGAATCTAACCTCATAAACTATAGAAAGAATGGTACCAAACATAAGCTAGGCAAGACTCACTATATTGTGTTGCTATCTGGCACAGAATCTGGACGTTTCTATTATTGGGATTAATCTAAATTGGAGGAGGTTTTACCTAATATACTGGACTGTGAAAACTAAAACAAATATAATATTTTTTTCTTTCCACTAGCATATAGTTTATTGATCTGCATCAACTCAACTTCAGACTCTATTTTCGTTTTCACAATTCTTATATTATTTGTCCAAAAATATGCAACTGGAAGTTTAATAGGCAAATATATTAGGGGGGATGAGTGGAGAAGTGAGATGGGTTATGTGACTAGGAAAAGCTTTACCTTTAGGCTTGATCTAGATATTGAAAGATGAAGATTTGTCTTTACAATACAAAGAGGGGGTAATAAGCATGTTCATTAACAATAGAGGGGCATGAATAGAAAGTGTGTGTGTGAGAGAGAGAGAGAGAAAGAGAGAGAGAGAAAAAGATGAAACAGGCTCAGGAAAATGTTTTCAAAGCAATAAGCTTAGACGAGAGGTTTTTCACTGAAAAATAGTAGTCTAAAAGGTTAGAAATTATCTTGTTGGGGGAGGGGTTCTGGTTGCAACAGACTTTGTTAGGTTGTAAGAAGGCAGGAGCTACTGAAGGGTTTATAGCAGTGCTTCAATGTGATGGATGAACCTCTCAGTGGTAAACTTCATCGAAGGGTGGCAGCTCAGAGGTCAAGGAAGCTACTGAAATGGTGCTTGGGAGAAGTGAGGAGGGTTCTGAGCAAACTATGTCGCCATCATTTCAAGAGATCAGAATTCGTGTCTTAGCTAACTGGCTGTATAGCTGGCGGGCTATAAAGCCCGAACAAGACTCCTAATCTCTGTAAAGATCAGTTCCTTTGTAAAATGAACAGAGTTGCCCTGCTACATAATGTCTAAGCCCCTTCCTTAGGAGAAAAGCAAAGCAGGGATTGGATTACAAGATAGTTAACAAGATTATGTTCTCTCTTGAGGGTCCCTATGGCTTATTTCAAAGGTGTGTTAACCTCGATGCACGAGAACAATGGACAGAGCTGACTTAAAACCTTTCACTAAAGAAGTTATAGGCCTGAGGTGTGACTACCTACCATGACCTGCCAAGTTAGGAACTTATCATTGTATCACTGTGTGAGGTTACATTTCATAGTACCCCCTTTTTTATCCACAGTTCCCCCCTTTGGTCATAAATCAATCTGAAGGATGCATTGATGACATCCTTTTTGTCAGATAGTATATTCTTACAGCACTAGGAAGGCACATTCCTAGGAAGTCTCAGTATCGACAATGTCTTGTTGACCATTGGAGATGGGGAGATAACCATGTGATTTGAGTTGAGGCTGAATTTTCCCAAAATGGGAAGGGCACGTAAATGGAAAGCAGTCAGATCTTATGGCTTTCGTTGCAAAAAAAAAAAAAAAAAAAAAGAAAAGAAAAAAAACAAAAAAAAAAACAAAAAGAAACAAACGAAAAAGCAAAACATTCTGGATCATTTCTATCTTGTGAACTATCATGATCCGAATGTTGCCTTCTGTTTCATTTTTCTATATTTGGCACCTAGTATAGCATTTACGTAAGCCATGAAAAGAGTATTAACAGTTACTTTAGACATGTTCCGTAATCATAAAGAGTTGGACTATATAGAAAACCTAAAGAACAAGTATAACTATTATTATTGTTACTGCAGACTCAAAGAAGTCTGCTTGTCTGCACACATCCAAGCCAAAAGAAAACACGAGCAGGAGATTGCAGCAAAAAAAGTAAATGTTCATTTAAGGAGTTTGTGCCACATCTAGAGGCACAGGTGAGCTATTGCTCTCAAAAACCTGGCTCCCCAATGGCCCTAGTGGTTAGATTATATAAGGGAAAAATCGCTAATCATTGTTGCTATAGATGTTGGGGCTGGGACTCTACTGATTGTTTGGGGCCAAGGCAGGAATCATGGCTTCAGGTCCTGGTGTCAGTCATGGCATTGTTCTGTTCCAGGGGATTCAATCCATGGGGACATTCATGAGTCTAGCTCTTTCATGAGTCCAAAGCTGAAACATAACTGAGGCCAAGGTGTTAGCTTTGTTTTATTAAAACCTTATTCATTGTTTGAGGTTTAATTATTATATCCTTGTCATGGTTGATAGGCCTGAAGCTTTTATCTTAAATGAATTTGATGTTGACCAGAACCTAATGTCCTAAGGGCTTAATGATTAAAAAGAGCAGACATACAGATATGTACAGCTAAAAGGATCTGGGGAAAGACTGCAAGGGAATCCTTGTTCTATCACGGGAAACAAAGCTAGCTTGGATTAAAGCAAAATGCATGCTAAAGAAATCAAGTTCATGTGCGGTACATTATGGTTAATATCATTAGCAGGAAAGTAAAGACAAACAACTGATTTCTGAATTTAATATCAATATGTCAGCAGCTTCTCATCCCAGAGGATTTTGAATACATTGTAGGCAAAAACGAGTGTTAGAGACAGGGAAAGATGTCCATTCATGGTTAAGTGCCTGAAAAGGTCCCTTCCAACGAGGTTGGAGAGTGTCTTTTATTTGATGTTCTTTTCAAAAAATAATATCTAAAATCTTTGTCTTCTGGGAGCATTCTGTGAAAGGACTCGGTTACCAACTTGGCATTTTCTTGAAGTGACTTTATCAAACCTTGGCAATAGTATAACATGTCTCCTTTCGATAGTATAAGCTCATAAATTCCTCCATCTAATTTAAGTCCAACTTAAAGACTCTATGATTCATGAAGAAATATAAAAACAAAAAAAGCCAGGGTGCCGGGAAGAACCAAGTGGCCGTCTTGGGTTTCCCATATCCCCAACTATTCGTTTCACTTACTACCATTGTTTAGCCATACAATATACCCTGTAAGTTTTTTATCACTTGTTTTACAATGCTTCCCATGCAATTCCAAATATTTTGAGGGGTTCCAGGGGTCCTTCTGTAACACCACAGAGTTATTCCTATGTTATTGATATTTTAACCCTTAAAACCTCAATGTCTAATGAAAACTAAGAAGTAATCAATTAACATTCTTTAGCTTGAACATTTTATAACCTCTAGAAACAGTTTTTTGTAGATATAAAAATCAATTATTAACATGGATTTATTTTGGTAAAACCCAAGCAAAATAAAGACATGTCTGTTTAACTTAAACCAACAGGTTAAGCTAACTTGTGTTTACTAAGGTTAATCTTAGACCACGTGAACTTGAAAAAGATTTGTGTTAGTTTCTATATTTCTGAGAATTTTACAATGCCTAATTCTTACAAGTGCTTGCCTTTATATTAATTTTAGCAATACCATCTGGAGGTAGAAAATTATCTTACGTTTACAATGTACATATAAATAGAGGACAGTTGAATCCAAATTTTGTTTTGGAGGCCTTTTACAATTTATATCTGTCCTCGACAAGTCAAATTCCAAATGACCTTCCTGCTTCTAAAATAGGGACAGCCATTTTTAATGCCTCAAAGAATTGGGTTGACACCTAAGCTATGTCATAGATTGACCTATTTATGTAAATACTTTCTCTCTCTCTTTCTCTTTTACGTAAATCTTTTTACATAGCTTCACGTTAGCTTAGCGAAGAAGGCCTTTTTATTTTTAAGTTCTGAGACAGTCTCTAATAGTTTAGTATTATTATTGTTATTATTATTATTCATTCCGCCTAATTTTATAGCCAGCTTTTACTAATTGCGTGTGCAAAAGATTAATTTAGAAGTATCAAAGGATCCTCATTTCGGCCATCTTAGTATTTATTAATGGGAGGCTGAGTGTCGTGGGACTTTTTGGCCTCAGAGACACAATTTCTCATGTTAATTTTGAGATCTGTAGAGTCTGAACAAACTTCTAGGAAAAACAACCTTTACATACACATCTCCAGATGAGCCAAATGCAGTGGGTATCCCTACAGTACTGTTTTACACCCTACATAAATTTTTCCTTCAGGTAACCCCACTAAGATTCTTAGTCACCTAAGAATACCCAACCAAAGGCCAGCGAGAGCTTACTGGAACCACCAGCACCTCGGAGCTCTCCGATTCATGGGCTCTTCTCTCTCGGCCCTTCTTTCAGGGTGAACCCATTTTGGGGTGCCCTGTCCTGCTATTTCCAGTTTCTCCAGGATCAGCTGGGCTACCTCACTGTACAACATCTGGTGTCCACCTCTGCCACTCAGGATTTGGAGATCCAAACTATTACCGTCACTCCATTTGCTTTTTGGGTTCGGGAAGCAATTTTCTTTCAGATCAAATATTTTATTCAAACTCCCCATAAGGAATCCAATTAAAAGTCAAAATTAAAAGCAGCAACCTATTTTTCCCCCTTTCCCTGTGTTATCTCAACACTTATCCACCTGGAGGATTTTCTTAGCACTGCTCAGAGTCATGGCCTGATACTCCAAACAGGAATGCCCAAAACTCTGAGAGAAACTCACTTAAGTTTACCTGATGTGAAGTGGGGCGCTGGTGAGGCACAATGGGCCCTTGTTTGTATATAGCACTGGGTCTGGGTTTTCAGGGTGGTCCTGGGAGGGCTTCTTTGGAATCCCTCCGCACTATATCAAGTAAATGTCGATGTCAAAAACTTCCAAACCTGTAGAGAATTTTTATAAGAGTTTATTTGAGCCAAACTGATGACATATGCCAGGGAGCAATATCTCACATGTCCTCTGTTTTGTTTTGTTAGTTCATTCGTTTGTTTTTGTGTTTCGTTTTATTTTTAGATTCTGTGTGTAAGTAAAACCATACAGAATTTGTCTCTGTTTACCTGACTTATTTCACCTAGCATTATACCCTCTGTGTCTATCTATATTGTCGCAAATGGTGAGATTTTATTTTTTTTCATGAATGAATAACATTCCGTCATATACATATACGTACCAAATTTGAACCATTCATCTATCAGTGGACATTTAGGTTGCTTCCATATCTTGGCTATTATAAAAATGCTGCAATGAACATAGGGTTGCATATATCTTTTTGAATTAGTGTTTTCATTTTCTTCGGATCAGAAGTGGAATTGCTGGATTTTACGGCAGTTCTACTTTTAATTGTTTGAGGAACCTCCATACTTTTTTCCATAGTGGCTGCACCAATTTATCAACCACGAGTGCCACCAACAGTGCACAGGACTCCGTTTTCTCCATATTATTGACTTTTTGATAATAGCCATTCTGGCAGGTATGAAATAGTATCTCATTGTGGCTTTCTACTTGTTGGGGTCCTCTCTCTTTTTTCTTGATGAGTCTGGTTAAAGGTTTGTCAATATTGTTTACCTTTTTACAGAACTAGCTCTTGGTTTCATTGATCTTTTGTATAATTTTATTAGACTCTATTTTGTTTATTTCCTCTTTGATCTGTATTATTTTCTCCCTTCTACTCACTTTGGACTTTGTTGTTCTTTTTAAGTGTAAGGTTAGATTGGTTATTTGAGATTTGTCGTGTTTCTTGAGGTAGGCCTGTATTGCTATGAGTTTTGTTCTTAGGACTGCTTTGGCTGTTTCCCATTGATTTGGGGTCATTGTGGATTTTTCATTTTCATTTGTCTCAAGGTATCTTTTGATTTCTCCCTTTATCTCTTTGTTAACCTAATCATTATTTAGTTGCATGTTGTTTAGCTTCCATGTGTTTGTGTGCTTTTCAATTTTTTCTTGTAATTGATTTCTAGTTTCATACTATTGTGGTCAGAGAAGACATTTGATAATGATTTTAATCTTTTAAATTTATTGAGACTTTATTTGTGGTCTAACATATGGTCTCTCTTGGAAAATATTCAATGTGCACTTGAAAAGAATGTATATTCTGCTGCTTTAGAATGAAATGCTCTAAAAATATCAATTAAATTCATCCGGTCTAGTGTGTCATTTAAGGCCTCTGTTTCCATATTGATTTCCTGTCTGGAAGGTCTGTTCATTGGTGTCAATGGGGTGTTAAAGTGCCCTACGATGATTGTATTACTGTCGATCTCTCCCATTATGTCAGTCAATATTTGCTTTATATATTGAAGTGCTCCTATGTTGGCTGCATAAATGTTTACAAGGGTTATGTCCTCTTGTTCAATTGATCTATTTATCATTCTGTAATATCTGTCTCTTATTATAGCCTTTGTTTTAAGTCTATTTTGTCTGATATAATTTTGTTGCCCCAGCTTTTGTGTTTGTTTGTTTCCATCCCATGAAGTATCTTTTATCATCCTTTCACTTTCAATCAGTGTGTGTCTTACAGTCTGAAGTGGGTCTCTTGTAGATAGCACATGTAAGGGTCTTCTTTTCTCATGCATTCAGCTACACTATGTTTTTTGATTGAAGCGTTTAATCTATTTACATTAAAGTGACAACTGACACATAGTTATTGCCATTTTATTATTCATATTTATGTTCTTTTTCCCCCCTTCTCCTTAAAGAAGTCCCTTTAATATTTCTTGTAATACTGATTTGGTGGTGATGAACTCCTTTGGCTTTTTCTTATCTGGGAAGCTCTTTATCTGTCATTCAATTTTCAATGATAGCCTTGTTGAGTATTGTCTTGGTTGTAGGTCCTTGTTTTTCATCACTTTGAATATTTCATGCCAATCCCTTGTGTCCTGCAAAGTTTCTGTTGAGAAATAAGCTGACAAAATTATGGGAGCTCCCTTGTGAGTAACTAATTGCCATTCTCTTGCTGCTTTTAGGATTCTTCCTTTGTCTTTAACCTTTCCCACTATAATTTTAATTTGTCTTGGTGTGAGCTTCCTTAGTTTTATCTTGTTTGGGACTCTCTGTACTTTGTGAACTTTCTTCATATAGGTTCTCAGTCTCTTGCTATCTCTCTTCTCCTACTGGCACCCCTATTATGTGAATGTTGTTACACTTGATGTTGTCTCAGAGGTCTTTTAAACAATCCTTATTTTTCTTGATTCTTTATTCTTTTTGCGGTTCAGGTTGGGTGTTTTTTGCTACGTTGTCTTCGAAATTGCTGATTTTATCCTCTGCTTCATCTTGTTTGCTGGTGATGTTTTCTAGTGCTATCTTCATTTCAGTTATTGTATTCTTCATTTCTGACTTGTTCTCTTTTATGGTTTCTCTGTTCTTTGTTATGCTTACTATCTCCTTGTTGAACTCCTCACTGAGTTCATCTATTCTTCCCCAAGTTCATTAAGCATCTTTATAACCACTGTTTTAAATTCTGTATCTGGTAGGTTGCTTGCCTCCATTTTGTTTAGTTCTTTTTCTGAAGTTTTTTCCTGTTCTTTCATTTGGGACACATTTCTTTGTTTCCTCATTTTGGCTGCCTCTCTGTGTTTTTTTCTATGCATTAGGTAGATCTGCTATGTCTCCCAGTCTTGGCCAGATGGTCTTGTGTAGTAAGTGCCCTGTGGGGCCCTGGCACAGTCTCCCTGGTCACCTGTGCCAGGTGCTCCAAGAGTGTTCCTTGTGTGGTTTATGTGTGCTCTCTGATATAGTAGAGCTTTGATTGCTATTGGCCTCCAGATTGACTGGCTGTGGGACTGGGCGATGTTTACAGCTCAAAGGCTGCTGTTTGGAGAGCCTAGTCCACTGAGCAGTATTAGCCCTGGAGAACTTTGGTGCCTGTTGAGACCTTCCTTTGTAATTGCCACTTGTGGGGCTAACTGGATGGTGCTCTGCTGTGGTCTGAAGCCAACCACCAGATATGTTGGCTCTGTGGCCTCTTGGGAGGGGCACCAGTGCAGACTCAAGTCAGCCACTGCCTGTGACTGGTCAGGGCCTACCTGGTAGGAGCTACAAAGCAATCCGAGGTTGGTCGCTCCATCTGCTGGGCCTGAAGGTGCATGGGAGAGGCCTCAATGTGAGCCAAGTTGGGTGAGGCAGGGTCTCAGGGAGTCACCAGGTTTAGACAAGTGGTATTCACCTGGTTAATGTATACTCTGGCTTGGTGCCACTGCAGAGCCTGGAGCTACTCAGCAAAAGTCTCAGAGCACAGGGAGGTCAACTGCCACCCACCTAGAGCCTACAAACACTGGCAGTTGTTCAAGAAAGAGTATAGCATGGGCAGGGCTGGCTGCTGGCTGAAAAAGATTCTTCCACAATGCATGACTTGGGTGGGGTGGAGTCCCAGGAAGTCATCAGGGTAGAGTGAGCAGAGTTCACCAGGCCAAGGTAGATTCAGATTGACCCTGTAGGGGAGGGCTCAACACAGGAAAGATGCTGCCTGCCTGCCAGCTGCATGGGAAAAAGATTCTACACAGGGAAAATGGCTGTCCTTTCAATCACACCCAGAAGCCACACAATTTGGTCTCTCCCTGTATGTCTCCAACTCCACCTGGGTAGCTATACTTCCACCAGAGTCCAGGTTGAGTGCCTGTGAGGGAGTGAGTCTGTGCACTGGTCCTTTAAGAGGATGTCTGGGTTTCTGACAGCCTTCCATCTCACCTGGGTAGTCAGAATTCTCACTGGTTTTCACAGCCAGATGTAGTGGGATGTCTGGTCCTTTAAGAGGATGTCTGGGTTTCTGACAGCCTTCCATCTCACCTGGATAGTCAGAATTCTCACTGGTTTTCACAGCCAGATGTAGTGGGAGCTCCTCTTCCTGGCACTTTTACTTTGGTCTGGAGAGCCGATGTGGGTCTGGGACCCCTTACTCCTCTGGAGGGTACCTCTGTGGCTCAGATATCCCACCCGATTCTCAACAACCACACACAGGTGTGGGGACAGACCATTTCATGTCACCACCCTTCCTACCAGTCTCAACATGGCTTCTTCTTTATATCCCCAGTTATAGGTTTCTGTTCAACTAGACTTCAGATGGTTCTCCAGGTTTGTTGTGTTATAATTTAGTTGTAATTTTAATATGGTCATAAGATAAGGCAAGCACAGTGCTTATGTACTCCACTATCTTGGATCCCCTACATAGAAATATCTTCACCATCTCTAGAGATTTAACATTCATGTATGCTTATTAATTTTTATGGTTATTTTTGTGTGTTATGTTTAAACTATATAGAATTTATATTGATGCAAGAAAATATTGGCTTCTGTCTTTGTTTTTATTGTCTACATTATTCTATTTTTTCTAAAACTGTGCTAGATAATATACATTTATTGAAGACTTTCTATGTGCTATGTTCTTTTGTAGTTTTAACATATATCAAGTTACTTAATTATCACCAAAATTTTATGAAATTTGTCCAATATTACCCAACCCAATTTTTCTGATAAAGAACTTGAAGCACAGAGGAATTAGGTAATTTATCCATGATTACCCAAGTACCACGGTTGGGATTAATTTCCAAGCAGTTTATGTCCAGAAACTATGTTCATAATCACTATACTACACTGCAACTATCAATAATCTGTTTCTTCACTGATTTGTGATATTCCCTCATCAAATAAGAAGGTATATGCACTATAACCTGTTTCAAATGCTCTCTACATTTTGTATTGATCAATACTTATATTAATCTCACACTGTTTAATTATTTGAAGAAATATTTTTATATTTGACAGACACAATGCGTCTCTCATAATTTATTCTTAACTAGTCTTGACTTCAATCTTTTCAGAAGATACGAGGTCTGACAACTAACTTCGTGAACTTCTTGCAACGATGTTGCTAATCTTTTTTGATATCAGAGGGATTATTCATTAAGAATTTGTACCAACTGGACAAACAGTTAACCAAGTTTACTATTTGGAAGTGCTGGAAAGGCTGCGTGAAAAAGTTAGACAACTTGGACTTTCCACCAACAATTCATGGTTCTTGCATCACGACAATGCACTAGCTCACCTGGCACTGTCTGTGAGGGAGTTTTTAGCCAGTAGACGAATAACTATTGGAACACCGTCCCTACTCACATGATCTAGCCCCCAAAGAGTTCTTTCTTTACCTGAAGATAAAGGAAATATTGAAAGTAAGACATTTTCATGACATTCAGGACTTCAATGTTAATACGACAATAGCTCTGATGGCCATTCAAGAAAGAGTTCCAAAATTGCTTTGAAGGGTAGGCTAGGTGCTGGCATCAGCTCATAGCTTCCCAAGGGGAATATTTCGAAGGTGACTGTAGTGATATTCAGCAATGAGGTATGTAGCACTTTTTCTAGGATGAGTTCATGAACGTAATTGTAGTACCCTGTTTAGATTTTGGTCAATCAATAAATTCTTTGCAAAGAACTTTTGGGTTTATAATATGCAGACTTTCCTTACAGGAACCTCGAGTTTTACTTTACTCAAATTATATTTTGTGTTTCTAAGAAATTTTATCTAAATAGTCCCTAGAGTTATTTGAAATGATTATTTCTAGGAATGTTGCTGCTGTTCTTGTGAATGAAATCCTTTCACCTCCATTATACATATATAGTAAATTTATATTACCAATGTATGCACATTTATTTATTTATATTTGCTTATATATTTCTCTTTTGTCCAGAAGCTATGTTGAACTGTCTTGTTGGTAAGATTATTTTTTGTTTGTTTGTTTTTGTTTAGGCTTTCTAGGTATATAATCAGATTCCCTTTAATAATAATTTGGTCTCCTTCCTTATGGTTTGTTTCAAAAATTATTGTTTGGGCCAGAGTCTCCAGAAATATTTTTTATAACAATGTTAAAATTGAGTATTTTTCTTGTTTCTTGTTTTAATATTGTTTCATTTTTGTGATGTTAGATATTATATTATTTATTATTTCTGCTTTTCTAGCAATTTTTTCATGAAAACATTTTAAATGGTCTAGTAATTTTTCATAATATATGGAAATTATAATAGCTTGTTGTATGAGACTTACTGGTGAAACATTTTTGAAATTTGGCAATGTTAAACTATACCAACATCTCTGAATAAACCTTATTTGGCCATTGTAGTTATTTTAACTTTTTATTTTGAAATAATTTTTGACATAGAAAGTGGCAAATATAGTACAGAGAGTTCCCATGTACTTTTTACACAGGTTCTCCAAAGTAATTCTACAGAGTCATAATATAATTATTAACACTAGAAAATTAATATTAATATACTATTAAACAAACTAAAGTCCTTATTTGAATTTCACCAATATTTCCACTAAAAAGCTATAACTGTAAAAAAAGATTTAAAACATCTAATTGATTATTAAATCTCTAAAGATAGTGAAGATAATTCTGTGTAAGAAAACTATAATAGAAGTCAAAGAGGGGAAAATAGACCATTTTATTAGGAAAAAAAATTAAATATGCCTGCGAGTATATCAAAATATCATAGACATAAACAGAAGAAAAACTAGGGAAAACTGTTATAGCCAATATGAATAGTTTAATGTCATTATCTTTTAAAGAGCTAGTAAAGGAGGAGAATGAATACAGATTTCCAGTTTGCATTTAGTCTTTTGTCTCCTCAATCTTTTCTAATCTACCACAGTTTCTCAGTTTTCTTTTTCTTTTATGACCTTGATATAGTTGAAGAATACTGATCAGTTACTTTGTAGAATGTCCCTCAATTTAGGTTCCTCTGATGATGTTTTTTTTATTATTGGATTGAGGTTTGGCAAGAACATCATGAAGGAATATCATGGCAATATGGCTTATTACTGGTGATTTTAGCCTTGAACACTTGATTAAGGTTAGATTTTCCAGGTTTTCTACTGTAAAGTTCCAATTTTTATCTTTGTAACTAACAATTATCTTGTAGAGAGATATTTGGAGACTATGAAAATATTTTATGTAAAGATTTTCCCCACTGATTTTAGCATCTGTTATGAATTCTCCATGCAACTACTACTACTCTAGTAATTTACCTGATGGTGATTTTCTGTTTCTATCATTTCATAGTCCACTACATTTATTAATTAGAAGTCTACTGAAAAGAAGAGCTATCTTGATTTCTTGTTTTACATTTTAGTTTAATTATTTGTTTTTATTAGTATGGATTAGCACATATTTATTTTGTTTAGTGGTTCATAATCCACTACTGTCAGTCTGTATTTTGTTGTTTAAATTGTCCAGGTTTGGTCATTTGGAGCTACTTAAAGTTAGATCCTCCCTTCTCTCAACATGTGCCCCATCCATTTTATGTGGGAACTTTCATACTTTGTGGCATGGAAGATATTCCAAGCTCATCTTGTATTTTCCTTCTCCCAGGAGTGGTATCATCCACTTCCCCAAGAAATCGTGGTTCCTTTTATTGGAGAGTTGTATATAGAAATCAAGACCTGAGGTAAACTCATTGCCACGGGGTATCGCTGTCTCTAGGCTCTCTCTCAGTATATCAGGCTAAAAAATAGATATATGTATACACACACATCTATATTTATTTCTACAGCTATCCATCTGTAAGCATATTTAAAATTGTAAGTTCCTATTGTTACCTCGGATTCCAATCCAACATCATAGAGTTAGTCTAGCTTTCTCCCTTTTCTTAATTGTAACTCTTTTCTCTGACTGTGAGAAACCAGCATCTGTTTATCCACAATATGTTTACCTATTGGTCAGTCCTAGTATAGACATTATATAGTTTCAGGATACTGAGCTTAATGATGGTGGGTTTTTGACATTTAATTTGTACATTTATATGAGTATATATCAGTAGGGATGGAATATAGTGTTAATTTTAGTACTATCCTTTTCAAGTTTTTGTTGACATCAAAACATATAGCATCAGCATTTCAAATACATTAGTTGAAAATAATTTTAATGCCAAAAATGCATATACGTTATTTTAATTTATTTCTCACTTTATTTTTTTAATTTATGGATTTATTTTTATATATTTTCTACATATTATTTTAGATTTTCCTGCAGTTACATTTATTTTTTGGATAAGAGAAGGTGCATTCCATTCTTATTTCATTGAGGTCATGTGATAATTAAATGAGTTTAATACATCCAAAATGCTTAGAACAGTAGCAAATTGTAAGCATTCAATAAAATATTATTATTATTGGTCATTTTTCTATTTTCTAATTTATTTTTGTCACTATGATTTTAAATTCCTCTTTTCTTTAGTTTTATTTTATCATTATTTACCTCACATATTTTGTTACATGCTTAATTCATTTGGTTTTTATTTATTACATTTAATAATTAATATTCATATAATTCAGACATTTGGCATTTTGTGAACATACTTTGATTCAGCTGAGGGAACCTGTAAGTGAAGATTTGATATGTATTCATTTTGAGAGTCAGTGTACAAAATAATTATCTCTAAAAAAGGCAGCTTCAATATAATAGAAAAGTTCAGCACAGCTGGATGCCTCTTTTATCTTGGACATAGTTGTTGCAGTAATGAGCATTTCTGAAACATTACAACATGTCTCAGTGGCATATAGAGAGACTTTTTAGAGAAACTCAAAGCTAATGGTCTTCCCTGTATAAGTGGGCACAACTTTACAGCTCACAGAGTCAATGGAGAGTCAGTGACCTTTGTCTCTCATGCTTATGTTGTTGCTTGAAAATTGAAACACATGTGGCTTGGCAAAGGGCAAAAAAGACAACTATTCAATGGCTAATTTAGTTTGTTTTTCTCTTCCTAATTTTTGTGTCAATTTCCCATCCAAAAAAATATAATAATAAGAGAGGCATTTTAGGAGTCGTTATATATAAATAGTCACTCCATTTCTGATTTATTACTTGCAGTTATAGCTCGCAGATGAACATAAAGAGTAGTATGCGCCCTCAAAACCGTGGAAATACCACACATTTCCATTGTCCTTTTGCTTCAACTTCTGCCTAAGCAGAAGTATATAGAGACTGGGAACTAGTGTCTTTTCCTCCTCCTCAAGCTTTCCGTTGTTTAAGTTCAAAGTTAAACCTTTTGATCCGTGATCACTGAATCTAATATTATGCACTTATGAAGAAAGAAAAGAGTCATAAATTTTACAAGCAAATTGACCTAAGACTTGTCAGTTCGCACATTAGGAAAACTGTTGAATGAAAAAGGCTATTCATTGTAATATAGATTCTTAAAAACAACAGTGGTGACGATAACAACTAAAAATCTTTCTTATCCAGATATATAATTTGGTATTTAAAATTCCGTGGTATTTATTCTGGAGGAGGTTTAACCCAAGTGTTATCTTTCAAATAAGCCAGTAGAGCAGTTTTTAGCAGCAGGAAATTATTTACTCATTATGGTGATTTTATAATTATCTCTTTGAAAACTGAACCAAATACCTGGGGAGCTTCAGGAAACCTGAACAGGGATTCTTGTCCATTAAAACTATGTACTTTGGTATGGAATAAATTAGTTTAAATCCAACTAATTTATGTAATGGTTAGCCAAATCTCTATTAATATGCGTAAAGCGTAAAGCGATGTGCCATGGATGGCATAGGGATGCCCAGACAATTATTGAAGTAGATCACGTTAGGTACTTGCAAATAGAAAAACTTCAGCCTTTCAATTTTAAAAACTTGATTCATAATTGAGAATGCAGAAGATAGAAAAGATCAGTAGCTTCATTACTTTGAAGTAATAGTTTACAAGCATAGAACACTATCCTGTAACCCCAATATAATTCCCCTTTGCTTAATCTCCTGCTTTTGCTTTTTCTACAACATCTTACAGAATCCAAGCTACTAATATACCTGGGAATCCAAATTGTTGAGCCTTTCTTTATCAGTAGGATATGGTCAGCTATTCTGAGATTGACCAACAACTCCCAGACCTTAGTGGCTTAAGCATCAATGCTTTATTTCTTACTCTACGTGTCCATCATATTTTTATAGTGGGCTCTTATTCCAATGTGGACATCGCCCTGGGATCCAGGGTCAGAGAAGTCCATATCATATCATTATGGTATGTAATGGATACAGACATATCATTACTGTCTGTAATGATAACAAAGAAGACAGGGAGAATTGTGCACTGGCTCTTAAATGCTTTTGCAAATAAGTGACACATATCACTTGCACTATTTTAATGACAAGAGCAATCATATTGCTGCATCTAACTTCAAGGGAGCAAGGAATTGTGATTTTGCTTAATGCCAGAAGCAAAAGGGGACTTCAAAATCATATGCAATGGTAATGCTTACTGTATATCTTAAACATAGTCACCCTCTTTTTTTTCCTAATCAAATCCAACGTTTGAATCAGCAGAAATCTATGACCAGTCAGGACCTCTGCTTTTGCAGCTGCCTACACAGCTGCCATTCTTTATTGATGGCCATCCGAGTCTGACCAACTGATCTCAACTACACATCTGTGAAGTATGTCATCGCTTTATTTCTGTGCTTGGTTTTATCTTATGGGGAACACATACACACACACACACACACACACACACACACACAAATCAGTCATTGGTTCAAGAATTAACAGCATAATACTTCATGATTATTTTTTCCTTCTACTGCCACATACAAGGAGAACAAAAATTTTCTATTCTCTTAAATATCAAAAGAGATTCATGCTTGCAGTGGTATTTTGTGCAATGATATGCTTAAATGACCATCAAAAATGTCTATGTTTCCTTACTAACAGCGCAAGTAAAACCTTCAACCCCGTTTTTCTTACCTTACATACTTAATAAGGAGACTAGGAAGGAAAAACCAGATTGGCTGCCCTATAAGGATCTCTTATTATCAGGGATACATAATCCTTGAATCATAATCCTTGAGAATCATGACAGAAAATGACATATTAGTATGAAACCAATAAAAGACATATGAGTAAATCTAGATGGTATAACAAATTATAAGCTAAGACTTAAAAGTAATAAATGAATTTTTTGTGTGTTTCTTATACTTCAAAGTACTGAGCAGTGAGTCCGTGTTTATAATTGTTTCCAGAAGTTCTCTAAATGTTCTTTATAGCATGTTGGGGGACATTTGAAAAGAGAAATAAGATTAACACATTGAATATGATTATCCTTATGTGACCTGGAGATCTTTATGAAGAGAAAGAGAGGCTGGCACCTGTTGTTTGCTTTTTTAAAATTTCTCATTAACATTATTTCTATACATACTAATGAGCTATACTCCACTGGCTAATTTACTGGTTGTGAGTTCATCAAAGAAACATTGAAGAAAAACAGAATTACCACAATCTCTTTCAAGCATGCTTGATGCCTTTAGGGAATTGTTTTGAGATCTTTACCCTTTTCAGTGTTGTTAAGTTTATAGTCAGGAAATATTTATTGAGCTGCATTAGCAAGATTGAGTAGTTTGCTTAGTTTGCTTCTGTTTTCCTGCATTGTTGGGAACTGATGCTTTGGTTCTGACAAAATGGAAATACTAGGGATAACCACAAACTTTTCAACATTTTCTTCTCTCACACACACTTATTAGTAAGGCATAATTATATTCAACTAAAAATTAAAATGAACACTCTCCAACACCGCACACTCTGCTGATGAGAAGACTTAAAACTCATATGAAGCAACTCAGACTGTCCTGACATGAGAGCCTGAAGTATTAGAGAAGCACATTTATTTAACATATTAAGCTGATTTTACTCTGAATTTATTGGCATCTGTTGGAGGTCTACTCTCATTCTTGGCCATTGTGGTGGGCTGAACAACGGCCCTTCAAAGATCCTCCATGCCCTAATCCCCAGAACTTGTGAATATATTATCTTTTATAGTAAAAGGGGACTTTGCAAATGTGATTAAGTTAAGGATCTTAAGATTTGTGATTTATCATAGATCATCTGGGTGGGACTGATGGAATCACAATGGTCCTTGTAAGAAGTACTCAGGGAACTCAGTAGAGTGCCCTATTGGGTGACGGAAGTGAAAATTGTAGTGATATGTTTTGAAGATGGAGAAAGGGGCCACAAGCCAAAGATTAAGGTGGCCATTAGACCACTGGAAGCTGAAAATGACACTGCAAGAGAATGTCCCCTCTGAGTATCCAGAAGGAAGACTTTAACCAGGAAAAACTGATTTCAGATTGCTGATGCTCACAACCGTATAAGAATAAACCAGTGCTGTTTTAAGCCACTAAGTTTGTAGTCATTATTTGCAGCAGCAATAGGAAATTAATACAGTTGCTTAATAGTAAATTGAGATAAGACTCTATTGCAAAAAGAATAAACTTATGATGTTAAAGTAATGAACTTATTGCCCGACTGTCTTAAACTCAATGTTTTAAAATGTTTTCTACTTCATAGCTATTTTTAAACGTTGACTTTTTAATCTAACTTTCTTATTCCTGACTTTTCTTATTTTCTATTGTATTCGTTTTAGTTTCATCTATGATTTTGTTCTTATTTCAGATAAAATCTCCTCAGTCTCCATTTTTCTACTTCCTTTATACTTAACACACGTTTTACATTTTAGGATTAACTATTCTAGTCCATCAAATTGTGTTTATAAAAATCATTATTTCGTATTCCTTTGGGAATCTTTTTAACCTCTGGCAGAGCATATTAGCATTGCTATTTTTAAGAAGAAAAAAACAATTGATATTTACTAATTTATAGGTTATTTGATAGAATCTGTTTATTTTCTTGTAGATCAGAGGGACCACCTGGTAATCATCACCTAAACACAGGAGGACAACATGTGCAATGAATCTCTGCTCGGGCTTAGAAATCTCATTGTTCTTTCCATCTTCAAACTTTCTCTTTGTTTGATGTTTCTATCAGTATAAATATGACCATTGTTTTTCTTTGATGTGCATTTCTTGCTAAAGCAGATGTTTTCTGAAAAACAAATTTTAAATGGAAAAATCTGATCTGTAATCTTCAAAGCAGGACCATCAAAGCCCATTTTTAGTTTAACTATTCAGCAAGTATTTATTAAGTACCTACGTAAGCACCTCATTTTGTTGACTTGATAATATTTTAAGTTCCTGGGAAACACAAATGTCTTTAGGCATAACACTAGCCAAGAAGACAGTCCCTGATTTTCCTTTGCCAGTTACCTAAGCAAGGGTGTGTAAATATTGGTTAACCGATGTTCTATTTAACTTGAAGAGAAATGAACCTTCAAGTTCACATGGTATTTCTAGTTCATGAGTTTTTTTATTAATTAGTGTCTGAATAAAACTCGAAGGAACCTCATGACTGCACACGTCAAACAATCCCATAATTAATATTCTAGAAGAGATGTTCTTTGTCATAGTCCAGTTGATGGATTTTTTTCTGCTGGTGGGGTGACGGGCCCCATCTGCCTTTGTTCAGTACTTTCAAGTAATTTTTCTCTAGAGTTTCAGACAGCACATAAAATTCCAGACATTTTTATTAACTAATGTCAGTAAAAGGAACCATTTGCTATGTTTACTTTTTGAAATGTGGAAGGAAATTCTATGCTATGTATTATTAATAGGTGAAAATAAATATGAATGCCAAGGAAATCCATGAGGGAAGGAAAAAGGCAACATAATTCAGAATTAATTTTAATAAACAAATTTCTGACTCCAAAACTTTTGAAATATGTTCCATGGATAAAATTAACAAAATTTGTAACTGTGGCATTTTTCTAAAATTTTAGCACATAACACTTTTAGAGATAGCATAAGCCACCAGTATACTATTGCTAATACCATGTTTCCCTGAAAATAAGACCTACCCAGACAATCAGCTCTAATGCGTCTTTTGGAGCAATAATTAATATAAGACCCAGTACTTATTATATTATATTGTATTGTATTGTATTACATTACATTACATTATATTACATTATATTATATTATATTATACCCGGTCTTATATTATAGTAAAATAAGACCGGGTCTTATATTAATTTTTGTTCAAAAAGATGCATTAGAGCTGATTGTCCGGCTAGGTCTTATTTTCGGGGAAACATGGTAGTTATGAACATGAGTGTGATGCTATGAACTTCCTTGTCACTCAAACACATCAGAAAATTCACTTTTTGAAAATAATTCCTTGGTATTCTGAATAAGATCCAGAATTGGAGAAAGGAGAAAGGGCCTGTAAACAAATTTAATATTGATTACATTGACTATCTATATTTCTCAACTTATTCAAAAGATTTCTTTTAATCACAGATTCCCTTAGATTGACAATTGGTTAAGAAATCATTTAATCCATTTCTGCCTGTGTTTCTGTCACCATTCAGAGTCCTACTTTTAGCCCTACCTTTACTCTGATATTAGATTGATATTAGGGCTAGCATCCCATGGACAGAGTGGACAGAGTAGAGAACTGGGATTCAAGGTAGTTGGATTTTCACTTTCATATCACTACTAACATCCTAAATGAACTTGACCAGCCATTTGGAATTTAGGTATTCTTAATGTCTGATTTTGTTTTCTACAGAGATGAACATAGCATTAGAGATTATTTAGATCAGTGCCCTGATTTTACAGAATTAGTTTGAGGAGATGTCTCAAAAATGTTGGGTAAAGGTGGGGAAACTAAAGTCTAAAGAATTTCGGTAGCATAGCTATTTGCTAGAAGACAAGAGTCTATATTTTCTGATGCCCAGCTTCAGGCTCTTTTCATTATTCTATCACCTCACATAATTATTTGTGTGTGAGTGTGCGCATGTGTGTGTGTTTGTGTGTAGTGAGAACTTTCAAAATCTACTTCTCTTAGCAACTTTCAAGTGTACAATACAGTATTGTAAACTATAGTCACCATGCTGTACATTAGATCCCCAGAACTTATTCATTTTATAACTTTGTACCCTTTGACCATCTTCACCCATTTCTACCACCACTCCCCACAATCACCAATCTGCAGTCTGTTTTTTCTCTATTTTTTTTGATTCCCCATATAAGTGAGATCATATGGTATTTGTCTTTTTCTGTCTCACTTATTTCACTTAGAACAATGCCTGCAAGTTTTATGCATGTAGTAGCAAATGGCAGGATTTAGTTCTTTTTTATAGTTGAGTGATAATTCATTATGTGTATTTACTCAATATTTTTTACACCCTTAACAATTATTTAGGGCATCACAAATCTTTGGTTTATATGGGTTATACTTGTCAGTATTTTCTGTATTAGAAATTAAAACTTTTAATTTTAAAAGTATTGATATAAAGAATGAAAACCTATTGTATTTTAACATAATCAATATATTCTTTGGAAACTAACTATATTTATGAAAGAAAAACAATTTTTTTTCCAATTTGATATTTGGATTAATAGAAGCAATATTAATAGATTCATAATTGCTTTCTCATTCAGTCTGTTAAGATATCACACATCATGCGCTTCTGGAAACTCCAGTGTATACTCATGAGAGTTAAAAAGGCAAATAACATCTCAGTTTGAAAATAGTTTTGACTGCACAGGAATCCTCAGACCACACTTTGAGGCCTGCTGGATTAGAGATTTGTATATGGGAACGGCAATAGTGAAATGACTGGAAAGTTCAGAAAGACTGTTATCTACAATACTTACCAGAAGAGCATAGAAATTTCACACATTGATAGAAAATAAGACCAGTTTTCCAAACTTGAAAACAGTGTGAGATTTCCATTCCTAACTTTATAGAATATGCTGGTAAATATCGGGTAGGCAGAAATTTTATGTATCCTTATATCAAATGTTGCTTTGTCTTTATTAAAATGCTTTAAGGTCATGTCAGAGGGACTGAAAAATTAGTGTGATGAATCCTGAATAGCCCATACCACGGTTACTCCCCATTGCAGTTCTGGCCAATCTGATTTGAAATGTTTAAAAGGAGAACAACTACATTTTATTACATTTAAAAAGAGTAATGTGTCCAATCCAAATCTGAAATTTGAGACTTGACCCTTGGCCCTAAAGCAAAAACTTTAATTTTCTTTTAGAATTTTTAATGGGTAAATCACATGTTAATCAAAGCACTCTTTACAATATAGCTTTTGAAGAATGCCTCCAACCTAGACAGCACAATCACTAGGCATGACTGAGGTAAAAATATTGAGCTTTGAATTTGAAATATAGTGCTTTGCTCCAAAAAATAATGTAAGAGGAATTTCAGCAAGTTTGCCAGTAGGGGGAACTGTTATTCAACAAATTATAACAGGACTGGGTTTTTCCTGGGCAATAGATGTAGACCATAAATAATCAGGTAGACTGTAGTATAGCTGGGATGAGCCAACTGATAAAGCGTCTGCCAATGCTTTTCCTTCATAATTATCTTGGTATCACTTAGGAAGTCACATTTCCTCATGGTGAAAGGAAAAAGTTGGTTTAACAATGTAGTTAAAATTTACGCTGCCTGAAGGCAATGGTATTGATATAGTAAGAACTGGTGAAGAGTGATAAATCCCATGTAATAATTGATAGTTTGACTAGCTGTGATTATCTTTCCTGGTTTACAATTACCAGAAGTCAGAAAGTTTTGCATTGACTAAAGCACTCAGAGTTTCTGAAGCTATGCATAAGGACCACCTACATCAGAATATCCAGAAGAGGTTATTAAAAATGCAGATTCTAAGGTCCCACCCAACCTACGGAATTAGAATCTATGTGGGCTGAACACAGAATTTGAATTTTTTAAAAAGTTCTCCCAAATAGGTTTTATACATAATAGAGAAGCCATTTTTTTTTATCATATTTTTAGGAGCATGGAATAGAAAGGTAATAGCACCGAAACATAAACATTAATTGGATAAAATTAGTATAAAATGGTAAACTGAAGCCTACAACCTGCAATTTACCTCCTTCAGCCTCTTTCTAATGACCCTCTCCTTTTCTAGAGAGTTGGGCAGGAGAGATTTGAAAGAGTTAGAGACATGGGACTCCAAGAATCAAGAACCCAAGATTTCAGAGTAATCAACGTCAGATCCTAAGCACCCTTAGGAATGTCAAAAACAGTCAGTCAGCCTGTTCCATTGCATGTTTTTTTTTAATTTATTTTTAATTGTGATTGACATACAATATTTTATTAGATTCAGGTGTACAACATAATGACTGAACATTTCTATATCTTATGAAATGGTCATCACAATAAATCTAGTAACCATCTGGCACTGTACATAGTTCTTATGATATTATTGCCTGATAGAAGTCAGGAAGTTAGGAACAAAAAGCCTCTTATTTTTCCTTCACCTCTTACAAAGGAGTGAAGAATAGACACCCTAAGGGATTCAAATCTTGTGTGAAACAATGGTTAAGCGACATGGTATTTTAGTTTTGTTTCTTGATTTTTATACTGTAGTAATATTTTGTGGCAGATCAGGTATGGTTTATCCTACCTACAATTTTCAGTATTGTATTTTAAGCTGAATTTAAAGAGATAAGTAAATAGAGGCTAATATTTTGCCTTCAGAATATTGAAGGTGAGAAGAATTGCTTAGTAGAGGAGAAAAACTGAAAGGCAGAGGAACTTAAAAGGCCAAAATGACTTGGAGGATTTAAAATAAAAGGCCTTAAAGAATCTTACTGAGTAGTTCAAACAAGAAGAAGTCAGTAGGGGTGAGAGAGCTTGTTGAACTAAACCAGGTACAGTGGGTAACATAACATAAAGAAACCTACTTTTTAATGGGTCAGAAGTCTAAAACTGTGCTAAGCATAATTGTCCAGTTAGGGTAAGGATAAATTTATGAGCCATGATTTATGTATTTATTTATTTATTTTTAAGGAGTCTTCTTTAGGTTTCTCAGTTGCTATCCCCCTATCCTGGGTTATTTTATCCTCATGTTTCATCTTTAAATTAAATACTAAAAACACTGAAAAAATAGGGACAATCTTTCTCTAATAGATAAATCTTTTAAGTTTTTCATATTCTTTAAAGTATTCTTCACCCTGGTAATGTTGAGAATTATAATAAATGGGAATTTTCCCCATACTAAATTTTCAGCTAAATAAATCAATTTTAGAACAACAAATGTGGTTTTATCTCATTGATATAAGAAGAAAAGATAATTGACAATTTCATGTGTAAAGACAAGTATTCAACTGGAGATCACTAAGAAAGCTTTTATGAAACTAACATTGAAACTAAAGACAATAGGTGTTGTAATAATTATGACAAACATTTATTGAGCACTCTCTGTATTCAAGAACTTCTTCCAAGTAATTGATATATGTTAGCTCATTTAATCTTAACAACCCTCCTGTGTTATTATTATTTTCCTCATTTACATCTGGTACATAGAGAGGTTAAATAATTTGCCCAAAGTCACACAGTCCCTATGTGGATTCATACCCAATCATTTTGAAAACAGAGTTCATGCTACACTGTACATTGGTATTACAAACCATAGGTTCATAGGGACTCATTTTTATGATTCTCTCCAAAGACTTAATAAAAAATTTAAGCTGAATTCTGAGTTTGACAGAAAATTGAGGGCACTGGGCTTGCCCAGTGTGGGAAGCAACAGAATTCCTTATGAGGGTGCCTGAACCATGACTGATCACTGTAAATGTGATGCCAACTCACTAGGAAATAAAATCTTGTTAATTTAAGCCTCTCTGAATACATAATCATGCAGCCAACTTTTACCTGTGCACTACCAATGAAAGAATGGAAGTGAATGAATGGAATGGCATGAGTAAAATTTCAAAGAGAAATATTTAACTTATTCATTAAGATGCATATCATGTTTTAGAATTGTAAAACCATGCATTTGCATATAATTAATATGTCTGTTATAAATTAATCACATCTATCCTTCGCTTGAGTCCAGTAAAACCTCTGCTTAGTAATTTTGGTAGCAGTTCCATAGCTTGAATTATCATGTTATAAAACCACACGTAAGTTAAAATACCCTATAAGTCCATTGTTTCAACTAATTCAGATGGACCCACTCCAATAAATATATGTATTACTGAACTGCTAACTTCCAAGCTATTTAACACTTTGTTAACTTTGTCAGAATACTATTATACTATTATTTGATGCTTTTCTTCCTATGGTAAATAGTTATACATTATGCAATAATTATGGTAAAACATTGTATACACAAACTATCATGCTATGGTAATTTGGACTCTCTTTAATCCTGTATAACCTATTGCTTTTAAAACATGAGCTAATGATAAGCAAGTCTTTCCTGGTAAGATTAATTGTTTTGTATTAATGAATTCATATATGTGTTTACTGTTCTACATGCTTAAAGTCTTCAGGACATTTGGCCCTGTCCAAAATGTCCACTGAAAAAATTGGTCCATGCCAAAAGGTCCTTGATATTTGTTTGTGTCCAAAACATCCATGGATGTTTTAGTCCACACTGAAAGTCCTTGAGATTTGATCCTATCAAAAACATCCATAAGCATATTTGGTTAATGCCAAATTGTCTTTGATTATGTGGGTCAAAAACATTTATGTTTAGATAATGTCCCTGGGTTCAAATAACTCATGATGTTTATTTATAATTTTGATTTACAGGATTAATATATAAAAATACTATCATGTTTTATTGTTCCAAAATTATTTTGTGGCTGTATTGCCAATAATGACCTTACTTGCCTCAGTAGCGTAGCTGGTCATTACGTGCCATTACGTGAGTTTAGGTAGATGTGTTGGGGTTCGAATCTTGCAGAAGAGTGGGATTTATATTAACTATGCACACCAAAGATGAGACCTGTAGTTAGAGGAATGCACAGAGAATAACAAGTTGTGGATGGGATCTCATGATGCATGGTGCTTTAATATGTCAATAAATTTCAGCTATCTTTTTGACATGGGTCAAATGTCTCCATGGACATTTTTGGATAGGACCAAATATCTGCCAATCACTTAAAGACTTATTATTGCCTTAGAGAGTGAGTACCTCACTATTTTATTTTGTATGATAAAATCAAAAGTGAGTTGAATTATTCTCATCAGTAACATGACGTCACAAATAGTGAAGAAACAATGTTTTGAATAGGTTTAAGTGTGACTCTCCTGATGTACGATGTTGGCAAGTGGTTTCCAAAGTAAAATTATTTAACATATCTAACTTAATCGATCTGTGAAAGTTTGAAAAGAAAGACAACTACTGCATCAAAATATGATATACATTTAAAAAGTATTCTTTGGAACAGCTTTTTAGATATGTACCCCCCAAATCACTGTTTGAAATTATGGGTGCTCTATATTGAGGGCAGACACACCCTTTGGACATCTCTGTTTAATTTTTTGTTTCAGTATTACTCATAAAATGAGTTTTGTGAGACACATGGAATATAGATTTCTTTTGGTAAAGGCAAAATAACATCAAAACAGATCATTTTATAACAAGTTTTTCTGGAAATATATATCTGATGTTTAGAATTATTTGTAATTATTTGGGGTTTAATGAATAAGATTACGTGACTTTGGAGAAAAAATAATTCCATATATTAATTATTTATCTCTTTTACAAAGTCAACAAGTATATCTTCAAATAGAAATACTCTGACTTTGTTTTCAACAGTCAAATACACTTTTCGTAAAAAATAAAGTTGATACTGATCTATCATGTGTGATATTTGAGATAAATATTGGTATATAGTTCCCGTTTCATTTAAGGCCAAAATGATAAAGGCGTAAGCTAGACCTGGATTAGTGTTTGATTATCAAATGTTTATTGAGCAGCTACTGCGGGCACAACATTGTATTAGGCATGTTAAATGTACGTTTCATTGTTTCAAATACCTGTATCTGGTTCATCTAATTGATTATGCTCTGGATGTCAAATATGCTGCGATTATTTAAAGACTGGTTTTGAAGGTCAAGACTAAATGTTGGAATTCATCCAGGTTTGGAGATAGAATTGCAGGATTGATCATCATAGATGTAGTACTGAAATAAGGAAGCTGTGGAGTAGAGTGTACCACATGAAAGGAAAATGTAACCAAGAACGAAATACTGATGAATACATTTAAAACAGATTACAAGGACCGTTTATTCCCCACCACATTCAGACCCTTTGTCTTCTCTTCTTTCCAGTCCCCATGCTCCCCCACCTCCATCCCAGTTGGTTTGGGTCCCATGCTACATGCTCTCCAGGAGAGACCACATTTAACCCCTACCTACTTAACTTCCATTAGTGTGACAGTGACTTAATGTCTCTTTCTCCAGACTTAAAAAGCCTGCAAAACGGGCCCACATGTCCACTTACCTAAAGAACTGAATTCAGTATTTTTCCTCTCCTCATCTGCTCCTCTTACTTTTACTCTACTTCCTCTTTCAGTTTCATTTACCCAAATGTTTAAGAGAGGTCCTAGACTCCTTCTTCCTCCATTTTCCATACCTAATTAGCCACTCAATCATATTAGTTAAAATCTGATATTTGACACTGCTCCAGAACTTAGAACAGTAGTGTCAGTGGTCACTAATTTCTTTAGAATGAATGATTGAATAGGAAATTTATTACATTTCTTTTTCTATCTCTGCATTTCTTCCTTTACCTTTTTCTCACCAGAGTCTGAACCAGGATGTTCTGAAACTCTGCGTATTAAAGTCCCCTGATTCCACTATTAGTAACTCCTCCTCATCATTGGACACACTGCTGCCAAAGGAGGGTTTTGAAATGGAAACACAATCATGCATCACCTCAAAATGGCACAGAACAAAGTCTAGATTCTTTGGTGTGGTGTATAAGCCTGAAGGAGTGTACGAGCCTGCGTTGTTTGCTTCCCGCCTTTTTCCTTTACATGTACCTTGTGATGTAGTCAAAGTTATCTGAAGGTGGTGCCTTTTTTTTCCCCCCACTTGTCTCCTTGTGACTTTACTCCATGCTTTCTGATCTGTCTGCTCTGCTCGTTTCGTTTCATTTACCTGTTGGACTCCTATTCATCCTGCAAGATTCTATTTTGTGCATCCTCCTCCTTTGTGAAACCTCCATTCAGGCCCTCAAATAGAGTAGACTTACTTTGTCTTCTTTATTATGACAATTATTGGATTACATTTTAAATGACTTTTCATGTTTATCACCCATGCCAATACGAAATACATTAGTGTTCCTTAAATTTTGGTGTCCCCGTCACCTACCATGGTGTGTAACACATAGTTAGGAATTAGTAAATGTGGAATGAAGGAATGAATGAATAAATGCTATCCAAGATAATAGGAGTAAAGTTCTAATTTACATTTGTTTGATATTATCAAATAATAATTGCTATTACATTTCGCACTTATTTTGTGTTAAGCATTATAAATATTTTATGTAGCCCTATCCTCACAAGATATTGTTGTCTTTATTTTACACATGAGAAACTAGACCAAAAGAAATTAAATAGCATGTCCATGTCTTATAGATAGTAATTTGCAGGGATTTGAACAACATCTGCCATACTCCATTGTTGCAATTCTAAACCATATGCTCATGTGTGAACTACATATCGAGGATTATGTATAATCCATCTCTCCTATATTAAAAAATAATATTTGTCACAATAACGGTGATTCCTAATTCAAAATAATTAGTATATTTAGATATGTAGTCAGACTCTTCCCCAGATTTCCACATAAGTTTTTTTCTTTATTTTCTTCTTCTCTCAAGGCATCTTCTCAGAAAGAATCCCTGACCACCGTGTATAAAATAGCAAGCCCACCCCTTGTGATGCCATTATCTGTTCCTTTGCCCCGCTCCATTCTTCCTCATTCTTCCTCATAGCACCAGCACCTGGTGGTTTTTTATAGTTTATTGTCTATCTCTCTCCGTGATAACATAAGTTCATGGCAAGCTGAGACTTTGCGTTCTCCCCAGCCCTAGGCCAGGGCCTGCCACAAGGTACCCACACAATCAATATTCACTTAATGAATGAAAAACTGGTAACCGTACTGTGTGCCAGTATGTATGAGATGAAGCAAATGCATTTTTTTTAAAATTTTTACAAAAAGTCAACCTTACTGTAAATTGGAGAATAAATTGAAAACTTTTTAGTTTGAAATAATTAGAGATTTACAGGAATTTGTAAAAAAATAAATAAATAAAGGGAAGTCCTGTTCATCCTTCAGTAGAGTAAATTTTTATTTTGCAAAAGAACTTAGAGCACGCTCTCCCTATGTGTAAAGATTCCCTAGGGCACTTAAAATACAATTTTATTTCTATGCATCTTTTCAAGAGAACTTTGAAATAGAACTCTAGATGCAATTGCATTCTATGGAACTCAATGCCTAATTCAGTAAATGTACCGACTGAATAGGCTCTTCTTAGTATTCATTCACACTGTTATAAAATTGCCAGTATATTTGCAAAAATAAATTTCAGTTATTGTATTTGCAGCTGGTGGCTGGCAGTATTCATGATCCTGCTTTCTTTAATGACTGATTAAATCGCCAAAATCGATTCACACCATGGACCCTCTGCCTTCTCTCTCATAAGTAGTGTTCTCTGAAATGATTGTAGCAGGAACAAATAGTAATAACCTCCTCATATAAAGCTCTACAGAGGTGGAGATAATGTAGGAAGATTTCTCCATGACATTTTCCTCACCTTCTCCTCCAGCTATATAATCTACAAAATGATTTTTAAAACAAACTATGTTTTGAAAACAGCAAAATGTATTTGTTTTAAATTTAAGTAATATTTTATAAATGTCTCCTGTATTTTCTACCTGTTATTCTGATGATATTCAAGGAAATAAAATTACTTCATTTCCCTGATGTTCTGCTCTGACTTACAGGAAAATGGTCTGTCTCTTTCACATTGTGAAGGTAATGGAAAATATGGCCCATGCTACCTCTTGTCCTTTAAATGTCAATTGTTGGAAAAAATATTTCTTTGCTACACAGAGATCTGAAATATTTTAAAATATTTATCCAGTTGTTTTCATTCTTCTGCCAATTTTCTCTAATAATATCTTTCTGCAAGTATGAAAAAAATGCATGAATCAGGAGCTTCTCATAATGAAGAATAATATTTATTAAGGAAATCATGTTCCAATGCCTTTAATTCAGGTGTCAGTTTGATCGATCTTGGGTTCTTTCTCTGAAATACAATATATGTGAAATGCAAAACCATGTTTATTTACTCCAGGGCACAGAAGACAGATCAATTTATTTTACACAATCACATTATATTTTATGTGATTTGAAAAACACATAGCTAATATGAAAAATGTATTTTGTTGACTTTACTAAGAATTTAAAGTAAACCATTCGTACTGTGGTAAGCCTAATTAATTGACATTCTTCAGTGTTAACTCACTAAATTACCTTTGTGCTTTGTAGCTGAACATCTAGTAATACACACACAAGGAGGAGTCCTTTTTTTTTTTTTTAATGTCTGAATGATTGAAATGTCATTCATTCATACATTAACAAGTGTTTATTGAATCTTGATCTATGTTAAGAGCTGGGGCTCTCTCAGGGATATATCCTCTTCTTGGGAATCTTTACCAAACCCTTGACCCACCCACCAGCTAATTGATTGCTTCCTCCTTAAAGTCACATTAATCATCCACACATCTATATTATGTCATTGTTCACAGAATATATTAATCTACCTTTCTGTATTCTACATGTTCATATTTGCCCTGTCTTTTAAACTATATGGTGTTTGTGACAGCTTCTAGCAATTGTATAGTCCCTGGAATATAGTAGACACTTAATTTAATATTTATTGAAATGTACAAAAGTGATACACTTGCAGTTTTAAAAAAAATCATTGGACCGTTTTAAAAACCAATATGATAATTTAGCATAAAAGACAATCTTTAGATTCATTTTTTAAATTAAAAACGTTTTTTACAATTTAAAATTTAGATATAGTTAGTTAGTTACTCACCCCATTTGTGACTTTTTAATTTTTATTTTCACTAACAGTCTTTCTGTGGACACAAAGTAAACCCCGATAGAAGAGAATTTTCTAGAAATCTAGTGCTTACTCCACTATATCTCACCTATTAAGGATATTCTGAGCTTGCAGTATAATGTTAGAGAAAGTCTGATTCAGTTCGTATAACATAATTTTAAAAGTAAACAAAAACTGATAAGGAAAGCAAAAACTGAGAAAAGCAAAATCAATTATTACAACCTAAGGAGGGACTTGACTTTTGAAAGGGACTGTATAAGGCAATTTATTAAAACATGGGCCACAGAATTTATCAGTTCTTTGAGATTATTCTTCAGGAATGTAAATGTTTATATGAAACAAGGGAAATGAATACAAGACAGATTCTAAAATATTGAATGTGCTAAATGAAAATACTTCGTATTTCTTTGCCTGATCAGGCATCTAAGCCATGATTTTACTTTACTCAAGCATAGAAGGTTTTCCTGAGGAACTGGAAACATTTTATCAAATTATGTTTAGCTGTTTCCAGGAGAGTATTTCAAATGCAAAGAATTGAAAGTATGTAAAGGGTAAGTATAAGCATTTACCAAAATAGCCAGTACTTTACCCCCAGTTTAGAAAGTTACAATATTACACTGATGAGGAGCTTGGAGCCTTGCAGTAGCTAATTTGGGCAAGAGAAAAGAACCAGAAATTTTACTGACTTGTAAATTTTCCCTGCAAGATCAAAGAAAAAAATATGACTATTTTATTAGTGGCTGTGGAAGATTTGAAATGTCTACTATTTCATAGAATCAAATTACAGGTAAATTTTACTCATTTGCTGTAATCAAATGGTGTTTATTGCCTTCCTGCTTTTATCCAAGGCATTCTACATTTATTACCTGAACTTTTTTAATTGTATAATGGATCCCAGGTGAAGAATTAGGGGGAAATTTCCACTTGATTGATTCTAAGATTTTAGTTGTAATTTGCATCTATTTTAAATTATCAAATACGAAATATTTTTCCTGAGGATTTCAGTGCACGTGCATGAAAATGTATGCATTTATGGAGGAGAGGGGTGGTTGGAAGGAAATTTTTAGAAGGGAATCTAAAGGCTTTGAGATCTAGCATTTATAACATTAGCTTATCTTTACAAGCTCCATAATTAGCACATCTACCTCTATAAGGATCATTATTTCAACTGATAACATGAAGTAGAAGTTTTTTGATGAAAATTATGAGTGCTTTCTTATTGTATAGCTAAAAGGATTTAGAAAGGAAGTTGACGAGAGATAATAATCTAGATCAGAGGAAAATCCTGAAAAGCAAAGCACAAATACTCTGAGAGGTTTATTAAAATAGCAACCTCATTTAAAAGCCCATGTTTATATTCATAGTTGCTTTTATACAGACTCCTCCAGGCCATTTCTTCTTCAGTCAGTTATTTTATTCACTTGCAGTGTTAGACTCTTTGAGAGTGAATGCCATACTGAGTCTTTCTATGCTATGAACTTTCATCCACCCATCCTTGGAAAGTTTCTTGGATAACTCCTATAATCCAGTTATTGTCTGTTTAAAGTGGGAGAAAACAATATTTTGGTCTTGGAAAGTTGGCTTACATATATTCTATGAGTAGCATCTTAGGGAAAGATGTGCTAGTATATAGTTGCCCTGCAGCAAATAAGCCCCTGACTCTCCGACTCTTTGGGGTCCTACTCTCATGATTTTATGGCCAAACTTATGGAGAATTCTTTTTCTGGGAGTAGGGAGAAAGTCATTTCCTATTTTCTCTCTGCACAACACTCTATAGCAGTCATCTACATATATTTTTGCACAGAAAATTGAATATATAAAGTGTTACAAATAAATACTTGTTAATTGGGTCCAGCAATATTTAGTTAATTGCCAAATTTCACATGACAGTCAATCATGAAGCTGCTTCTTTGGATGTGATGTTGTTCTTAGTACTTTCAATAGCTGCTTAACTTCATTCTTTGTTGATTTGGGTTCAAACAAGCATCGACATGAATTATGTTAAATGAAATGAAATTATTTGACCTACTTTTGAATATTATTTATAATTAATTTCTCACGACATATCCACTCTTCTACTTTTAAGCTATAAACACAGCCATTTTATGTCAAAATCAGAAAACTGAAGTTGAGCATATTAATTTAATTTAAATGGAAAAAGCTCTAAGACTCTCTGCATAGCCAACAAAGTCCCCAGAGTTCACCACCCAGCTGATATTGATAATTACTATAAATTCTGAGAACAATAGGGACAATTCCACGAACTGCAAGGATGTGAAAGTTGGCATGTTTTATATTTCAGAGACTATGGTATTTTATTTCTGTAAAACAAATCTAATTACACCATTTTCCTTCTTGACAGAATGTGATGACTCCCTCCCTGCTAATCAATGGTCATTCTGGCATCTGTGGTTTGGGCCATGGGGCTCTATAGCATCTTACTCTAACTTCGCTTTCAGCCACCCCACCAACAGACCCAATGCTACCTCCAAACCCAGTTTCCCAAATGTACTGTATTTCTTCCCTTCTTGCCCTTATAAAAGCTGTTGCTTTTACCTAAAATGCCATTCCCTCTCCTCATTTTTCAAAGCAAATTCTTACTCATGTTTTTCTATCTAACTGAAAGATTCCCTTCTCTTTAAAGCCTTTTTATAGCCCTCAGAGAGAGTCAATTTATCTCTCCTCTTGTCACTTTGTACAATGAATTTATTCAGTGTTTTAGATGGTTAAGTATATCTTGGCTTAGTTGTTTCTTTGTTTGTGTCTTCTTTTAATTTAGAATTTTGAGAGACCTCCTCTCCCTCCAGAAACATTCTTTTTCATCAGACGCTGTTTATCTCTCTGCTTAGAGAATGCATTTAGAAACCTACAAGGAGAAAGAGATAATCCTAATTGTTAAATGGAAATTGATGATTCTGAATCATGTGAAAATGAGAACCATGTAAGCGAATGTACTTAGATTCTCTAAGCTTTCAGGAGGCCAAGAGAAAAATGGAATTAAACGTTATTTACTTCATTGTCAAATCCTAATCTTGAAAGTTAGTATATAAATGTCAATAAGGTTTGACTAGAAAAAAATGACACTAAATTTTTAGCAACTATATTGTCTTTTAAAGTAGTAAGCTATTTTTCTATACCACATATCACTGAAGTCATATGGTTCTCGACTTGTTCTGTCTGACTTATTTTGCTTAGCATAATAATCTCAAGATCCATCCATGTTGTCACAAATGGCACTATTCCGTTTTTTCTTATGGCAGAGTAGTATTCCACTGTGTATATATACCACATCTTCTTTATCCAATCATCTATGGAAGGACACTTTGGTTGTTTCATGTCTTGGCCACTGTAAATAAAGCTGCAATGGTATATAAAACCGAAAACAACAAAAGAACAAGACTAACAAATGAAAAAACAAAAACTCATAGACACAGACAATAGTTTAGTGGTTACCAGAGGGTAAAAGGGTGGGGGGGTGAGAGATGAGGGTAAAAGGGATCAAATATATGATGATGGAAGGAGAACTGACTCTAGGTGCTGAACACACATTGTGATATATAGATGATGTATTACAGAATTGCACACCTGAAATCTATGTAATTTTACTAACAATTGTCACCCCAATAAACTTTAATTAAAATAACAAAAGTAGTAAGCTAGAAAAAGTGTTAGGAAAAACACAGAATCCTAAAGGAATCACTAAGACAAATTCCAATCCAATTTGGGAAAATGTGAGACCCAATAATATGGTTTAAGAAAAAATTAACATCCAAACCCCAGGGTGATAATCTCTACCATGCACTGAGAGAGCATAATACTCTCTATTACATCCCATGCTCTTCCACACCCTAAACCCAAGGATAGTAAGATTTAGCACCTGGCATAAAGAACCAGACCAAAGATAGCAAGGGGACCCTTTTCACCTGAGCCAGCTCTTCTTTGGACCATAGGGACCAGACCATTTAGAGAGCTCATGAGCTTCTGTCCTCACTTTGGAGCAATCTCTGGCCTGGGTTTTCCCATCTCATGAGCTTACTGGGCCTTCAGCAGCTCCTCTCCTTCCTCATTTCATCCACCTCTACTCCCAGTGTTTTGGTTCCTTATCTTCTGTAAGAATGGTTTCTGGTACACATGAATGAAGTTCCTGAATTATGCTTGAGATCAAGCTTGACTAGACTCTTGCTGAACGTTTCCCATAGCAATAACTCTCAGCCCTGCTTATGCTTTTTCCCCATTACTTAAAAATTATATATATATATATATATGTATATATATATACACACACATATATATACACATATATTATATATAAATATAATATATGTGTATATATAATATATATGTGTATGTATAATATATATGTGTGTATATATACACACATACACATACAAACTTATTTGTGTATATATACATATATACATATTTATGTATACGAGTTTGTGTGTATATAAAGTTCCCATTTAGAAATTGAATTGGGTCTGGAGATGTTTATGAATTCTATAAGCTATATTACATCATTTTTTCCCCAAAATATAGCACTACTCCTAGCTTGACTACAATTCACCCCCTTTATAAATTATAGAAGTATAAAATTTGGAGAATGTGTAAACTAAAATTTTCATATCACCAGGAATGTTATAAGAAAAGGAGAGTAAAGCCACTATGTTTCCAGGCTAACATGTAAAAATGCAAACCATGGTGGCAGGAAGACTCTTCTTTACTTTCAATGATGGTAACTATTGAAGCACAGAAATGGGTAAACGTATCCTAGGGTGATAACAATGAAGTCAGCATCAGCATCCAGGTCTTTAAAGATGGTGATGATGATGAAAGGAAATGCATATCAAATATTTATTGCAAACTCCAAATTCAGTGAGAGGTTTTGCTATCATCTTCAAGAATATACACACTAGCAACGGAACTCGTAAGAAACTAAAGAGTGGGAATCAGCCACATCAGATGCCAAAGGAGACCTTTTCTAGCTATGACAGAATCAGCTTCTTACCTCAGGGACCTGTAAAACAGGGACACAGTGATGTAGAAGTTCCCCAAATTACAGTGGAGAAAACTGTGAGTCCACAAACACTAAGTTGTCACACCGCTTCTCTGTACCTGAGAGCCTAAAAACCTCAGCTTCAAAAGAATATATGAGGTCTGACAATAAAGGTCATGAACTCATCCTAGGAAAAGTGCTACATACCTCATTGCTAAATATCACTACAGTCACCTTTGAAGTACTCCCCTTGGGAAGCTATGCACTGACACCAGCACCTAGTCCACACTTCAAAGCAATTTTAGAACTTTTTTCCTGCAATGGCCATCAGAGCTGTCATCGTATTTTCCTTAATGTCCTGAATGTCATCAAAATGTCTTCCTTTCAATATTTCCTTTATCTTTGAGTAAATAAAGAAGTCATTGGGGGCCAGATTAGGTGAGTAGGTAGAGTGTTCCAATACATTTATATTTTACTGGCTAAAAACTCCCTCACAAACTGCCATGTGAGCTGGTGCATTGTCGTGATGCAAGAGTCATGAATTGTTGGTGGAAAGTTCATGTCGTCTAACTTCTTCACGCAGCCTTTTCAAGACTTCCAAATAGTCAGCTTGGTTAGCTGTTTGTCCAGTTGGTACAAATTCATAACGAATAATCCTTCTGATATCAAAAAAGGTTAGCTACATCGTTGCAAGAAGTTTGCGAACTTAATTGTCAGATCTCCTGTGTTTGGTCTCCTATTTTCCTGAGTCCAGAGTTTCTGCCCTATTTGTTAAAATTAGTCACTGTTTGAGTTATATTCCATACTAAAAAGAAAGAAAACTAAATACTTGTTTTCTTCTAGGTGTTTTAGAATTGATTTTGCTGACATTTTAACAAAAATTGTGAGTTTAATCTCATTGGCGTATATTTCCTGACATTTGGAACGCTAGTAGGTACATAGCAAAAAGTAAAGGATACAGTCTTCAATAGTTTATCACTTTCCTTTTTTCCATTACTTTTAAAATTACATTTACAACCACAAATCTCTTCTCTTATTTTATATATTGGTTTATGTATACAAATTCCCCTTTTGCTGTTTCTAAGTTGTAATGGCTGTCTTTGGAAGCAGATATTACCTCATATTTTTTTCTTTAAAATGTACACAGAGACATAGTACACCTGCTTGGAATTTTCTATATCCTAATAAGAGTCACATCTCCACACTTTCATTCGTAGTAACCTTATTTCTATGTTAATAGTAGCTAACTATAGTCAGAAAAATCTATTCATACCTGTATATTATGACATTATTTTTTTATGTCTTTTCTTCCTTCCTTCCTCTCCTTTATGTCCTTCCTTTTTCTCTTTACTATAAATATTAAGGACTTGCCTGCTATAAGCAAGGAGCTCTCAGGTTTTGAAGATACGAAATTAGGTAAAACATATTTTCTATTCTATCGCCTTTTGTTTAGATGAATTCACAGACAAATTTTGCAGAGCCTAGAAAACCCCAGATAATGGGTTAGATGTTGCTTTTGGTGTGTGACCCATTCCTTCCATGCCAGACTAATTGCATTCACTTTCCTCATCACTTATTTGTCTAAAGTAAAATCAACAGTCCAAATCACCTGTCCCTTAAGTGAGAGGAGCTTTATTAATTAAACTCATAAGATACTTGTTACAACCAGAAGCCCATCTATCAACAAAGTCAGCATCCCAGATGCTTCTGTTCTATATGATCAGCCTGACATCTAAATTATAATAACATCTAGAAAGGGCATTGTAAGCAAAGGAAACAGCATGTGTGAAGGCACGGAGGCGAGCAATAATAAATTATTGAGCCGTTAGTAAATGGCAGGCAGTGCTCTAAGCACTGAACATATATTATCCAGCTGGTCATCTTCACAACGTTATAAGATAGACGCATGGAGAGTCTCAGTGACCTGCCTACGCATATCCAAGTTCATGCACATAGTAGTAAGTGGCATGGTCAGACTTTGAACTAAGCCCTTGACCGCTGCTTTATATTGCTCCCGATCTTGGGAGTAGGGTGAGAGAAGTGAAGCAGGAAGAGAATTCTAGATGGCTTCCAGATTTTGTTCTGGCTTGGTGATGTAGTGTCATTAATAAAGATAGGAAAAAAATAGGAGGAAGGAGTTTGTAGGGAGGATAAATACAATCTTATAAATGCTGAGCATGTGGTTCCTAAGGAATATTCAACCAGAAGTAGCCAGTAACAGTGAAAAATAAAAGTTTGAAACGCAGGGCCCGTAAACCTGGGGATAAGATTGTGGGAGCCATCAGTAAAACGATGTGTTTGGGGGAGGGGGAAAAAGGCATGTATACAGCAAAAGAAGATAATAGCTGGGCAGATGAAGCCTGGAAGGGCATACTCAAGGTAAATGAAGGAAGAGAATTAAGAACGAAAATAAGCAGTTTGAAAAGTAGGAGAAAAACAAGAACACTTAGCATCATGGCACTGAATACCTTCTATTTGTCTATGGTACAGTCTTTCCCCTGAAACTTTTGTGAACAATGATTGTTAAGAATGGCTTTATTATTATTTAGTATACTACCAATAGAATATTAGCCACAAGCTACAGAGAGGTGTATTAAGTTCTAAATTTATGATCTCATAACAGTACCAAAAGGGCACAGAGCTTACATTTAATTATATCTTCCCCCAGGTAAAAAGGAAAATGTTTTCTCCCATTCTTCAGGTCTCCTGGTGTTATTGATTGTTTCCATAGAATTTTTAAATCCTTGCCTAATTTTATGTTCCGTATTTTCTCATTTCCGTCCCTCATATTTCTTCTTCCACTGAAATTTTATTCCTATTTTATCCTCAGCTTCTAGCACCTTTTGCTCATCTGGCAAAGTCATATTTCTCCATGTGTCAGCTTCAACTTTCTCCTACCTTTAGTGAGGTCATCAGCCAAGAGCTCAGCAAAGCATAGAGGAGATTCAGTACTGGCTTAATTCTGGTGAATTCTTCTACACTTCTCTGAATCAGCTGTTCCATTTGTTACAAACCCCAAATGGAGTGGGTTCTTACAGTTACAAAGAAAATAAGAATGGCATTTATAAAACACACAGGGTGTATTTACGTGCAACACCTAAGTGTTTTGTAATTTAAACAACTTATTGACAAGGATTTGGTGCTACTTAACCTATTTGAAACCTCAGAATTCATCCTTGTTAATTCACCTATCTTTTTTGTACCATATTCCCTCATCTCCATCTCCCAGTTCCCATATCAAATGCCTTGTTGGCTAATGAGAATGAGTGACTAAGAGTAGACTTCGCTGTGCAGCACTGATAAAGAAGAGGACACTAACACATTTTTACATATCAAATAATTAGTATTAAATATCTCAAATTGTTCAGCTAGTTCCATAATGTATTCAGAGGTAATTACTGAATAATTGTCTGTCATACACACACACACACACACTTTTTGCCTTTGGTAGTAATATATAGAGAAACAGCAAAACAGGTTTTGATTAAATGTGTCATGCTCTTAGAAGTAAGACAAGCAATGAAAGCTATGGCCTTCATTTTACTTTCTCTTCCAGTGTTTTGTGTGATTTTTCTATCCTACAATTCTGTTTTACTCATTGTGGCAGATGGAGCACAAAGTTAATATGGTTTGAGATTCGGGAAGCCCCTACTTGCAAGGGCCCTGAGTAAGAAGGCCTAACAATGTGTTTACATATTTATATGTTTTTGTAAAATTTGCAGAAGATATTTTAACTGCAATCAATTAAGACTGCTGTCTGTTTCCTCTCTCACTTCCCCTCTGTCACACTTCCCCTCAGGTCAGCCAGCAAGGAAGTGACCATGGGGATCTAGGTAAGGAGAAGTGACATCAGGACACAACAGAACACAACACTTTTCAAGGATCCAGTCTCTAAAATGTTTAAATGTGTCATGCATTATCTCCAACATCTTTTCTGTACTCTTTGCCTCAGTGTTCAACTTGTCATGGATTCTACTTTTTCCCTGGGAGAACTGCCAACAGGTGTCCAGTTGAGAAACTGCCTTCGGTATCATTAACATATTATTTAATTAAAGAGTATATCCCTTTCTGGTAAAAGGAATGTTTGCAAACTTCACACAAGCAACCGACTACAGAGTTCTACTGACTTTTCTCTGTGTGAGATTTTCCATAGTTTTCTTATATAGTTCCTCGTGAATAACAGTGGCATCTGAAAGAGTACTACTCATGTGAATGGCTGCCATTGTTTTGATTGCCACAATTGTAACAAAATGAATATGATCCAAGGTGAATTCAATATTTGATTGGAGTCAAATTAATAGCTCCCAGTGTTATCCAAGATTTTTTGGGACACTATTAATTGGTACTATGGTTTGGTTTAACAGCAAACACTTTTATTATAAAATAATTATATTTTATATTTTAAAAGAAACAAAAACTCATGGACACATACAACAGTTTAGTGGTTACCAGAGGGTCAGGGGAAGAAGGGATGATAGAAGAGGGTAAAAAGGGTCAAATACATGGTGATGGAAGGAGAACTGACTCTGGATAGTGAGCACACAATGTGACATATACGAGGTGGGATCAAAACACTGAATGGTGAATGTTTAAATTTAAAAAAATTATTATAGTAAAGACACATTGTCATTAATCCCCCTCAAAATACACCCCCTCGCATCAAACACACTTATCCCATCATTCTTGCCACTTTCTGAAGCAGTTCTGGAAGTCCTCTTTCATGAGTATCTTTAGTTGTTTTGTTATGGCTGCATCAGTGTTCTGAATCAACTCAAAAACGTTACCTTTCATGGTCATTTTGACTTTGGCGAAGAGCCAGAAGTTGCATGGTGCCAGATCCAGTGAGTAAGGTGAATGAGGACACACTGCAATGTTTTTATTTGACGGAAGTTGCCGTACCAAAAGTGATGTGTGACATGGAGCCTTTCTGTTGTGATCCTAAAATACTGTGAATGCTGCTGCCGAGTGCCATCCAACGGAAAGGCAGGGATCTTTAATACCGCAAGCAGTGCATCGAACCGTAGTAACAATGTGTGACAAGTTTCAACTTGTTTGGTTCAGTCAGTCGGGTGTGAGCTACGGTTGAGAGAAGGTGTGTTTTAAAGTGTGCCATAAATCATCCTCCATCAAGACAATACTCTGAGTCACACATTACTCTGGTATACGGCAATTTCTGTTAAACAAAAACATTACATTGGGTCCTCATCCACCTTGCTGACCGAATCTGGCACCGTGTGACTTCTGGCTCTTCTGCAAAGTCAAAATGGTTCAGGACATCAAGGTAGCCATAAAAGCACAACTAAAGACACTCATGAAAGAGGACTTCCAGAACTGCTTCAGAAAGTGGCAAGAATGATGGGATAAGAGTGTTCGAAGCGAGGAGTATTTTGAGGGGAATTAATGTCAATGTGTCTTTTACCTTAATAATTTTTTTTAAATTTAAACATTCACTGTATTATTTGATCACACCTCATAGAATTGTACAATTGAAACCTATGTAATTTTACTAACCACATTCGCCCCATTAAATTTAATTTGAAAAATAATAATGATTATATTTTAAAATCAGAATGATGTAGTGGCATGTGGTGAACATAGGCATACAGTGTATTGGGAAAGTTATTTTGTTAGCCAGAAATCTGAGAGTGTTCATATATATTTTTTTTAAATAATGGTATGATTAGTCCCAGCCCAAGTGAGTGTAATTTATTCAGAGTATGAAAAACTCTCTAGGAAAGCCAAATATCATTTTGGAACAAAGTAGTATAGCTTTTTGCATTAATATTTAGGGGAAAAGGAGAATTCAGAGAAGAATAAAAATAACAACTACAAAGTTGTCTGAAAAGAAATGAAAAGGTAAATGTTATGTTAATAATTCCTATGATTTCACCTTATTTTTACACTTCCTATAAGGTTTGAAAATACATATACACATTATGGTAAATTTGGTTAGATTGTCATTGAATTTTAGTTTTCCTTATTGCTGGGATGTAAAAGAAATTATTTTATTGGATCAGCTTTATTTCCATCTGTTCCTTATGTGCTGAGAAAATAGAAAACTAGCAAAATATAACAGAAGAGTACATATCCTCTGGCAATAACATATTTTTCTGTCAAAGAATTGCTTGTTTCCTAAACGAATAAAATTTGACTAAATGTCACAAGAATTCTTTTATCTAAAAACAACTTACCTTTGTTAGACAAGAACTGATTGTTTAATTTCCTGTATTGTGAATAAGAGCACTCTTACTTCAATAAAAGCATATTTCGTTTGAGTCAGGCTGTGTCTATATGACACAAAACAAAACTGGTGAACTCATACAATATTCTAACCATCTTTGATATAATTTTACACCAAAATAACCACAGTGCTTGCTTGAACATTTCTAACAGGTTATTTTGTGCTTCCACTTCCAGGGAAGAAATATCAGTTTCATTATTATTTCTTAACAATGATGAGATAATAATAATAGTAATATTGGATGGCATCTATTTCTAAACTTCTCAGCAGATATCATCAGTACTATGGAGGGGAAAAGATAATTTGTTTTTTTTCCTTTTGAAAGTACTCTAGCACACATTTGTATTCACCACATCTAAAGTGTTGAGCACCCTATAATATTGTTTGATTTACAAATCATAAAATTAATAGGAATAATATTGTCTGATTAGATTGTGTGGTGTGTTGATCTGGATTTTTCAAATCACATATAAAATATAGGATGACTTTTTCCTTCATATCACTAACAGAACAGAATTAAAATTGATTTAGTTTCTGCCCATTAGATTTATGGATATTACAAGGTATTCTCTTTCAGATTTCATGAAAATACAAATGGAGGAAAAACTAGAGTTTGAGATGTTTCCTCTAATGCTGATGAATCTTAGCTGATTGATGCACACTCCTGCCTAATTCATCTTGTGACAGATGCCAGAATTAGCAAGATGCCTTCTTGGCTTTAGGTTTGCCATCTGTTGTGAAGCTAATTGGTCTTGCTGTTTTAATCAATGAACCAAAAGAATTCTAGAATTTTCTGGGATTCTCAGGACTTAGAGACAACTCATCCTGACTACATATTTACTTATCCATTCAACAAGTATTTTCTGAACTCCTACTCTGAATGACCAGGTTTGTATGCTGAGGATACAGTGACAAACAAAAGAGACAAAGTTCATGCTCTCATAGCTCAAATTCTATGGTGAAAAGATACAATAAAAAATAAATATCTGATAAAATTAATGTGATTAAGTCCTATAAAGGAAAATAAAGTTGGACTAACGGATGAAGAGCGATAACAGTCAGTGGAATGAAGTTACAATCTTAGAGTGGTCAGGAAGGTGTTTGTAGGGATGCGATTTGATCAGGTATCCGAAAGAAGGGTGGGTGGGTGGGAGCCTTTGGAGTGGATGGATGTTCCAGGCAGAGGACAGAGCAAGTGTGGAAGAACCAGAGAACTTGCTTGATGTGTTCAAGAAATAGCAAAGGGATCAGAAAAACTGAGCTGCAGTGGGAGATGGGAAGAAACATATGAATTAGATTAGAGAGAAAGCCAGAGACTTTTTCAAACATGCCTTGTAGGGAAGAGCTCTGGAGTTGTATCTAAAGATGATTGGAAAACATAAAAGAAGATTTTTGAGCAGAGGAATCTGCTGTGTGTTTTTAAAAAATCACTGACAGGTGCTAGGAGTATGCAGTGTGGGTTGGACCTGAGGTGGCAGCTCGGAGCGCTTGTGATGACCTTATTTAGACCTATCTGGGGTTTGGACTTGAGTAGCTGCAATGGAACTTAGTGGAAATGGGGATTAATTCAACTAATTTATGTGCACAAAGTAACACAAGAGCAAAGGGATTCATTCAAAATAAGTTGAGAAAGGAGTTTGGCGTCTTCCACTTTGGAAAATGCATCTCAGAACACAATCACTTTTAGAAGGTCCTCTTAATGGCAATAAAATTTTTAAATCATGTCTGTACTTTCATTGAAGGGTTGAGTGAGAACAGGAAAGAAATCTCTAGTTTGTGAGCTGCTTTGGCAAGTGAACAAATTAACAAACACATTTTCTCCCATATTTCTCAATACCTTTGCCCTGTGGTAATTGTGTAGATACCCTCATAGTACGATGGATTGAAGCACCGATAGTAATGGCTAACAGTAGTTCCCAACTCAGACTACTGAGTAAATCATCTGAGGCGATGGTTTAAAATATCGATGCCTACCTCCTCCCCAGATCAGTTAAATTAAGATCTGTAGCATTGTGACCCTGAGCTTCAGTGTTTTCTAAAAGCTCGCAAGTGATTTTAATGTTTGGTCAGTGTTCAGAACCCATTTTTTACATACATCACATCATTTAAAACATATAAGAATTTTATGAAGAAGGTGCTCTCACTTTGACTCTTTAGTAGATTAGGAAACTGAGGATTATAAAAGCTAAATATCCAGCTGGCATATATGCAAGGTAAGATTATTTTTCTTTCCAAATATATATATGCTTTTACAGGATTTTATTGGGGAACAGTGTGTAACTCTAGGACTTTTTTCCAAGTCAAGTTGTTGTCCTTTCAATCTTAGTTGTAGAGGGTGCTGTTCAGCTTCAAGTTTTCCTTTCAGTCTTAGTTGTGGAGGACACAGCTCAGCTCCAGGTCCTGTTGCCCTTGCTAGTTGAAGGGGGCACACCATCCCTTGTGGGACTCGAGGAATCTAACTGGCAACCTTGTGGTTGAGAGCCCATGCTCCAGCCAACTGAGCCATCCGGGAGGCAGCTCAGCTCAAGGTGCTGTGTTCAATCTTAGTTGCAGGGGGCAGAGCCTACCATCCCTTGCAGGACTCGGTTTGTTGAACCGGCAACCTTGTGGTTGAGAGCCCCCTGGCCCATGTGGGAATCTAACTGGCAGCCTTCGGAGTTAGGATCCCGGAGCTCCAACCGCCTGAGCCACCGGGCCGTCCCCCAAATATTTTTATTATGTGATATTCGATACATCAAAAATAATATATATTAAATGTAAGTTATTAAATCATAATACTAAAAATTAGCAGCAAAGCTATCCTATATTCAAATAAGTAGAAAATTACCAATACTGTGAAAAATACTTGCGTACTTCCCAATGTCATTTCCATGTCTCCCCCGCAGCCCAAACTGCATTCTCAGTTCAAGAGTATTTTGAGTTTGAGATGCATAAATCAGAAATAAGCGTTTACAGAAGACAAGTCTACATAATTTTTATTAAGATTTATATAATTGGTGAGCAATTAAAGAATAAATGCATTTATTAATAGTCATGTGGAAAATCATCTATTAAAGATCCTTTTAATATCATCATCAAAAAATAATAAGCAAGATTATTTCTATATGCTAAATCCTGGGAATATCAAAACAATCTACCTATGTATACCAGGTGAGGTGGTATACCAGGATTCACTTTTGGGTATCTTGTTTTGTCCTTCCTTCCTTTTTTTGGTATAAAATAATTTTTGAAATATCATTTTGCAATGTAGGATTTGACTACGTTTGAACCTGACTCAGATGCATTACTCTTAATGAGTATATCTGTTCCTTCTATTACTTCAAGTTTGGGATCCTGTCTGTATCTGGAAACCAATTCTTTGGTCATTATTCAAAGGGCTCAAACAAGAAGAAATAACTTTATAAATTTAAGTACATATAATCAACCCAAAACATCTTTATTCCCTCTTCCTCAACACTCTCCTGCATAAAACCTATTAAGCTGCAGTTCTTTTGGCGGTGTTTCCTTTTCCTGATGTTTATTTTGTCCCAATTTCATTTACATGAAAATTTTGACAATGTCATATTAATGTCACGGTGAAATGTTTTGCTTTCTATTTGAAATGTGAACGCTCTTTCTGTTGGGTATGCATCACTCTTGTAAATGATGCCATAGAAGCTAGAGGTTGCCTGAAGAAGCCAACTCTCTAAAAGAAAAAGCCCTAAATCGTAGTGTTCGCCAATTCCCCTGGTGTTAAATACTCTAACCACGTCCAAATTCAAGTTACTGTATCATCACTGAACACAAAGTTGCAGAGATGTGCAATGACACACCCTTTTGTAGTATGTCCATCTTACAAATGCAAGACATCAATATCATCAAGAGTATAAATAATAGTGAAATGTAGTAAAATAAGTAGGAATTGATGAATTTGAATATTTATCTTTGCTTATAATTTAACTATAAGTTTATATAATTTAATTTTTAATAATGGCTGTGTTTAACACTAGTTCTCAGAATTAGTGAAAGTTTAAAGATTGACTCTTGCAAGTCAGGGTGAACTGGCTCCAGCACACCACTGTCTCTGACAGCCCTGTTTGATGTTGAAAGTCCAAGGAAGGAGTTGACAAATCTTCTGGGAACAGTGATCACTATGCCACAGGTGGGATTGCTGCCAATGTAGGAAGAATCAAGTTGGAGATCCTACAGGGAGAGAAATTTCTGACCCTTCAATTTGAGTAACAGAGCACACATTTCCTTGATATAAGTTAGAAAAGATGATTTTTTTTTTCCTTCAGAGGAGTGCTTTGTATATAAAATTATATATACATTTAAAGTTGAACTTAAAAGTTCTAAAGTATGGCACTGCCAGTCAAATGTACTAACACTGTATTGTGAGTATTTTGGCTCAGTTATATTATTAATTAAATAAGATTCAGTCAACTGATCTGGAAACTCAACTTCCATTTAGAAAATGTAGTTCTTTGAGCAAATATTCTAGGTGCTTCTAACTTAGAGATGGATATTTGAAGCAAAACCACTTAGTAAGCTGGCCATTTTTGTTAAGTATTATTGATTACCTTTCAAATTTTTAACATAGTAGAAATGACACCAAAGAGATGATAAACATCTTTGAAAACACAGCTTGTCATAACAAAGTGATGATCTTTATTCACTAATTGGTAAAAGCCAAATAATAGATTGGCTGGATACACAGATATGTCATTTATCATATAAAACACATTTATAAATATTTTTCCCATTCAGAGAATGGGTTTCCTGAATTAAATTCAAATCATCAGATACTTTTATCTTGTGATATATGGATATTTACATTATATTAAAATAGGGCACTTTACTTGTTTAACCTAACAGATTATTTAAGTTAAGTATTTGTATATCTTCTTTGTATATTTTATATTGCTCTGACAAGTTTTGAGGATAACTGCTATAAACTCTAAGTTGACAACTAAATGGGAGCCTAAAGATATTTCAAGTACACTGGTACAAAGGTGCTGAATGTATTCATATAAAAAATGAAATAGAAGTAGATGAATGCTGAAATGTAATAGAGGTAGATGTGCTCGCAGAAATGCAAGAAATATATGTTGTCCTTTGTAGGTATATTTGTTGCGTGAGAATGAGCTTCTAAATTAACTTGAATTGTCATATAAATTGAAAAGCAGTTTATTCTAAACTTTATTTTGAGAAGTTATTCTTCTTATTGAAGCCTAATATTATGAATTAAAAAGAATCACTTTTTCTCCTCAATTTAAAACATATGACAATTGATTGAAAGATCTTTCAACAGCCACATCCTTATATAATTTGGCACATTCACTCATAATTCATTGTGCATAAGTATTTTAGAAGGGTTATAAAGTTATGTCATTTCATTTAATCCAAACAAAATAATTTGTTTAATTTGAACCTTTTATCTTTTTTTTAACAAAGCTATTAACCTTTTACTCAGTAACACAAAGATTTCCATACTACTGTTTCTGCTAATGAAACCAAGGGAATCCAGTTGACCATACTCTTCCAACCTTTGGAATATGAGGATCTTTAGAGCAAATAATGCTTTGAGTTGAATAGTAGGCCTTTGGAGTCTGCCTCCATTTTTCATCTAAATTGCCTGCATGCATTTCCTAGAACTGATAAACTGTCAAGTGAATCATGAGATGTGGGCCTTGAAGCTAATCTATAACACTGCCATCTTCTGTACTGAGTAAGGCCACGTTTGTTTTTTTAATACTCTACATAAATGGTTTTTAAAACAGCTCTGGTTAGTATGTATTCCATTTTAAGTCCTTTATTATTACAATCTTGAGGGAAAGTTTGGTTAAAAGAAAAAGTTCTTGGAAAAGCCATATACAATTCAGGCAGTTTTCTCTTCACGTAAGACCTCTGTTTCAAAATTTTGAAGATTTTTGTCACTTGAGTTAAAAATTATTAACTAGGGGCAGGCCCGGTGGCTCAGGCAGTTGCAGCTCCATGCTCCTAACTTCGAAGGCTGCGGGTTCGATTCCCACATGGGCCAGTGGGCTCTCAACCACAAGGTTACCGGTTCAACTCCTCGAGTCCCGCAAGGGATGGTGGGCTGCAACTAAGATTGAACACAGCACCTTGAGCTAAGCTGTGGCTGAGCTCCCAGATGGCTCAGTTGGTTGGAGCATATCCTCTCAACCACAAGGTTGCCAGGTCAACTCCCACAAGGGTTGGTGGGCTGTGCCTCCTGCAACTAGTAACGGCAACTGGACCTGGAGCTGAGCTGCGCCCTCCACAACTAAGACTGAAAGGACAACAACTTGAAGCTGAACGGCACCCTCCACAACTAAGATTGAAAGGACAACTTGACTTGGAAAAAAGTCCTGGAAGTACACACTGTTCCCCAATAAAGTCTTGTTCCCCTTCCCCGAAAAAATCTTTTTAAAAAAATTATTAACTAATATTTTAAGTAGTGAAAGGCATATTGACTTAAATAGTAATGCAGAGATAAAGTCTAAAGTGTGACCTTTACCCCACGTATTTTCTATTACCTCTCATTTTGGACATTTGGGTTCAGAATATTTTCTAAAATATGCCAGTAGATTTACTTGTACTTTATGTTTTCTTAATTTACATGTTAATATATTCATCACCTTTCCTCAGTTTTTTTAATCTCAAATTTAAATTGATTTCTTAGAGGTTTTGTGAAAATTTACATTTATATGATGACTTATGAGTGAAATGAGTTTCTTATGAATTGTGTTACCATCGGTCATCCTTATAAAATTTAGACATAAGTTTTCCAGATAAAAGGATTGTTGTACATGCACATGAAGACTTCAATTACGTCTCCTCAGGAAATGCTATTTTTAAATCCCAGGCCCAATCGTTTTTTCCTGTTTTAAGGGTAATTTTTTTTGTTGTTTTTTTAATTGTTTAGCTACTCTTTTCTTTTTCTACAATTTGGTTGAAAATTTCATTGAAAACTGAAGATTGTATGTTTCAGTAATGATTTCATATCTTAATTTTTGCATTTACTGGCCATGTTACCTTGCCAAGTCACTTAACCACCTCCAGGCTTTAGTTATCTATAAAGAGAGAGTGATGATCAGGAGACATTTCCTGTGAAAAGTGATTTGACATTCTACAGTAGTCTACAAATGTTACTTACATTTTCATAGATAAGTCCAATTGATAAAACAGTAATTATATTGCAGAGATAAAAGAAGAAACAAGGCAGAGGTTGGAGGCTTGGGCTGGGGTGGGAGCAAAGATGTGTGTCTGAAGAAAGACTCATACAGGACCAGTTGGTTGATAAGTCTCTGTTCTTGGATAATGGCCACCTGTTTTCTTTTTCCAAATGCAGGTTTCTTTTTCATTCACAAAGCAGGTTTTCTTTTTCCAAATGAAATAAAATTGTGAAAAAGAGGACATATTTATGTATATCACTGGATCTCAAGCTTTAACATTATAGAATCATCAAGAAAGTATCATCATATAGAATCATTATTAAAATATCAGTTGCTGAATATTCAGTTCACTCTCAGAATTTCTGATTCAGTATGTCAGAATGGGGATGAGAAATTACATTTCTAGAAAGTTCTCTGATGAACTTGAAGATTCGAAGATGCTGGTTCAGGAGTCAATTTTGAGAATAACTGATCTAGACTAGAAATAAAAAGAACGTTAGATAACTCCAGTTGGTCATTTAGTAAAAACTTGGCTAGTATTTACCTTGCTGGAAAGAGACTATTTTGGATTAGATGACAGGATGGCGATTACTGATTGGGTCCTTAAAATACAAGAGTCACCATGTAATTTACCACTAGAAACATATAATTTAGAGTTCAAAGGGAATTTAGAGTTAATCTTCATCATTTTCCAAATGAGAAAATGGAAGCCAAGAGGAGATAAGTGACAAGTAATTACTGAAAAAAATTACATAATTTTGAAAGTCACACAGAAAGTTTCTGATAAAATGGGGGTAGAATCATCCATGCAGTGCTCATTCTACTCCCAAATTGCCTCTAGACAATGTTTCCCTCTTACCTAAGCAGGAAAAGAAATAGAGGAACCTTGAACCAGAGAGGTTTGCTGTTGCCTAGATATTTGTGGGGAGATGGACATAACACATTGTGGGGATTTCTCATGACTCAGCCAGTCAGTCAATCACATTGACTTTAAGAAATTAAGATGCTGATTACATCCACGGATTTTTCTTTTCAATTATGTAGTTAATAAAGACTCATTAAAGTTGTCAAGAATCAATTAACTTCTCATTAATGCAACACAGGTTAAAGAAGAAAAAGAATACAAAGTCTATTTATCTTTAGATTGTGCTGTATTTCCACTTAACAGTAGTAAAATAGTTGTCCCCCTAACCAGAGCCTCACCTGCCTAATGGCTTATTCTCAGTTGTTTCTCGTTAATATGTAAATCACCCTGTTCACATTCTAAGGTGGAGTAGAATACATCTGCAGGGGATGTGCAAAGGTATGATGCAGAATTGCTTTGGGCAGTTTGTTGATGCAAATACACAGATTGCTGTTCTTTTATATGCACATCTCAGGAGAAGTTGCCTTATGAGATTTCAGGCAATTGTATTTTTGCTGTTCTACAGTGGTAGATTGGTTTGTTGCCCTTAAACAGAATCAATCAACTAGAGTCAAATCATTGGGTACAGGATCAGCAGGCACAGTCTATTCTTGAGCCATGATGCCAAAGAGCTGAAATGTGTTTTGGTAAAAGGTTTTATGTGCTGGGCTTAGAACTAGCTTCTTCCTAGAGCAAGCAATGATTTATGCCCAGCAGATGGTAAAGAATGCTGATTTAATTTAGTTATACTCCGCAACTAGACGAAAGGTAGCTAAAATTTAAAAGTATGTGTATATTTGTATACATAGAAATGTGTTAATATATTTTATATAACACACACACACATGCACACACACACACACACACACATACACACACACTTATCAGATTCCTTGCAATAAGGGATGCCAGGATGCCCTCTAAGCTGTCACATATGGGTGCTGGTTTTAAACTGGCCCATGTTCTTTGGAAAGTGCTCTTGGTGTCCCACTTAAAGTTCATATCAGATAACTAGTTTGATGCATTGTCACATACAACCCCAATATAGTGTAAAGCCTCAGGATTGTGGAAGAGCCTCTGGCATATTGAATTGGTCTTTAAACCTTCTCCTTAGTTTACCCACTTGGGGAGTAGTATTTCAATAGGAATAGCATCCTGTTGATTTTTTCCTTTTCACTGGATTTTCTTCACTCAAAATTCAGAGGCCTTGTTAAAGTACAACAAGAAAACACATTTTAGACCTATAATATATGCCAAACTAGAGCAATGAAACTCGTGTTTTTGGCATCCAAGAAAGAAGCTCTGAATCTGCTATTGGGACAAGCATATCATACCACATATGCAAAATCAGCTACAATTAACTCTCTGGGACTCCAGTACCCTGATCCAACACACTTTCCCAGTGTGCCTTTTATGGCACCACTCTGCACTGTTGCTGCCATGGGTCATGTGTCCTCCTCCCAAGCAGAAGGGGGTGGGAGCTGGATAACTAATCAGGGACTGATAACTGGAAATTTCTAGCAAAATGAGAACCTATTTAAGTCCAGCTGTTTTATTATAGCACGATATATGGCAGGCAGTGAAAGGGCCCCTTTGTACATCAGCATACCCCAAAAGTCAACAGTAATGCTTCTTGAACTTATAGGAATGTGTACCTTAAAGATGAACTTTATAAAGAGTTTTGGCTCCTTGAAGATGTGCTTTTTTGTGAAAATCATGGTATTATTTTAGATACACATAAGCAATGTGATTGAAATAGAGTTAACATTATCTTTAATTAACATTTTTGCTGGTTAAACCCACTTGCATGCTGAGGCATGAAATAATTGCATGTGGTTCCCAGGCAGGTCTTCTATATGTACCAATTAAACTCTATATTGTCTGTCTTAAATGAACCACTACTATTAATTTCATAAATGTGAATTGTTACCTTCCACATGCAGGAAACTTGGCTAAGCATTAAAGAACATATTAGGAGTATAAGGTTATCTATCTATGGCATCCGAAACTTCAAAGAGCTTACAATTCAGTTGGGTGAACCCAGTACCAGCTGCATAATTATAAAGTCTAGTGCAAAATGAAAATGCAGGACTCCTCATTCAAAAGTTATTAAGAAATTCAAGATAGCAACAGTAGAGCATGAAACCAAGAACAGGGGTCCTTCTATGTGTTAGTAGCCCCGTGCAACCATACAAGTCATATATACCGAGGAAGCCAGCCCTAAATGAAACAAGATTGAACATATGTGGAGCATTTCTATGTGATAGATGTAATGTGCTAAGCTCTTTACTTCGAATGATCTCGTTTAATCCTCACAGTGACTTTGTAGGGTAGTTACTGTTACAGTTTATTGTAAAAGAAAGTGATGCTCATAGAGGTTGAAGAGTGGGTCACATAACTAGTGGAATTGAACTTCAGATTAGAGCCCTTATTTAAAGGATATAAGACATATATATATATAAACCTGTAACTCACCCTATGAGGTATTAAATGCTAACCGTAGCTTCGAACAATGAAGAAAGCAGATCATTATTCCCCTGAGTTTAAAGAATCTTAAAAGAAATCAGTGTATGAAAAGCATGTATTCTGAGTTAATGTTTATACAACTCACTAAAAGAAGGTTTAATGAAAGTAATAGATACACTTGGATCAATTTCTACTGCTCAAAAACCACAATGATAAGAATATGTCAAAGGGACACAGGAGCCAACTGAAAGAGCTCCTAATGGCCAAAGCTGGAACAATTTGAGCACCACAATAAACAAGTGGTATTGGAATATAACCCAAAGTATAAAATAAATATCTCTGTGTCAATACTGATATAAATAAATGATTGGGTTAATAATAAATGGGGACCAATAGACAAACCTCCATACAGAGGAAAATCAAATGATTTATGCAGATGCTCTACCATCAATGACAAAGAGCTAATTCCACACCCTATAAATGTGGGCTGCACATAGCACCTTCCTCTAAAAAGTATGGTATAGAAAGGAGGAAAATTGTTATTTATGCAGTAGATTTAACTGACAAATACTCTCTCAGCTAAATAATTAAGCTTAACATCATCAATGTTAACTCAGGAAATCACATACATTCTTGACATCATGTGATGCAAATGGCACCTACCTCTATAAACTTCCTCCCCAAAACTCATAACCCCATTATAAGCAGGAGAAAAATATCAGACAGACTTGAATTGAGGGTGTCCCACAGAATACCTAACTAGTACTCCTCAAAACTATCCAGGTATTCAAAAACAAGGAAAGTCTGATAAACGATCAGAGTCTACAGGAGCGGAAGGAGACAGGATGACTGAATGTAATGTTATGTACTGGAGCAAAATAAGAACATTAAAGACACAGTAAGCTTCAGGAACATGGTGCAAACTGGGCCTAAGATCTTCATCTTGCAAAAATAGTGTTAGTATATATCTGTTGTTAGGATTCAACCCCAAAGGATGTCTGGTGGAGATGTAATATTGAGTACCGTGCCAATGTTTTCTATTATGGACTGTAGAATAAAATATCATAAGACTAAATCTTTAAAATGATATTACTTCTTTAAGAATTGCATCTATTAGTCTGGTTTCAACACATTAGAAATGATGCCCATTATAGAAATTTATTGCTCAGATAGAAGTCACCTGATAGCAAGTCAGAATGCTACATTTTATTGAGGATACATGTGATAAATTCCTAAGTTCCCTAAGTTGTCTTACTAATGAACTTGAAGCATCTCCATTTGTCAACATAAGTGGTTTTCAGTTTTATTGCTTTCCTGGCAAGGCCACATCCTCATTTAATAGGCAGTATATGTATAGGGAGTCCCCAACTTATAAATGAGTTAGTGTTATAAAGGCTCATTTCAAAGTTGGTGGTTTAAAACTCAAGATACATTTTTTCAGATTCCAGTTTATGAACGATAGGTAAATTTACAGTCAAGTCCAGCTAATTCTGTTTTAGTTGTATTCATTATTTAGTTTATAAGATAATTTTATTGTACAAAATTGGGGAAATCAGAAAAAATAGAAATAATAGAGTGAAAATGCATAACATGCATATTATCTTAATTTTTTTTCCTCATTTATAGGAATGCATTTTTACAATATTGAACTCACTCCACATGTTTTTTATTTTTATAACTTGCTTTATTCATCTAACATTTTAAAACTATCAGTGTTGTTTTTTGGGGTTTGTTGCCATTGAATTTTTCATTAAAGAGTGATAAGATAGATATATAACAATATAGTACAAAAAGTCACTAATGAGTGTCTTATAAAAAAGAGCTCCAGATCACTGCCGTCTCGAATGCACCATCCTCAGAAATAGTCTGTTTCAATTTTTTGCTGTTCTTTCAAATATTTATCCTCACATTTTTAATTAAATTTATTGGGGTGGCATTTGTTAATAAAATTATATAGGTTTTAAGTGTACAATTCTGTCATACATCATCTGTATATTGCATTGTGTGTTCACCACCCAAAGTCAAATCTCCTTTTGTCACCATATATTTGAGCCCTTTTACCTTTTTCTATACCCTCTGTCCCCCATTTCCTTCTGCTAACCACTGAACAGTTGTCTGTGTCTATGAGTTTTGTTTTCTTGTTTGTCTTGTTCGTTTGTTGCTTTCAGTTTTATATCACACATATGAGTGACATCATATGATTCTCAACTTTTTCTGTCTGTTCATTTAGCATGATAATCTCAAAATCCCTCCATGTTCTCACGGCTTCTTATCCAATCATCTATCAAAAGACACTGGTTGTTTCCATATCTTGGCCACCATGAATAATGCAGCAATGAACATAAGGGTACATATATCTTTATGGATAAATGTTTTCAAATTTTGGAATACCTGGAAGAAAAATTGCTGTGTCATATGGTAATTCTAAATTATCTGGAGAACATCTATACTGTTTTCCATAGTGGCTGTACCAATTTGCATTCCCACCAGCAGTGTACGGAAGTTCCTTTTTCCCACAACTTCTCCAAAACTTGTTATTATTACTTGTCTTGTTGATGGTAGTCATTCTAACAGGTGTGAGGTGATATCTCACTGTGGTTTTCATTTGCATTTTCCTTATTAGCTTCAGTTGTATGAATTGTTATACATTTTGGAGATAGCCCCTTATTGAAGGCTTTGTTTGCAAATATCTTCTCCCATTTAGTTGGTTACCTCTTTGTTTTGCTTATGGTTTCTTTTGCTGTGCAGTAGTTTTTTTTTAATTGGATATAGTCCCATTCACTTATTTTTCCTTCTACTTCCCTTGCTTTTGAGGTCAAATTCTTAAAATCCTCTCGAAGACCAAGGGCCATAAATTTAGTATCTATATTTTCTTCTATGGAACTTATTGTTTCAGGTCTCATGTTTAGGTCTTTGATCCATATTGAATTAATTTTGATACATGGTGACAGACAGCAGTCTAGTTTCATTCTTCTGCATGTGACTTTCCAATTTTCCCAGCACCATTTATTGAAATGGCTTTCTTTTCTCCATTGAATGTTTTTGGCTCCTTCCTCAAGGAGCCGAAAATTATTTGTCCATATATATGTGGGTGTATTTCTGGTTTCTCAATTCTGTTCCATTGGTATGTGTGTCTGTTTTTCTGTAGATAACATGATGTTTTGATTATTGCCGCTTTGTGGTATGATTTGAAGTCAGAAAGTGTGATACCTCCAGCCTTGTTCTTTTTGTTTTCAAGATTGCTTTGGCTATTTGAGGTCTTTTTTGATTCCAAAATACCTAATGAGTTTTTGTTCCATTTCTTCAAAAAATGCCATTGGGATTTTGATGGGGATTGCATTAAATTTGTATATTCTTTCAGATAATATGTTGTTGATTCTTTCAATCCATGACTATAGAATATCTTTCCATTTCTTTTCGTCTTCATTTTCATTTAATAATGTCTTACAGTTTTCAATGTGTAGGTCCTTAACATCCTTTGTTAAGTTTATTCCTAGGTATTTTATTATTTTAGTTGCAATTGAAAAAGGATTGTTTTTCATTTCTTTTTCTGAAATTTCATTGTTAGTACATTAGAATGCAATAGATTTTTGTACATTAATTTTGTATCCTTTAACTTTACTGTATGTATTTATTGTTTCTAATAGTTTTTGGTGTAGTCTTTAGGGTTTTCTATATAGAAAATCATGCCTTCTGCAAATTGACAATTGCACTTATCAATCCCGAATTTTGATGTCTTTTATTTCTTTCTCTTGCCTGATTACTCTGGCTGGAAATTCCAACATTATGTTGAATAACAGTGGTGACGGAGGGCATCCTTGTCCTCTTCCTGATATTAAGGGAAAATAATTTCAGATTTTCACCATTAAATATGATACTACTTGAGGATTTGTCATCTATGGCCTTTATTATGTTCAGGTACATTCCTTCTATGCCCATTTTATTAAGTGTTTTAATCATAAATGGATGTTGTATCTTGTCAAATTCTTTTTCTTCATCAATTGATAAGATCATATGATTTTTATCCTTTTTTTTTGTTTATGTGGTTTTTCACATTGATCGATTTGCATATGTTGAACCATCCTTGCACCTATGAAATGATCATGATCACGATCATGATGTATAATGTTTATAATATATTGTTGTATTTGATTTGCTAGTATTTTGTTTAGGATTTTTGCCCCTGTATTCATCAGAGATATGGGTGTAGTTTTCTTTTTTTGTGTTATCCTTACCAGGTTTTTGTTTCAGGGTAATGTTGGCCTCATAAAATGAGTTAGGAAGTATCATCGCCTCTTCTTCAGTTTTTTGGAAGAGTTTGAGAAGGACAGGCATTAAATCGTCTTTGAATGTTTGGTAATTTACAAGTAAAGCCATCTCATCCTGGGCTTTTATTTTTTAGGAGGTGTTTGATTATTGTTTAAATATCCTTAGTTGATGGGTCTATTTAGACTTCCAGTTCTTTGTGATTCAGTCTAGGAAGGTCATATATTTCCAAGAACTTGTCCATTACTTCTCGGTTATTGAATTTGGTGGTATATAGTCTTTCATAGTATTCTTGTATGATCCTTTCATTGTAAATTCTCCCTTTCATTTCTGGTTTTCTTTATTTGTGTCTTTTGTTTCCCTTAGTTAGACTAGCTAGGAGGTTGTTTATCTTATTAATCTTTTTGAAGAACCAGCTCTTTGTTGCATTAATTTTTTGTCTTTTAATTCTCTATATCATTAATTCTTCTCTAATTTTAGTTTTTTAACATGTGGTGTTTGTTTGTTTATTTGGGATTTTTCTTGTTTCTTGAGATAGGCCTGTAATGATATAAAATTCCCTCTCATTACCACTTTTGCTACATCCCAAGAGATTTGATATGTTATATTTTCATTCTCATTTGTTTCCATGTATCTTTGGATCTCTGTTTTTCTTTCTTGTTTGGCCAAGTCATTATTTAGTAGCATGTTGTTTAATCTCCACATATTTGTGGTTATTCCCACTTTCTTTTGGCAATTTATCTCCTTTTCAAAGCATCGTGGTCAGAGAATATGCTTGGTATGATTTCAATCTTCTTAAATTTGATGTGGCTAGTTTTGTGTCCCAACATATGGCATATTTTTGACAATGTTTTATGTGCTCTAGAGAAGAATGTACGATCAGGTATTCTGGGATGCAAGTCTCTGTACATATTGATTAAATCCATTTGGTCTAATCGTCACTTAAGGCTGATCTTCCCTTACTGATTCTCTGTTTGGACAATCTACCCATATCTGTCAATGGGCTATTTAGGTCTCCTTCTATAATTGTGTTTTTGTCAGTTTCTCCCATTAGTTTCTCCCTTTAGTTCTCCCTTTCGTTTAGTTTAGTTGCTTTATGCATTTTGGTGCTCCCTGATTGGGAGCATATATGTTGGTGTTTTGTGTCTTCTTGATGTATTGTCACCTTTTTTATTATAAAATGTCCATCTTTGGTTCTTGTTACCTTTTTTATCTTGAAGTCTATTTTGTCATATTAATGTATGGTTACACCTGCTTTTCTCTGGATGCCATTTGCTTGGAGTATCATTTTCCACTCTTTCACTTTGAGTCTATATTTGTCCTTGCAGCTAAGATGTGTCCCTTAAAGGCAGCATATGGTTGGATTTTGTTTTTTGATCCAATTTGTTACTCTATGCCTTTTCATTGGTGAGTTCCATCCATTTACATTTACAGTGATTATTGACACATGAGGATATCCTGTAGCCATTTTGTCTTTTGTTTTCTGGTAGCTCAGTGTCTCCATTGTTTCTTTGCCTCTGTATTTCTCTATGTTATTTTAGTTTGCTGGTAGTTTATGATTTTTTTTTTTCCCTCTGTTTTCTCTTTTCTTATGTTATGTGTCTCAGTTCTGGATATTTTTTTTTTTTTTGAATGGTCACTATTAAGTTTATGTAAAAGAAATTTTCATACATACAGTAGTTATTTTTCTTCATCATGCATCTTAGCTCCATTCCCCTTTGCAAATTCAGACCTTTACATCTTCCCCTTTTATTGTTTTTGTAGTCACAAATTATCCCTATTTATACTGTGAGTTAATTTGCAAATTTCAGTAGCTATTGTCTTTTTCTTTTTCTTTTTTTATGTTTTTTTCTTCCTTTAACCTTTACATTATATTTAAGTATATAATGCCCTATTCTAAGTAAGGATTGGAATTTCCTGCTTATATTTGTCTGTTAGTCATGTTACTCATAGTTTTGTATCCTTTTGTCTTTTTGTTTCAGATAGAATAACCCCTTTCAGTATTTTCTGTAATGCCGGTCTTGTGGTGGAAAATTCCCTCAGCTTCTGTATGTCTGCAAAGTTCTTTATTTCTCCTTCATATCTAAAGGATAACTTTGCTGGATATATTAATTTTGGCTGGTAATTTCTCCCTCTCAATAGTTTAAATATTTGATTCCCCTCCCTCTTAGCTTGTAGAGTTTCTGCTGAAAAATCCGATGACAATCTAATGGGATTTTCTTTATTGATTAGTATATCTTTCCCTGGCTGCCTTGAGAAGTCTTTCTTTGTCATTAATTTTTGAAAGTTTTAGCATAATGTGCCTTTGAGAAGGTCTTTTTGAATTGAGATAATTAGGTGTTCTCTTTGCTTCTTAGGTTCAAGGATCCAATTCTCTCCATGGATTTGGGAACTTCTCATTGACTATTTGTTTAAATAGGCTCTCCCTCTCTGCTCCTTCTGGTATACCATTATTTTTATATTGCTCTTTCTGATGCAGTCAGTAATTCCTTTTTCTCTTCTTCTTTTTTTCTCTCTTTCTCAAGTCTCTCTCTTCTTCCAAATCTGTCATTTCCAGATTTCTATCTTTAATATCACTAATTCTTTTCCCAATCTGGTCAGGTCTATATTCTAAGCTCACTATTTCATTCTTCATCTCTTTTATTGAGATCTTCAGCTCCAGAATTTTTATATGGTTCTTTTTTAAAGTTTCAATCTCCTTGGTAAATATTCTTTTTGTTCATTGATTTTAATTCTGAGTTCATTAAACAGACTGTGTTTTCTTGCATCTCATTGAATTTTTTCAGAAATACAATCTTGACTTCTCTGTCATTAAGTCACATATTTCCATGTCTTTAAGTTTATTTTCTGGAGATTGTTCATTGTGTTTCTCAGCTGCCTTGTAACCTTGGTTATTCATGCTATTTAATAAATTATTTCTTTGTGTAAGTACTTATGGGAAGGGACTCTTCTTGTGTGTGTGAGTGTGTGTGTGTGTGTGTGTGTGTGTGTGTGTGTTTGATACCTCTCTAACAGGTTGATGAGACGAGGTTTATCTTTGGTTTTCCAGTAGGCAGTGATGAAGCATAAGTGTTTTTATAAGTGTTTTATTTTCCCTTGCACTGCTTTAGCTTCTTTGATCTCTGCTGTGCAGTGGAAAATGCCTTGTATTCCCTGGGGAGGTGGACCTCTACTCTGTGACCAGGTTGCCTCAGTCTCAGGGCATTACCTCATGTGAGACTGTAGTGGGTGATGATGTTCCAAGCCCCTGAAATTGCAGCATTATCCCTGCAGCTAGATGCAGCATCTGCCCTTTAATTGGACCCTCACTGATACAGTTTCTTCTGGGGCTCTCTACTAGCTCAGGGAGGGTGTAGGCAGGTGAGCACTGGAAGGGTTACGGATGAAGCCAGGCTCCATGGCTGTTTTTTGCCTGACAATAGTGGCTGCTTCAACACAGCTGTCCCATTTCTGTATTCGGTCTCTGTCTCTGTCTCTGTTGATGGATTCATCTGTATTATATACTGATCATTCAGGCAGAAAAGCTCGGGGCTATAAAGAGCTCCACTGTAGCCTAATTTCTTTTCTGAGACCACAGTGAATTCCAGGCTATGTTTGTGGCACACTCTCTCTGTTCTTCTTCCTTCCCTCCTCCCCTGTTCACCCTGATTCGCCCACCTTCATATGTTTCAATGTCCTGAATCTCTCAAACACGTTTGTGTGTTATGCAGGGAATGTTTAGTTCATTATAGCTGTTCAACTTGTTGTAACTTCAGAGAAGAGACCAAGGAGATATCTCATGCCACCATGCTTCTGACGTCACTCTCTACCTTCACATTTTTAAGCAACATGCCTATACTGCAATTTCTTTTTAAGTTGTTTTGAAGTAAAAATAATGATAGATTTAAATGGTAAAAATTTAAGCAATATATTTGTTATATCATAAAAGTGTTCTTTCTGCCACCATCACCTATATATTGTCCAGAACATTCATAAGAAAGCAGGTACAATTTTTGAAAATTTAAACTATTCTTTCATTTGTCTGGGCATAGAATTTAAGGTTGAAAATAAATTTCCTTGAGAATTTTGAAAGTATTGCTCCATTATTTTCAAGCTTTCAGTATACTGGATAAAATTTTTACCATTTTTCTTCTGATTTTTGTGTAAGGTCTGTTTCCTACTTAGAAGTTTTTAGGAGCACCAAGGATAAATTTTCTTTATCCTTGCTGATATAAAAATATCACAAAGAAGTACTTTGTTTTCATCTCTATATTTATTCACTTAGTTGGGCAAAAGATGGGCCATTGAGATCTAGAAACTAATATCTTTCTGCTAGGGAGTATTATATATACATATATATATATATATATATATATATATATATATATATATATATAATTTGTTGGTCTTTATGTCTTCTTGATGTATTATCATCTTTATCATTATGAAATGTCCATCTTTGTCTCATGTTATCTATTTTATTTTCAAGTCTATTTTGTCAGATTCAAGTATGGATACACCTGCTTTTCTCTGGATGCCATTTGCTTGGAGTGCCAAAAGAAGTGCCATTGTATACACATGATTTGTATTCATCTTTTGTTATTGGTATATATTGAGTATTACAATTTTAGTACAGTCTTTTTCTTTCTTAAAATGTGTATATATTTTTGACACCCTCTGTAGATAATATATATAATAAAATACATAATATTCATATTATAATAACAACATAATATTAAAATATATTATAATTATAATATATCAATATTAATAATATTATTACATTATATGTACATACATGTATATTCTCTTTAGATATGCTATTAGTCAACTGTTAGGCCTCTTGTGTTGATTTCCTATTTTATTTATTTATCTTTTTTATCTTTCATTGCCTAATTGTCTTTTTTTCCTTTTAAAATATTTTTTTTTAAATTACAGTTGACCTACAATATTTTATTAGTTTCAGTTGTAAAAACATAGTGATTAGACATTTGTACAACTTATGAGGTGATCTCCCTAATAGATTTAGTACCCATCTGACACCATGCATGGTTATTGCATGGTTATTATAATATTATTGACTATATTCTTTATGCTGTACGTGTACTTTGCATCGCCATGACTATTTGGTAACTACCAATTTGTACTTCTTATTACTTCAATTATTTCACCTATGCCCCACCCCTTGTTATCTGGCAAGCAACAAAATGTACTCTATATGATCAGTTTCTGTTTTGTTTGTTTGCTTATTTTGTTCTTTAGATTCCACATATAAGTGAAATTGTATGGCATTTGTCTTTCTCTGCCTGACTTACTCCACTCAGCATAATGCCCTCCAAGTCCATCCATGTTGTTGCAGATGGCAAGAATTCTTTTTTTTATGGCTGAGTAACATTCCATTGTTTACATGTACCACCTATTTGTTATCCATTCATCTATTGATAGACACCCAAGTTGCCTTCATATTTTCGCTATTGTAAATAATTCTGCAATGAACATAAGGATGCACATTTCCCTTTTAAGTAGTGTTTTGGGTTTCATCGGATAAATCCCACTTTTGGGATTAATGGGTCTTTTTTTTATAACCTTTGTTTTAAAGTCTATTTTGTCTGGTATAAGTATTGCTACTGCAGCTTTTTCCTTTTTCCTTTTCATTTCATTTTTCATGAACTACCATGTTTCCCCGAAAATAAGACCTAGCCGGACCATCAGTTCTGATGTATCTTTTGGAGCAAAAAATAATATAAGACCTAGTATTATATTATATTATATTATATTATATTATATTATATTATATTATACCAGGTCTTATATTATAGTAAAATAAGACCAGGTCTTATATTAATTTTTGCTCCAAAAGACGCATTAGAGCTGATGGTCTGGCTAGGTCTTATTTTTGGGGAAATAGGGTATCGTTTTCCATCTCTTTACTGTCAGTCTGTGTGTGTCTTTCAATCTCAAAGGAGTCTCTTGTAGGCAGCACCTGTAAGGGTCTTGTTTTTGTATCCATTCAGTCATCCTGTGTTTTTTCATTGGAACCATTTAATCTATTTACATTTAAACTAATTATTGCTAGGTATGTGCTTATTGACATTTTATTATTCATATTTTTAATCTGTTTTCTTCTTCAAAGAAGTCCCTCTAGCATTCCTGGTAATACTGGTTTAGTGGTGATGAACTCCTTCATATTTTTCTTGTCTGAAAAGCTCTTTATCTGTCCTTCAATTCTAAATGATAGCTTTGCTGGGTAGAGTAATCTTTGTTCTACATTCTTGGTTTTCATCAATTTGAATATTTCATGCCAGTCCCTTCTGACCTGCAAAGTTTCTTTTGAGAAATCAGCTGACTCTCTTCTTGGAGCTCCCTTGTAGGTAACTTAACTGCATTTCTCATGTTGCTTCCAAGATTCTCTTCTTGTCTTTAATCTTTGACATTTTAATTATGATGTGTCTTGGTGTGGGCCTCTTTGGATTCATCTTGTTTAGGATTTTTTACACTTCCTGGGCTTGTGTCTATTTCCTTCACCAGGTTAGGGAAGTTTTCAGTCATTATTTCTTCAAAGAGGTTCTCAATTCTTTGTGCTCTATCATCTCCTTCTGATACCCCTGTGACGTGAATGTTGTTACTCTTGATGTCATCCCAGAGGGCCCTTAAAGTATCCTCACATTTTTTCACTCTTTTTTTTTTCTTGCTGTTCCAATTATGTGTTTTCTGCTACCTTGTCTTCCAAATAGCTGATTCAGTCCACACTTTCATCTAATTTGTTTTTGAGTCCTTCTGATATATTCTTCATTTCAGTTATTATATTCTTCATTTCTGACTGCTTCTTTCTTATGGTTTCTGTCTCTTTCTGTAAGTTCTCACAGAGTTCATCTATTATTTCCCTAAGTTTTTTAAGCAATCTTATACCCAGTGTTTTAAATTCTATATCTGGTATATTGCTTGTCTCCATTTTACTTAGTTCTTTTTCTGGAGTTTGGTCTTATTCTTTTATTTGGGACATATTTCTTTTTCTCTTCATTTTGGCTGACTGTCTGTGTCTCTTTCTATGTATTAGGTCAACCTGATACTTCTCCCAATCTTGGTAGGTTGGCCTATGTAGTAAGTGTCCTGTGGTCCCCAGTGGCACAGTCTACCTGGTCACATGAGCCAGGTGCTCCAGGAGTGTCCATTGTGTGGGTTGTGTGTGACTTCCTATTGTAGTTGAGCCTTGATTGCCGTTGATATGTCAGTTGGTGGGATTGACCCTCAAGCTGATTGGCTGTTATAATTGGCCTTGACTACAGGGAACAAGCTATTGTGTTGAGGCTGACCCCACAGAGCAGGATTTGCTTTAGTGGGGCTCTGGTGCTTGCCAAGTTGACCCTTTAGGTGTGTCATTTGTGGAGCTGGTTGAGTGACTCTCTGTTGTGGTCTGATGCTGTCCACCAGGCATGTTGGTTCTAGGCCTTCCTGGGAGGGTCTCAGGTGCAGGCCTAAGTCAGCCGCTGCCTATGCTGGACTGGAGCCACATAGTAGGAGCTACAAAGTGAGCTGCAGATGGCTGCCACTCATACTGGGCTTGGAGGTTCCTGGCAGAGGATAAGCTTTGATCCAAGGATGGCTGCCTCTAGTGCCAGGCTAGGGGCTGCTTAGCAAAAAGCATGAGGCATCCAAGCCCACAGTTACTTTTCTGGCACTTTTGAACCTTTGAGAGATGTTAGGAGAGCCCACAGTGTAAGCTGAGACTCGCCATGAGTGTGGAGTAGCTGTTGGAAGAGGTTAAGCCAGGTGCTGCAATTGGGTGGTGCAGGGTCTCAGGGTATCACCACGGTGGGGTGAATGGTGTTAGCCATGTTAATGGAGAGCTCAGATTTGGTGCCCATTTGCACCTGTTAGCTGGGTGGGGGTTGTGCTCAACAAAGGTACAATGGTGCCTGCCAGCACTTGTGTCCCAAAAGAGCTACCCCTCCATCCCTTGCCCTGAAGACAGTCTATTTAGATCCTCCCCATTTGTCCCTGTTGCTTTTTGATGTTGTCCCTTCACTGGAGCTTAAGGCGAGTGTTTTTGAGCCAGTGAGCCTTTGCTTGAAACTTTTAAGAGGATGCCTGGATCTACAGATGTCCTCCATCTCACCCAAATGGACACCTTTCTGATTTTCACAGCCAGATGTTGTAGGGACTTCTCAGCATGGGTGTCCTGGGCCTGGGACCCCACACTCCTCAGGGAGGGCCTCCACAGCTGAGATATCCTTCCTAATTCTTAAACACATGGGAGTGGACCAGCCCATTTCACATCTCCACCCCTCCTACCATTCTCAACGTGGCTTATTTATATCCTTAGTTGTAGGAGTTCTGTTCAGCTTGTCTTCAGGTGATTCTCAAGGGTGGTTGTTCTATAACTTATTTGTAATTTTGATGTGATCATGGAAGGAGGTATGCAGAGCATTTACCTACTTTACCATCTTGACTGGAAGTCTCTCCTTATAATTGTAATCTAGGCTACCCAGTATAGATTTGCATTTTCATTTTTATATTCCTGTGCTCACACTCTTCTTTCTTCCTTTCTAACTCATGTGCTGTAAATTACCACTGAATTTCCTGCCAAAAGCAACACTTAACTCATAAGCCATTGCTGTCTCCCCCTAGAGGTGGAGAGAAGGTTGTCCTGTAACCAAACAAACAAAAACGTAAACAAACAAAATTCTTGATCCCTTTACTTGTCTGAGAATGAATCCTGGAATAACAGAAAGAATCCTACTAAGAATTGCTGCCTTTGTCTTACTCTTTATATAAATGTGAGCATCACTAATATTTTTTTGTTTAGCATGATTTTGGCTTATGATTTCAGTTTGAAATTTTTTCTTTTTCTACATAAAGGAAGTATGTTTTAATTACTGCTTTACAGAGATTTAAGGGATGTATGTTGAATTTATCAAATGCAATTTTAGCATCTCTCATAATTTCTTATTTAACTTACTGAGGAGATCCATTACATGAAAATATTTCCTAATATTAAGCAGCATTTTTTTGGAATATAGTTTACTTTGTATTCATGTATTATCCCTTTAATAAGTTACTATATTTTACTTACTAATATTTTATTTAGATTTTTTTAAATTTATATTTATAAGTGAAGTTCATTAAATGTGTCTGCAGCTTTTTTTTCTTGCAATGTCCAGATTTTATATCTGTGTTTTTCAGCACTTAGCGCAAGAATGTCTAGGGAGATAACAATTTGTCTTTTTAAATTTTTGTTGTCTTTGGGAGGAAGGGAGGTGAATGTACTCATAAGGATATTTTGAGAAAAGTCAACTGAAAGGAAAAAATACTTGTTGAAAAGAGGAGAAGAAAGGAGAGGGGTGTGTGTGTGTGTGTGTGTGTGTGTGTGTGTGTGTGTGTGTGTAGGGGAGTGATTGACATTGAGCAAGGGCAAGAATTGATCTGAATACTTATATTTTATAGTTGTGTGCTGGTGTGTATTAGTTACAGTGTTTATCAGGATTTTTTATCCTAATCTTCCATAATTATTAGTTTTGTTTTTTTTCTAATTGAACTCAGGTTTGTTTTTTGTTTGCATTCTGGAAAATCATGGAAAAATACAGGATTAAAACAACTCCAAAACAATTTATTTGTAATTGTCTTTCTGCCGAATTCACATACAAATAGTAACTTCTCTAGATATTAAAAAAAAAAAATGGTGATAACCTTAGTGCTTTAAAAATATATATATTTCTTCTACGTTTTCTAGAGTTTAATGTTCAGGGATATGTAAAATCAACCTGAATCTCATCCCATTTAGTCAACATACTTTTATTTTATTTTGCTGTTTTCCGATGCATGTAAGCTCCTGTACTCTATAAATACTAATTATTCCTCAAGATCTGTTTGATAATTTCATCATATTTTACATGATAGCTGAAAATACTTTCTTTCAGATACTCTGGTTCTTTTTGAAAATGAGTAAATTTTAATCTATTATTATTTGATAATTTTTCTTTTGTCTTTGGGAAGCATAACTTAATGATTATACATATAACAAGGGACCTGGAGCCAGACTGAGTTGGAAACCTTGCTTTTCCACTTACTTGCTGTGATATTTTGGGCATGTTATTTACCCTCTCTGTCATGTTCTTCAGTTATAAAATGCATACGGTTGTATAACAATTGATAGGTTTGTGTGAGGTTCAAATAAATGAAAGCAATTAGAAGAGTGCATGGTATGTAGTAGACAGTCAGTGTTAGCTGTTTTACTGTTTCTCAGTTTGTTTCTAACTGTTCAGAAGTCTTCCTAATGCACTCTTAATTACATAATTTCTCATAATTTTAATATCTCTTACATTTGCATTCATTTGTATTTCCACTGTTACTCTCTATGTCAATTATTGAAGTTTCTGAAGTATATGATCTGAATCTTCTCATGAAGATTAAAATTCCACTATTGAATTTTAGTTAGTCCAGTTTTCTTATATCAATGCATTCTCCTCTCAGCCCACTTTCTTCTGTTAGTTGCTCTCTTATTATCATTCCTACCATGCTTTTCTTTTTCCACTGTAGAAGTTATGTTTAAATACATTTCAAGCCCAAAGCATATTCTTTCAAAAATCTGTTTCTGTAGGCTATATCGATCCTTCTTAAATGTGCTGCTTCCACCATATTCAAAGGACTGTGTTCCCCACTTATGTTGCAGGCTTTTGCCTTCTCACCTCCCAACTTTTTTTTTTTTTTTTTTTTTTAATTCCTGAACAGGTGAAAGAATATTTAGGTCATGTAGGTAGATACCTCTTCGTTCCTCTTTCTGTACGCCTGCCTGTCTGTATATTGAGTGTTCCTCAACTATCTTTAGCTGGAGAGCTGGTTGGAGTAAATGTGTACTAACTTTTTCTTTATTCAGCCAAATGTCAGATGTCAAGGACATCATTTGACCTCACATCCGCATAAGTCCAGCATGTTAAAGCAGAAGCACAAGATAGTCCCAGAATTCACAGGAGCCTCAATAAGCAGAAAACTAGCAAATATTAGGGGACTTACCAATGAAGAAACCTGGGGCCCACATACTGGTGTGAAGGCTAAAAGGAGAGAAGTAGATATAGAAATTGACTAATGGTCTTCTTGATTTCATTATGAGATCTGGAAATAGGAAAAAATTTCCCTTCTTCACCTATAAATATCTATGACCCTACTTCCTGACTGGTACACGACAGCCTGCATTATGCTCATCTAATTTGCATGTCCATTCATTCTCAAGTGTCTCTTTTAGATGCTACATTATATGGCCCTCCCCCATATCTAGGCTTTCTTTGATCCATCAAGCTGCTGACATCTAAAGAGATAACATAGTATATGGACCAACTCTCCAGTTAAAGATAGATGAATAGGCTTCTAAGAGTCAGGGTAGCACAAACGGAATTAGGGGATGATATGTAACGAAATACAGTAGTACCACGGTTTTCAAACATCTCCGTTGACAAACATTTCGTTTTTGGATTACAAACGCTGTAAACCCAGAAATAAATGCTTCGGTTTTCGAACACGCCTCGGAAGTCGAACATGTCACGCGGCTTCCGCTGAGTGCAAGATCCTGAGGCCTAGCTGTCGGCTGTTTTTGAACATTTCAGAACTCGTACCGTCCTCCGGAATGGATTACATTTGAAAACCAAAGTACCACTGTACCCTGTTTCCTAGAGGATATACTAATGTTCGGTGCTAAGGAATTCTGGATTCCAATCAAATTATTGATTTTCTTTTTTCTTGATAAGAATAACTTCTGAGTACCACTACCCCTGATTATATTCTTTCTCTTCCAAGAAACAAAATTTTCAGAAAGATGTATTCAGAATACATCAGATTGCATGTTTTCTGGAAAATGTCTAAATAGTTTGTTCCCTCTCTTACCTTACCCCTCACTAGTGTATGTTGCTGCTCTAAAATCTTTGTGAAGTTTTCATTATCCATAGTCTCTTCAAACTGTAATAATTTATGCTTCAGTAAACTCTAAATGTCTCTGGACCTTCGTCCATTGTCTGTAATATGAGCGATTTGAAATAGAGTTAGCTAAACTTCCTTCAAAAAAATCTATAAATATATGATTCTCTGTTCCCACAATGATGTCATTTCTTTGTCCCCAGCTACAATCTCATGATTGTGGATATTACTTTGTAACAAAGTGCTATCTCTTCCCTATTATATCAATTAGAGTACTTTCCTTTAAACAAAATGTTCCTTCCCATTGGTATATTGCAAATAATCACATCTCTCTAATTCTCAGTAAAACCTGTGTTAACATTTTTCTTCTTGTTTTGGTATGTATGTGCAATAGAATATTATTCTGTTATTAAAAAAAAAAAAAGGAGGAAATCCTGCCACCTTGCAACAATGTGGATGGACCGTAAAATGATTATGCTAAGAGAAGTAAGTTAGATATCGAAAGACAAATACTATATGATCTCACTGATATGTGAGATCTAAAAAAACAAACAAATTCATAGAAAAAGAGATCAGCTGTATAGTTACCAGAGGTGGGGGCAAGGAGGGGTAGATGATGGTGGTCAGAAGGCACAAGCTTCCAGTTATAAGATAAATTAAGTCCTAGGACTGTAATGTACAACATGATGACTAATTAACATTGCTGTATGATATATATGAATGTTGTTAAGAGTAAATCCCATGTTAACTAAACTTATTGTACTGAACATTGCATCATGTATATAAGTCAAATCATTATCTTGTGCAACCTAAACTTACACAGTGTTGAACATCAATTATATCTCAATAAAACAGGAAGAATTATCTTCTTGTGTGAAAATTTCAAGGCCATTTATTTATTATCCATTCTCTGTGCATTATTTTATAAACTTTTGAGACCACAAACAATATCCCACCTATCTTCCTATTGATTCCTTCTAGAATAACCAAAATCAGCAACCATCTCCTTCTGTTTCTATCCACCAATACTTTACAATTTCAATTTCAATTTCAACTATATATTTTCCCTCAGTGAAATTGTCTTTTATAGTCCCCTTGACTAAGGACCTTCACAAACATTCTTTATCTTTACACTGTCACTTGCTAGGAGTCCTTAAAATTGATACCATGAGCCTAATAGAGGAAAAGTCTTCTTTTTCTACTCTATGGAACCAATTTTTCCAAATCCCACATCTTTTCTCTTTTTCCAAATAATGTATTTCAACTTAAAGAAGAGATTAAAATAAGACCTCTGCCCTCAATACTTTAAATTTCCTATAAGGATTATTGAAGAGACTAGAGACAGATTCCAGAAAAATACCCAACTAGGTTACATAACGAAAGCTTCCAACTCTCCTGACTGCACTGGGACCTGATTAATGACAATCTTTAAATGAAGATTTTTATTGATTAAAGACAGGTTTTCAAATTTGAGCACTGGTTTCACGTTCCTGGGACACTTAAGTTTAAAGGAGTCTGCTCCTTGAAAACATAGGGGAGAGAACTTTGCTCACATCTGTTTCTTCAACTTTCTGCATCTTACTGCCCCTTGTCTTCTTTTGTCATTTTCAGTGAAATTTAAGCTTCCATTAAAATTTTAAAAAGTACTAAGGGAAAAAATGAACTATAAGTGTCTCTCTTCAAAGGACAAAAGGCAATGAAAGTTAAGGAAATAAGATATGTTTAGTATCTTATTTTATGACAACCAAAAATTACATGAGAGCAAAATTAAAATGAAATGAGGTATTTTTATGAAAATTGGTTAAAATTTTACACGTAAATTCCAACCTGTTATTAAAATTTTCTGAGCCAGACAGAAAATTGAATGCAGACAAGGAATAGCACTCAACGACAGTGACATTTCCTGACAGAGCAATTCTTTGCATATCAGCAGGGCTAATTATATTCAACCTGACAGCAGTAGTTTAACCCATTCATCAGAGGAAAGTACCTCTTAGAGGACCAATGATCTAAGCATTCATTTAGATGCCAATCTAGTTTGGCAATGTATATTTAAAATGTACAATTAATGTTCAATAGCTAACGTATGAATAATAAACATGATTTCTCATTAATGTTATAGAATGGTGGTGTGTGTGTGTGTGTGTGTGTGTGTGTAAGTGACAGTATGAAGTATGCTTATTTGGGAGCCATATAAACAACCCCATTAAAAAATCCCATCAGGTATTCTGTCAGGTACCGTAAAAAAAGTTACATGGTAAACCTTTTACCTGAAAGGTGGTATTTTGCTAATCCCAGCCAAAGCATATACTATCAAAAGTTGTTAATTTTTAGTTGATGGTATCACATCTATAATACACAAAGCCAAGTAGAGATTACTCAGGCAAAAATCCTTTATGTGACAGAAAATATCAAGATAGTATGTTTAGCATAATGAAATCACAAGTTAACTTTTACCCTTTACAACTCCTTCCCATCAAATGAGCACTGTACTGCCCTCTGCACCACATCGCTTACACACACATTCTGATATCTCCCAGCGATCAAATACCTGGTTCAGTGTTTGTGAAAAGCAGAAATTCTACAAATTCAGCTCTGCCTTCAAAGTGGGACAAATTAAAAGAGAGCACAAAGAGTCCATTTTCCTTTAAAGATAAACATGGGCAAACAGGAGTGCTGGACCCTGAGCATTTCCTTAGGGATGTGCTTAGCGGAGTGCTTAACGCAAAATGACTCTTCAGCCTCTATCAGCTCAAAGAACGACCTGTCTTCTAGCCAGTGGATCTCATAAGTATTTTTGACTGAATCCACCGCTTAGTCAGGCAACTAGCAAGATTGGTTTATAGAATTTGAGAGACAGAAGACAGAGAGGCCTTCCCTCCATTGCATCTCAAGCTTCTTCCCTTTTGTTCAGCCTTCTTTGCACCCATGCAATGGTTACCAAAAATCTTATGGGGAAAGGACTGCTACTGTATTTTCAATTATTTGTAATTAATTAAATTCTTTATAGCAAATTCTACACAATTTTTTTTGAATATATATAAGATATCTTCCCTAAATGTTTGATTGGGCTAAAATTTCAAACACTTCTAGATATCACACACTTTACAATCTGTTCATTCCTGCTACCAATTGAAAAAGTTGATAATGATTTAAAATTAGGTCTCATCCAATTTTGCCTTTCTATCTTTTGCTATAACATATTAAAATAACTCTCTTATTCTAGGCACTTTTTAGTAAAGTACTGTAATTTTCTATGACAACTTTGTGACATAAAGGGGACAGTGTAGATGATATCTCAGCAAAATAGTTCTATTAGCCCCAGATGATAATGGACCATATCAAAATTGATACCTTTTCCTGGATTAAGTAATTATGTAAACACCGAGCATTATTAATTTCCTTAATATTTATTACATCAAAGTCAGTTAGACCATGAAATATATTCTGTCTGAGATAGCATGATTTCTACTAGTTTATCTTCTCATGAATGAAATGAGAAGATAAACATACTTCGGCCTATAGTTGTGGAGATGACACAGCTAAGGCTACTAATTCATAAATGTAGGTCACCCAATATAAGAAGCAACTAAGAAAACTTTCATGTATCAATTTAACCAGTCTATTCAGGCATAGGAAAAGTGACTATTAGGAAATCCATGACCAAAACCATCTGGATGAGTACCTAGAAAATTTGGGGGAAACTTTTGTAAAAATTTTCTCACGTGAGTTTTCGTCTTTAGATACAGATGTTTTTCATTAGAGCTAAGAGAATTTAAAATCCGTTTTGTAGCATTTAGAGGTTAATCTTTGTGTTTTAAACCTGTTAATTCAGTCAGCATTTATAAAGAAGTCATATTCTGAGTGGTGTGCTATGAGATAGAGAGAGAGGCAAGAGCATATTAAAGAAAATTTTTTTTCTCACAGAACTTACAATTAATTTCAGGATTGGTAGCTACAAATATGAATAGAGAAAATAAAACTAACTTAAAAATGTAGATTGTTTTAGTATAAATAATAGTAATACGTGTGGCACCAAAGAAATCAGAGTAGACTTCTAGAGGCCTATTGACAATACTTCTGTCCTTTTTTTGTGTGTTTCTTTATATGTGATTTTTTGTTATTATGCATTTGGCTTACTTTTAATTTGCATTGCATGTTAATAAATGGGCCAGTACAGACAGAGCTTACTTTTAACTCAATGCTTCTGCTGATAATAAACAATATTCATGCATTCTAAGAATAAATACAGATCAATTTTAAAGTAAAATGGCAAAGTATGCTTCAAATGTAGGTGAGTGGGCATTGGTGAGTGGTACTGAAAAGAAATACTTCTTAATTATTAAAATAATTCGTAGTGGTGACCACAATAATTCCATTCATTTGTGTAACATTTTATGGTTTACGAAGATTATTTTCTCATATATTCTCCTATTTTATCTTTGAAACAATTTTGTGAAGATCGTATGTAAATTATCATTATTTTTATTTTATACAAAACAATAATTGTAGCCAAACCTCCTTAGATGATATGGCTGGTGAATGGTCAAGGATTAGAAGCCAAATGCTTGAATATTAATTCAGTGTGTATCAACTCTTCTAGAAAATAGTAAGTGGTAGTGGTGTCTATCTGTGAGTGTAATGGTAGGAAGGAAATCATATATAAAATTTAAAGAGAGAAATATAATGAGGGGCAAATGCAGAGGAAGTTCTCAGCTCTATAAGAATGTTCACGTTGAAACACCCAGAATCAGTATTATGTAAAATGCTAAAGGAAACACGTTTCTAGCAAGGTTTTGGAGGAAATCATCCATGACAACAAAAGAATCAAAGATTGAAATTAATAGATAACAAAGAGAAAGACACACTCTTCAACTGCAAAGGTAGCAGAGTCCTTAGACCTGGACAAGAGAAGCCTCTGCATTGAGCCAGGAACCCATGCGACCACCTGGAAGTTGTGCCCTGTCTCTACTCATGTGCCAAGATTCCTGACCAAATGGTCCCGAGTACATTTGAAGACATGTTCAGGTCTCCTCCATGCGTTCAATTTCCCTGGGATAGTTGCTTGCAAATGAGAGAATGTGTGCACAAATCTTGTATGTGTGGGTTGACGTGTTTTTACCTATGTGTACAGCTGGCTGGCTGTCTGGTGTAGATAGATCTGGGGATGGGAAGAAGCCATACAACTCTGAAGGGCCAGAAATTCTAAATTTGAACCTGGCATTTCAGGATGTTTTAAAGTTGTATTTGTGAATGTAGGAGGATGAACATTGTACTTGGACAGTCTGAAGTACTAAAAACAGCTGTTTAACATTTAGGTGTTACATCATATGGTATATGGACCCCCAGCTGTAATCATGCATCAGGGTCCAAAAATGTTAGGGGTATACCCATTCAAAGAGAATCATCTTTAAAACAAAAATTATGTAATAAGCGGGATTGAATGAAAATTGAAGATAAAATCTTAATTGTTCAAAATATTTTCAAGTCTCCCTCTCCAAATACATCATGTGTTTGAACTTTTAGTTGTGATTGAGATTGCTTGAACTGATATTTATTTTTTGGAAACCATGTATACAAAGAGATGTCAGGAGAGTGGAGCTGGGCAAAAAGGTTTGTGATTTCAAATAAGAAAAAGTGAATGTCAAAAACTCTAGATAGTTTCTGATCTCTGGAGATATTTAAACAGATTCTTCAAAGCACTTAGAAAATAAAGCAGTAACTAATAATAGTTCTCAGGGGAAAAATTATCAGAAATGAAATAAATTTTCCTTTATTTCAGGACTTGCTAGAATGGTTCATTTAACATAAATTCAGTAAGGTAGTTAGGAGACTTTCTCGTGAGTTACATCATGGATAAATGAAAATAATTATACAGGATGATGGTGAAGATAAGAGGCTTTGTATCTGCTTGAACAACCTAATTAGTGAGTTCATTAACAGTGAGGCATTGAACTCAGAGATTTAATCTGATCGACATTTTTATTGACAGCATAAGAAAACCATTTTTATTGACAGCATGTAAGAAAACCATACCGAGTTTATGGTTGACTCCAAACTAAGAATAATTAGCCTATCCGTTAGATGATAGAAGCTTAACCACATCAGAATGATGAACTGAAATTACAAATATGAAATTAAACCCTGGCACTAGGTGACTGAATGGGTCTCAGGGAGAGTTTAAATTGGTGCTGCATGTGTGCAATTCAACTTTGGTTTTGGACTTGGCAAATGAACATGATGTGTGGCTATTATTCTAGGCTTTAGTATATTTCCAGTCTATATTCATTTAGGGATTTTTCTTTTCATAATAAAGAAGGGAGAAGATTTGCACACTGGTTCCTGAAGTGGACATGAAAACATCTCTTCTCTAGTTGGCTTATAGGACTAGATATGACTCCCCAGAAAGAGTAGAGAGGGAGCAGCAGCTAGAAGAGTCTTTTAGTTCAATGAGTATAACTTTATTTCCTTTCTGAATATAAAACTGATATAAACTAATTAGAAACAGTATTCCAAACCATAAAGTTAAGTACAAAGAATAAAGTGAAAAAAATCTCCTGAAATCTCTTTACACAGAGATACACACTGATGTTTGCTGGTCAACATTCAGGACATTACCCTACAAACTTGAATGAATGTGATCATTTTGTGACTGCTATTCAGCAACCTAGGCCATTAGTGGGAAAGCCCTTGTGAAAGTTAGGACAGAATCACTTTCACTTTGGGTCCTGGATTCCAAAGTTTGTCAAGTACCTAAAACACAGTGGTACGGGTTGGCTGAGTCTGCAAAGCAGACTCCTGGAGGGCCCCAGTGTCTAAGGAATTCTTCACCCAAATGGCTTGCAGGAAGCAACATGCAAGCCTGCACTAGACCACAGAGATAGCAGATTTGCACCAGGTAGTATGGGAGACACTACTTTGAGTGTGACTTTATGTTGGCACTAAGTCTTGTGTGTCTTATTAGGGGTGGTGGGTGGTGTTTGGATATTTAATATTAATGTTAATATCCTTTGTACTCAAAGACTAAGTGGGGCCTGGTATATTTTCACTTTTCTAGTAAGAGATCACTTTGACCTCAGACTCTGATGAGGAATGCTTCCCCTGGTAAACCAGGCTACACCATGTGTGGACTGAAAAAATTCCTTTTTTTAGACTAAAGACAGGCCTCAGCAGAAGGGGCCATGCTCCTACTCTCTCCTTCACCCACCTTGGCTTCCATTGGCCTTCTAATGGGAGAGAAAAGTTCTGAAGGGGACCGGAAGAGCACGGGAATACAAGGGGCCCTCTCTTACCACACTGGTGAGATGAGAAAAGCTCCTAGAAAGAAAAGCAAACCAGAAAGAGGGAATCATACGGGATATGCCTCACAGATCAGTAGGGTTTAACCTCTGCTGTTGAATATTGAGGACTCCAAGTTCCTGGTACTAAGGTTCACCAGAGCCCCTAGTTTATCTCATTTAGAGTGAGTGCCCATGGGTAGTGGGTGGGCATGGAAATAAAACAGCAAAACGTAGGCGTCCATCCTGATAAAATGGGGTAGTTAACAGTAAAGGTCATTGGCATTATCTTCACACTATTCATTTATGATCACTTGCTTCTAAAATGGCATTATAATCCAGACACTAACTAAATGCTAAATACTAATTTATCTTCTTTAATCCCCACAACTCTTTGGGGACTATTTTTAATTATTTTTTTTCAGTTATAGTTGACATTCAATACAATTTGATATTAATTTCAGGTGTACAACATAGTGGTTAGACATTTGTATAATTTAAGAAGTGATCCCCCTGACTAGTCTAGTACTCATCTGGCACTATACATAGTTGTTACCATATTATTGATTATATTTCCTATGCTTTACTTTACATCCCCATGACTACTTTATAACTACTAATTTACATTTCTTAATCCCTTCGCCTTTTTCACCATATCCCCAAGCCCCTCCCATCTATCACTCCAACAAATCTAGTATCCATCTGACACTGTACAGTTATTAAAATATAATTGACTGTATTTCTTATGTAATACTCTACATCTCCATAAATACTTTGTAAAAACCAATTTGTGCTTCTCAATACCTTGCCCTTTTTTCACGAACACCCTCTATCCCCCTACCTTCTGGTAACCATAAAAATGTTTTCTGTATCTATGAGTTTGTATCTGTTTTGTTCGTTTATTTTGTTCTTTAGATTCCCTATATCAGTGAAATCACATTGCACCTGTCTTTCTCTGTCTGACATACTCCACTCAGCACAATACTCTCCAGATTCATCCATGTTGCTGAAGTTGGCAAGAACCCATTTCCTTCCATGGCTGAGCAATATTCCACTGTATATATGCACCACGTCTTCTTTATCCATTCATCCATCGACAGACACCCAGGCTGCATCCACATCTTCACCACTGTAAACAATGCTGCAATGAACATATGGATTCACACATCCCTTCAAAGTAGAGTTTTTGGTTTCTTCAGATAAATACCCAGAAGAGGGATTATTGGGTCCTTCTTTGTCTCTTGTAATAGCCTTTGTTTTAAAGTCTATTTCGTTTGGTATAAGTATTGTTACAACAACTTTTTTTTTTTCACGTCCATTTCAATGGAATATCTTTTTCCATTGCTTTACTTTCAGTCTGTGTGTGCCTTTCAATATGAAGTGAGTCTCTTGTAGGCAGCATATGTAAGGAGTTTGTTTTCTTATCCATTCAGCCCTCTTATGTTTTTGGATTGGAGATTTTAATCCATTTACATTTAAAGTAATTGTTGCTAAATATGAAGCTATAGCCATTTTCGTTTTGATAATTTTGATTTCCACCCCCCACCCCCCACCACCCCACCCCGTCTTAAAGAAGTCCCTCTAAGATTTCGTAATACTGGTTTGGTGGTAACAAACTCCTTTAGGTTTTTCTTGTCTGGGAAGCTCTTTATCTGTCCTTAGATTTTAAATGATGGCCTTGCTGGGTATAGTAATCTTGGTTGTACTTCCTTGCTTTTCATCACGTTGAATATTTCCTGCCAATCCATTCTGGCCTGCAAAGATTCTGTTGAAAAAGCAGTTCAGAATTTTATGGGAGTGCCTTTGTTAAGTTATGACTTGCCATTCTTTTGCTGTTCTTAAGATTCTCTCTTGTCTTTAAACGTTGCCATTTTAATTATAATGTGTCTTGGTGTAGGCTTGTTTGGATTCATCTTGTTTGGGACTCTGAGCTACCTGGACTTGTGTATCTATTTCCTTCACCAAGTTAGGAAAGTTTTCAGTCATTATTTCTTCAAATAGGTTCTCAATCCCTTGCTTTCTCTCTTCTCCTTTTGGTATGCCAATGATGTGAATGTTGTTCTGCTTGATGCTGTTCCAAACGTCTCTTAAAGTATCCAGTTTTTGGATTTTTTTTCCTTTTGATGTTCCAATTGGGTGTTTTCTGCTACCTTGGCTTCCAAATTGCTGATCAATCCTCTGCTTCATCTAGTCTGCTGGTGATTCCTTTTAGCACATTCTGCATTTAAGTTATTGTATTCTTTATTACTGATGGATCTTTTTTATGTTTTTATGTCCTTTTTCATGATTGCCAACTCTTTGCTGAAGTTCTCATTTGAGCATTCTTAAAACCATTGTTTTGAACTCTGTAACTGGTAGGTTGCTTACCTCCATTTTGTTTAGTTCTTTTTCTGGAGTTTTCTCCTGTTCTTTCATTTGAGACATATTTCTTTGTTTCCTCATTTTGGCTGCCTCTCTGTGTTTGTTTCTATGTATTAGGTAGATCTGCTATGTGTCCCAGTCTTGACCTGGTGGCCTTATATAGTCAGTGCCCTATGGGGCCCTGTCACAGTTTCCCTGGTCACCTGTTCTGGTTGCTCCTGGAGTGTCCCTTGTGTGGTTTGTGTGTGCCCTCCTTTTATAGTTGAGCCTTGATTGCTATTGGCACATCAGTGGGTGGGACTGACCTTCAGGTTGATTGGCTATGGGGTTTGGCCAGGTCCGCAGCTTATAGGCTATTGTGCAGGGGTCTTACCCACTGAGTGGGATTCACCCCAGTGGTCTCTGGTGCCTATTGAGACTACCCTTTGTGTGTGCTGCTTGTCGGGCTAATTGTGCAATGCTCTGAAGCCAATCTCCAGGAATGTTTGTTCTGGGGCCATTTGGGAGGGGCTTTGGTGGAGTCCCAGGTTACCCACTGCATGTGACTTCCTTGGGACTGCCTGGTAGGAGCTACAGAGTGATCCGTGGTTGTTTGCTGCCTGTGCTAAATGTGGAGGTGTGAGGGAGAGGTCATGTTGCAAAACAAGGACATCGGCCACCAGTACCAGGCTTACAATTGCTCCACAAAAAGTCAGGACACCCCAAGGCCTGCTTCCACATGCCAGCTCCCTTAAGGTTCAGCCACTGATAATGCCTCTTGTGGTATGCAACTTCAGTGAGGTAGGGTCACTGGGAATCACTAGAGTGGAAAGAGTTGTATTCACCAGGTTAATGTAGATTCTGGTTTGGTACCAGTCCTGACTCTGGAGCTACTCAGCAAAAGTCTCAGAGCACACCAACGTCAGTTACTGCCCACCCGAAGCCTGCAAACTCTGATAGTTTCCCAAGACACAGTACAATGTGGGCGGACCTGACTGCTTACCAAAAAAATTGCCTCTGGATTTGGGTGAGTTGTGTAGGTTGGGGTCCCAGAGGAGCTCACCAAACCAATTTAAATTCAGATTTGTCCATGTGAGGAAGGGCTCAACACAGGAATGATGGTACCCACCTACTGGCTGCACAGGAGAAGGACCCCACACAGGTAAAATGGAGACTATCCTCCAGCCCTCACCCTAAAGCCGCAGACTTCAATCTGCCTCCATATGCCTCCAACACCATCTGGATCACAATCCCTCCACCAGAACCAAGGGTTAGTACCTGAGAGTGAGTGAGTCTGTGCACAGGCCCTTTAAGAAGACATCTGGGTACCCCACAGCCTTCCATCCCACCCGGATGGTCCAATCCTGCACTGTTTTACACAGACAGATGTTGTGGGAGCTCCTCTTCCTGGCATTAGTATTCCAGGCTGAGGAGCCCAGTGTGGATCTGAGGTCCCTCACTCCTCCAAGGGTAACCTCTGTGGCTGAGATGTTTGTCCTGATTCTTAACTGCCACACAGAGGTTTGCTGCCAGCCCGTTTCACATCTCTGCCCCTCCAACTAGTCTCGATATGACTTTTTCTTTATATCCTTAGTTATAAAACTAAGTTCATCCTTAGTTCAGCTAGACTTCAGATGGCTCTCCAGGTTGATTGTTCTATAATTTAGTTGTAATTTTCACGTTTTCATGGAAGGAAGCAGACAAAGTGTTTATCTACTGCACCATCTTGGATCTCTCTTTGGGGATTATTATTCCCATTTCCTCGATAAGGAAATGGAGACTTAAAGAAAGTTAAATAACTTGCCCAGTCACATAATGGTAAGAGACAGAACTGGAATGAGAACTCAGGCAGATGGATTCCACAGCATGTGGTGTTTACTGTTCCTCTTCTCTCATTCCATCCGCCCAACTTTTTTATTTAAGCTCCAATTAAATACAGTAGTTGCAATAGTACAAGGTTTGTACTTGATGTACCTGAAATTGACTCTTCAGAGAAGAATAAAATGACTTTGTAGATCTATGTAAATTCTTAAGAATGTCAGTTAAGAAAAGATACTGAAAGGGTTTGATTGCTTTTAGGAATTCAGTCGTTCTCAGGGAATATTATAATCACATTGACTTACTAAATCTCTCTCTCTCTCTCTCTCTCTCTCTCTCTATATATATATATATATATATATATAGATATAGATGTGAGATATGCATATGTGAGATGTGAGATATATATGTGTGTGTATATATATGTGTATATATGTATATATATATATATTCCAAAGTACTATTTTTTCCAATTTGGACACTAAAATTTAATTTTGTATTACATATAGAATATGGATATATATATATATATATATATATATATAAAATCTTTGATGCTAAAATCTAATTATATATCATATACAGTATATGTGTGTATATATGTGTATGTTCGTGTATATATATAATCATAGAATATTATTTTAACAGAGGTTGGGATTTTAAGCAAATGTACATTATAATGAAGACACAAATTCAACTTCTTTGGCTTGTATACACATCAAATCTTTAAAATCTTCAAATTACTGAAGTTTGAAAATATTTTAAATAACTTAATTCATTCATTATACTCAATTTTTTAATTTTTTTAATTTTTTAATTTTTTTAAATTTTTTTTTATTAGTTTCAGGTGCACAAGACAAAGTAATACTTAGACGTTTATCATTTATATCCCTCACACTGTTCGAACCCCCCTCCCCCTATCCACCATCCCCCTGACATCACACAGAGCCATTACATTTTCACTGTCTCTATTTCTAATGCTGTATTCTGCTTCTTATAAGTATATACATACATATATATACATATATGTATATATATAATCATAGTTGGCATTCATTATCATTCAGCTTCAGGTGCACAGCGCAGTGATCAGGCATCCACATCATCCCCGATCAATTTTTTTTTATTAATTCATTCATTTAAACCCTAACTCTTTTTTCCAAAGTTTAAAAGTGTTCACTGGCAAATTCAAGTATGTCTGGCATCTTATCTTTACTTTGAATGAATAGTTGATATGAGTTCCGATCATAATGGTAGATTAGGTAAATACTCTGCTTGCCTCCTTTCATGACTTCATCAAAATTATGACTAAACTACAGAACAACAATCACTGAGAACTGCCTGATCTAGCTGAACCAAAGTCCTACAACTAAGGACATACAGAAGAAGCCATGTCAAGACTTGGAGGGGTGGAGGAACAGAATGGGCTGATCTCACACCCACTTATGGCAGTTAAAAATTTCAAAGGATATCTGGGCTGCAGGGGTTCTCCCTGAGGAGCAAGGGGTCCCAGCTTAGGGTCCCAGTGCTGGGGAGAGAAGTCCCCTTAGCATCTGGCTATGAAAACCAGTAGACATTGTGGCTGGATGAGACAGAGGGTGTCTAGTGTCCCAGACATTCCTCTTAAAGGGCCCAAGCATTTACTTACTCATTGATGACTTACTCACTCTGAGCTCCAGCACTGATTCAACAGCTCAAAAGCTATCAGTAACATAAGGGGAGGAACTGAATTGTCTGGCTTCAGGGAAAAGGTAGGAGGGGCAACTTTCTCCCAGATAGAATGGCTGGCAGAAGCCATGTTCCTTTGTGGAGTCTTTTCCCCTCCCAGCGTACAGATTAGGTGGCTGCCATCTTTAAGTCTCCAGAACCTGGCTAATACCATTTGTCCCACTCTGGTGATTCCCTGAGACCCCACTCCACCCAAATTGTGGGCCCAGCCAAGCAGTTTTCAGTGTCTTTTCCATCAAATGGCCTTATCTTGGCTCATACTGTGGACTTTCCTAAAATCTGTCAAAGGTTCACAACCCCCAAACAAGCAGCATCTGGCTTCCATGTGCCCCATACCTCTTGCTATATAGCCCTAAGCCCAGCACTAGTGGCAGGCATGCTTAGTTCACAGCTTAGCTTCTGCCAAGCACCTCCAAGAGCAGCACAAGTGGCAACCATCTGCATATCACTTTATAGCTCATACCAAGTGGCCTCAGGTGGGGGCACAGGCAGTGGCTGAACTTGGCCTGTAACAGAGCCCCTCCCAAGAAGCCTCAAAATCAACACACCAAATGTCCTGCTTTAGACAACATCAGAATATCACCCAAGTACTTCCACTGAATCACACACCCAAAACATAGACTGGGCCAGCACTAGAGCCCTACTAAAGTGAATCCTACTCTGTAGGATCAGGCCCCATACAATAGTTCCTCCACTGTAGTCAGGGTGAGTCCTCACAACTAATCACGCTGAGGGTCAATCCCTCCTTGACATGCAAACAGCAACCAAGTCTCAATTATAACAGCAGAGCACACAGAGTCCACACAAGGGACATACCTGGAGCATCCAACTCAGGTGACCAGGGAGACTGCACCACTGGGCCCCACAAGACACCTACTACATAAGGCCAGTCTACTAAGAGCAAGAGACATAGCAGCCATAACTAATACATAGAAACAAACACAGGGAGGCAGCCAACATGAAGAGACAAAGAAACATGTTCCAAATGAAAGAACAAAAGAAAGCTCCATAAAAAGAACTAAGCAAAATGGACACAGGCAATCTACCAGACACAGATTTCAATACACTATTTATAAGGATCCTCAGTGATCTCAGTGAAAACTTCAACAGATAGATAGGAGACATAAAAATAGAGACAGAAAACATTTTTTAAAAATCAGAAATGAAGAACACAGTAACTGAAATGAAGAATACACTAAAGGGACTCAACAGTAGATTACATGAATCAGAGTATGGAATGAATGATTTAAAAGATAAGGTAGCAGAAAACACCCAATTAGAACAGCAAAAACATCCCAAAAAATGATAGATAAGGGGCCTTTGGGACAACATCAAGTGTAACAACATTCACATTATAGGGGTACCAGACGGAAGAGAGAAAGAGCAAGGAATTGAAAACTTATTTGAAGTAATAATGATGCAAAACTTCTCCAACCTGATGAAGGAAATATACATACAAGCCCAGGAAGCATGGAGAGACCCAAACAAGATGAACCCAAAGAGGCCCACACCAAGACACATGATAATTAAATGCCAAAGGTTAAAGACAAAGAAAAAATCCTAAAAGCAGCAAGAGAAAAGCAGTTAGTTACATACAAGGGAGCGCCCATAAGATTTCAGCTGATTTCTCCACAGAAATTTTGCAGGCCAAAAGGTATTGGTATGAAATATTCAAAGTGATGAAAAACAAAGACCTACAACCAAGATTACTCTACCCAGCAACGCTACATTAGAATTGAATGCAAGATAAAGAAATTCCCATACAAGAAAAAAGCTAAAGGAGTTCATCACCACTAAACTAGTATGACAAGGACTGTTAGAGGGACTTCTTTCAGAAGAAGAAAAACATAAATAATATAAATAATACATGGTAATAACTACATGTCTATCAACAATTACTTTAAATGTAAATGGATTAAATGCTCCAATCAATAAACACAGCGTGGCTGAATGGATAAGAAAACAAGATCCTTACTTGTGCTGCCTACAAGAAAGCCATTTCAGCTCAAAAGACACACAAACTGAAAGTAAAGGGATAGAAAAAGATATTTCATGCAAGTGGCAATGAAAACAAAAGGCTGGGGTGACAATACTTATACCAGACAAAATAGACTTTACAACAAAGTCTACAACAAGAGACAAAAAATGACCTAGTAATCTCATTTTTGGGTATTTATCCAAAGAAATCCAAAATACTACTTCAAAGGGACATGTGAATCCATGTTCATTCCAACATTGTTTACCATTGCCAAGATACGGAGGCAACCTGGGTGTCCATCAATGGGTGAATGTATAAAGAAGAGCAGATATGTATACACAATGGAACATTACTCAGCCATTTATAAAAATTAGTTTTTGCCATCTGTGATAGTCTGGATGGACCTAGAGGGTATTGTGCTGAGTGGAGCAAGTCAGACAGAAAAAGACAAATGTCATTTGATTTTACTTATATGTAAAGATATCTACAGGATAGGATAAATGAACAATCAAAACTGAAACAAGCTCATAGATACAGACAGCATTTTGATGGTTGCCAGAAGGGATGTGGCTGTGGGATGTGTGTGAAGGGGAGAGGGAATTTAAGAGGTACAAACTGGTAGGTACAAAATAGTCATGGGGATCTAGAATATCGCTGGGCAATATAGTTAGTAGTATTGTAATAAGTATGTATGGTGTCAGATGGATACTGGATTTATCAGGGTGATCACCTTGTAAGTTATATAAATGTCTAACCAAAGTGTTGTACACCTGAAACTAACATACTATTGTATGCCAACTATAATTAAAAATTTAAAAATATACATTAAGAAAAGAAAGTATAGTTGATCATTCAAATGGGTATATTCCACAATTATGGAAACAAATATAAACCAAATTAAAATTTAGAAAAAATATTTTCCCACTATTCTCTCCCACACTGGATGTTGAATGGGATTTGAAGGTCTTATAAATCTGGCCCTTTAGATAAGTGGGTAGATGTTTTCCCTTATCTGATGTTATTTCTCATGTAAAATGCCCTAACAGATGGGAGAATGACCCATTCCCCCTACATGTTATGGATATTGATTGTTTTCTTTTTAAAAAATGGAAGGTTGATGCTTCTGCTGAGTCCACAGAACAGATTCTGCTGAGAAGTGAAACTCATTTTCAGTTGCTTAGAGTTGGGAATAAAAGTCCTGCCAAGATATTTGTTAGGCCTTTACAAGTAAAGTCAAGGTATAGTTCAAACTGAACCTTGTGGATCTTTACAGATTACATGAGTATTTTATGGTTTACCCAAGGGATGTGGTGAATAGCCATTTCCTAAATCAATTAAAAAGCCTTCATTTTGAAGCTTAGGATATAAGTATCATGGTTTTAAAAGAAAATGGCATTTTACCTGATAAATTAGTATTCAGTATTGCAAGTATTGATCACAAAATGAACCCATTCATCTCTTGTTTATACTAAAGAATATATGTTATGAAATTCAGAAACAAAAAATGGTATCCCTTGTTGGTTAACTTTTACTTTCCTTGCATATGTTAATACTAGAAAAATAAGAGGGATAATGATATTTGGGGACAATTAAGTACTCAGTTTCCCTAAGTAATTTAACTGGCTTCATTCAACAGATTTTGTACTAGAGATAATTTATTTGAGTCACTTGTTTTAATCCCCAAAAAATGACTTTTGCTTAGATAACAAGCTGAAGTTTTAAAAGATCATGTGTATAACTGTCCCTAGAAAAAGAAATGAGTTATGTAGCTCAGCTCCTTGGCCACTACAGACTATTCCATTCTCCCCTCAGCAGTCAGCGTTCTAGCCATCTACTTCACCCAGACCAGAAATGACTGAGGCAAGATTTGCACTAGTTCGTCTTTCAAACAAAAATTTGTCTCGCTTTCTGTGAAAAAAAGAACCCGACCAAATCTTTTTTAAAATGTGGCAAATTTACAAATAACATTAGTCATTAGTATTAATAATCTAATACAAAAAATAGATGGAGGAAGTTGGAAGGCAAGAAACTCATTTAACTGATTATCTATTATGTAACAGACATAAGAATCTATGCATTCTCCCACGTTTTTGCTCCAAAACAATCTTGTGATAGAAATATCTCAATTTCCTGTTGTATACAGGAGCATTTCTAGATAGAATAATTAAACAATTTGCTCAAGGACAAATAACTGTTAAACTCAGGACAATTTAACTCCTAATTCTGTGCTCTTTCTGAACTTCTATGCACCCTTTCCTCACCATGCAGACAGTCTTTGATCCTTTTTGAATAATCAGGATCAATAATGAGGCTTAAAGTTACAACTTTGCTTCTGGATTTGATAAATTTACATTTATACTTGTCATCCTGCTTGTGTCAATCCTGATCATATTAGAGTTGGTACCTCCTACCAAAAAAAAGCCCACTTTTGGTAGTGATATTGATTGAAATATTTAGATGTGTTTCAGGTTTTATTAATAATTAATCTGGTTTTCTAACTTATGTCTTAAAAATGATGTTGTGTCAAACTATAAGAAAAAGAAATACTATGGGCCTAAGTAACTGGGTAAATGACTCTCCTTCTCATTCCCTAAGAACCAGGTTCACATCCATGCCTCCCAGGGGACGACCATGGGAATGTTTTCACTGCTTAGTAACATGGCAAAGTGCATTACTGTGCTAGGTAGGGTTGGTATGAATGAGTTTTCATTTCATACCTAGTGCTCATACCACCTAGAGTTTTTGTTGCTATTGTTTGTTTTGTTTTTCCAACACTAATTTCACAATCTAGTGTTTCTCAAAGTATGATCCACGGATGACCTGTATCACAATTCTGCTGTCTCAATTAGTATTATTAATTAATAATAATGTCATTATTATTATACATAAAAGAACTAAAATGGTCTACATAGAACAGTTATTGATAGTTAAGATTTCTTTCATTAAAGTATGTTAAGTTTTATTTGGAAATATTTTCGTCCGTTAAACTTAAAGGTAATTTCTAAAGATCACTCTATTAATATTTTGCGCTTCCAAAACACTTCTTTGCCTTTCTTTTTTCTTTTCTTCCTCACCTCATTCCTCCTTTGCTTCTCTGTCCCTTCTTCCTAATTCCCTTCCCCCCCTTCTTTTTCTTTCCTTTCTTCCTTCCTGACTTTCGTCCTTCCTCATTCTTTCCTTTCTTTCTCCTTTTTCCCCCTAAAAGCTCCTTTAACTCACTCTATAATTTCATGTTATGCATTAGATAGAAAAGACCATGAGTATATTGACCAGCTGTAAATATTTTGTTTTGTTTCATTTTTTAATTAAATTGAGATTTTTTACTTCTCAATTAATTTAAGCACTGGCTTTGTGCTAGTTCTCTCATTCAACAAGCAGTAATGTCACTTTTGTTCCTATGGCTATTATGTAATATGTTATATTGAGTTCTATAACAGAGTTGTGGTCAACAGTATGAGAATCCAGGGGGAAAAGTAATGAAAATGAACCTGATCTGCAAGGATTGAGAAAAACTTTGCCAAGGAATTGGAATGTGGATCAGTTATAATTTGATTATAATTTATACTCAACATTCAACATTTCCTACTGTTATGAAATATAAAATGGTTACCTTGTAATAAATCCAAAGAATGGATACATTTATTTATGATTTTTCATAACTTTACATATTTATTATACACAAAGTTGTCAACCTCTCCTTACCTGTTATAAAACAGGGTTCCCCATTGTTCATACCCGTCATTTGTCTTATAAAATACATTGTTAATATCTCACTCTTTATTTGTAACTGATCGACTTTAGTAACGATCTATTACTTTTAAAGAAGTTTAAAAGTACATGAAGTATATAATCCAAAATTTGACTAAACTTTAAAAATGTGCTGTATTTCTTCTTTTAGAGTACAGATGGTTTCCATAGAGCAAATTTAGAAAGGTTTTTTAAATAGAACGATATTATTAAATTTTATCAACAAATTATTTTTTTTCTTTCACTAAATGCATCTAACAGTTTACTCTCCAGAAAATGCTGTGGATGAATTTCCAATGAGGTATTCCAGGTGCTAAATAAATTTCTATCTCGTTTTTGATAGAAACTCTGAATTAGAGAGAGTTGGAGACAGATCATCATATCATAGGTAGATTTTGCTGATCCATTACCAGTAAACATGTTTATCTTGCTTGAAATGCTTCCATTTGCCATGATTCCATGGAAGACTCTAAAACCCAATATACTTATGCTTATGCCATAATGATGTGGCAATGTGCTTGTTTTCGGTGCTAGACTGTGATGTCACTGGTACCAAAGTCAATGGAGTCCTCCATTGTGACTGCTGTCCACAGCCAAGGGTGGGGTGACTGTGGAGTTGGTGGTGACCCACAATTCCTGCACTGACAAATGTAACCTTTTTGCTGATTATCCTGTTCTTATCATGGCTTCTACACTATGCTTACCATACGCAGGGAGCAACATCATCAGGGGCAAGGAGATCTGAATGTGCCTGGCCTGTTTAAGACACTGCAGGTACTTCAGTGTTGCCTAAGAAAAGAGAATGGAGGGAATAAGTGGACTCCAGATTCTATGCAGTTCTGAATACTGTGCTAAGGAGTTTTGGACAAAAGCAAAAGAAGAGGGCAAAAAATCTCATAAAGCTTTCCCTTTAGGAGTGATACGGTAATGGTAGTGGGGAAAAGCACAGCTTTTCCTTCACAGCCCAATAAAATGATCTGGAACGATGAGGGAGGAAAAATCCCATATTAGGAAAATCCCCTCCTTACTCCTCTGTTTCCAAGGAAGAAGCTAATATTACTCTCATCAATTCTTGATACAACATCCTGGCTTTTACTGAATTCTTGACACATGCTTTGCATCTTCCAATCTAAAATAACTGTCCTTTCCCTTCTGGTGCTTTGTTCTTTCCTTACCGGAAACCACCCCAATTCCAAGGTGCTCGTGTATGTCTGACGTTTACTTGAATGCCCTAAAAACTGAACAGAGAATTTGAACAGCAACTTTGAATTGAATATTACACATCACTATTCTAAAAACCCTTCAGTTTTGCCTCCAGAGGAATCTTCTCCTGGCCGTATTTATTCATTTTCTTGAGACTGGCTATCTATCTAAGTCAGTGTTTCTATCTTTTCAAGTTGTCATCATTCGACACTGAATGTCTTTAATTTCTTAAGCAGAGCCTTTGAACTCTCTACCCATTGTCCCTCCCCCAAATTACAGCTCAGTGCTCTTTACATATCCAAAATTGCGTTAAAGGTTGGGTGAGCAAGGCTCATCATTTAGAGTTTCCAATCTCTAATAGCACAAATTGAACAAATTTACTACACATATAGAAAAATATAATAGTATTTGATAGAGGTGGTTTACACATTAGTTTGAAAAGGATGGACTCTTCAATAAATAGTATTTAAAAAAATTACTATGCATATAGAAAAAATAAAAATCTGTTCTTAGTACGTAGGCACACTTCGATTCCAGATGAATCAAATTCATCTGGAGAGAAAGATAAATATTCTAAATTTTTAAAAGAATACATAGGAAATTATTTTTATGACTTTAATGTATGAAAACATCTCATAAAAAAGATACCAAAAATTGTAACCATAAAGGAATATATTACCACAACCAAATATGTCAAATTTAAGACCTCTTGTTCATGAAACAAATACATTATTAGAAAACTGGAGAAGAAACTTACTATATAGAGAGATGACAAAATATTGATATCCACAATAATGTAAATAACTTCTGCAACTGAATAAGTAAAAAGCAAACACCCCAACCTAAATATATGGAAAAGAAATGAATAGGCACTTCAATGAAGGAAAACACAATTGGAAAATAAACATATGAAAAGATGCTCAACTTCATTAGTAATAGAATGAATGCAAATTAAGACCCCAATAATATAAACATTCTATCCTAATCAGCGAGATTTTTAAAATATGGCAATATAAAGTGTCTCTGAAGTACAGAGCAATTAGAACTCATACACTACTGGTGAGAGTGTAATTTGGTACAAACAATTTGGAAAACATTTTTGTATTTTCGTGAAAAATTCACAGATAACAGGTCATGGAAGAATTTGCACATCTGTACCAGCAGGCACACACAAGAATGTTTATAGCTGTATTGTTTGCTATAATAAAGGATTAGAAACAAGCAAGAGAATGGCCTCTAACTGTAGACATCAACCTGGATGAATCTCAGACATGGTATTTAATGGAGAAAAAAATCAGAATACCTCCTACCATGTCATACATTTTTTTATAAAGCTCAAAATGAACAAAATTAAGCATTTGTTTATATACAATACATAGGTGAAATGCATAAAAGGTGTGAACAAACAATATGGTAAATGTTTAAATTTTAAAAATTATAATATTACAGTAAAAGACACATTTCCATTAATCCCCCTCAAAATACTCCCCTTCTCTTCAAACACACTTATTCCATCATTCTTGCCACTTTCTGAAGCAGTTCTGGAAGTCCTCTTTCGTGAGTGTCTTTAGTTATGCTGTCTTGACTGCCTCCATGTCCTGAATCATTTTGACTTTGGGGAAGTGCGAGAAGTAGCAGGGTGACATATCTTGTGAATAAGGTGGATAAGGATACAATGTAATATTTTTATTTGACAGAAATTGCCATATACCAAAAGGGATGTGTCACACAGAGCATTCTCATGATGGAGGATGGTGTACAGCACACTTTAAAACACACCTTGTCTCAACCGTAGCTCACACCCAACTGGCTGCACCAGACAAGTGGAAACATCACACACTGTTACTAAGATTCGATGCGCCATTTCTTGTATTGAAGATCCCTGCCTTTCCATTGGATGGCACTTGGCAGAAGCATTCACTATATGTTTTGATCACAATGGAAAGGCTCCGTGTCACACATCACTTATGGTATGGCAATTCCTGTCAAATAAAAATATTACAGTATGTCCTCATCCACCTTATTCACTGGATCTGGCACTGTGAGACTTCTGGCTCTTCCCCAAAGTCAAATTGACCATGAAAGGTAAACGTTTTGAATTAATTCAAGACATTGAGGCAGCCATGACAGCACAACTAAAGACAGTCATGAAAGAGGACTTTCCAGAACTGCTTCAGAAAGTGTCAAGAACGATGGTAAGTGTGTTTGAAGTGAGGGGGAGTATTTTGAGGGGTATTAATGGAAATGTGACTTTTACTGTAATAATTTTTTTTAATTTAAACATTCACCATATTTCTTGATCACACCTTGTACATAGATGAATACAATGTAGAAAAGCTAGGGAATGGGGAAACAAAGCTTGGGGGTAACCACAGGGGAATATAAAGGGAGTTGCAATTGTATTAGGAATGTTTCTTTTCCCATACTGAGTGGTAGCTTCATTCTGTTTATTCACTGTTATGTTTAATAACTACATTTGTGTTATATATGCCATGGTCTGAGAGAATTATTCTTACCTTGGTTTCCCAAAGAACACTGTGCTCCTCATAGCACCCCAGGGGGAGAGGGGAGACAGGTGACATAATTTTACACTTTCTTGGTCTTAAAAGTCTTAGCCCCTAGCGTAGATCTAGTTCTTTATAGTTAAGATTTGTTTGTTAAACAGACTAATGCTGAGAAAAGTGAATGTGGCAAGAACATCCTATTGGGAAATCATTTCTACGTAAAGAAAATTTAACCACAATATTTTATTTTTATAATGCTTAGTTTTGGTTGATTATTTTCTTGCCTTCTATAAGACAAAATAGTAGATTATAAAGCTGTTTTGGTAGAGCACTTAACAGTAACTGTAAGGAAAGTGATAAAGTAAACATTAAAATACAATTTTTAAATTTTGAATTAAGCAATAGCATTGCTGTGTCCTAAGAGGCAATAAAAAAAAGATTTCCAGCCATATTATATTCATTCTGTGTTTAAAAATAAAGTAGAATGGTTGTTTCCCTCTAAGAAAAACTCACTTAGAAAAAGTTAATTAAAGTTCAACTTATCCAGTTTATTCCTAGACTTGTTCCTGTTGGCTTGAAATCTTCAATGTTTGGCATAAATAATTAAAAATATTAAATTCAGGGCAGCCAGTTAGCTCAGTTGGTTAGAGTGTGGTGCTCTTAACAACAAAGTTGCCGGTTCGATCCCCTCATGGGCCACTGTGAGCTGCACCTCCACAACTAGATTGAAGACATCTACTTGACTTGGATTCCTGGAAAAACACTTAAAATAAACAAAAGTTTAAAACATATATTAAATTCAGGCAATGCTTTGGATTATATTTGGAGACATGATGGCAGACAACAGCACAGACTTGCTTTACACAAGTAAGATAGAGGTATGGATTCACTTAAAAGAAAGCCCAGCCTTCAGGATATAATTCCCAGTACATAATTCTTAAGGAGAATGGTGGGGAGTGATAATATTACATAATTATCCAGAAACAATCCCTTAAAAATATGAGGAAATAAGAATGAGAATATGTAGGCCACACTGAAAAATGAATTTATAATTGAGAACATACATCTCTGAAAGGAGAAGAATTAGTTCCTTTCTTACCACAACAGAGTTAGCTAAATGTTAACTGCTAGCAAAACTCTTGGAAAAAAACATTCTCCTTAATTTTAATAATTCCACCTTTATCTAAAACCTTCTTTTTAGTGAGGTGTATCTGCTGTACTTCAGCAGGATCTTACACTTTTCTTCTGAAATAGAGAAGCATTACACTATAATGGTTAAAAAGCAAGGTTTCTGGATTGAACTCCATTTGACTTTTTGCTCCACCCATTCATTACAACCTGTGGAACCTTGGGCAAGTTGTTTAACCTCTCTAAGCCTGCATTTTATCATCTGCAAAATGACACATAGAAAGCAGTGAAGCAATGTTAGTTACTATATTCAGACTGCACTTGCAGTAACATTACCATCTCATGTGAAATTTTAGTGGATTTGCTAACAAAACAAGGATTTCTTTTATAGTAAGGAAACCATAGTGAACAATTAAATTTTATTATTGATCATGATTCAGCAGCTATTTGTGGGGTATCCACGATAAGTCAGGCATTAAACATGAGTAAAACCTGATAATCTGCGAGTTTTCTTATAGTTCAAGTCTAAGTCATACGAAGTTTTTTACTGCTGCATTTTGATACGGAAATTACTGTCTTTTCATAAAAACGGAAATTAGTTGGGGAGAATTTCATACTTTGCTCTGGAAAAAGATTCAAAGAAAGAATAAAAGTGCCATGTCTATTCACCAGGCTCATGATTCATCCTGAGTCATTGTAAAGTAATATATCAATCTTAAGTACCAGAAACTTAACCATTAGAGAATTTCCTTCTATTTTTATGATTGATAGGACTAGTGATTTGAGAATGTTTTAAGGAAACCCCTTCACTTGTTTCTTCTCTCTTGCACAATGGCATTTAAACTGCTTAGTTTGTCACATATGGTGTCTGAAGATACCTGCCGCACTGCTCACTTCTTTCCCTATTTTCTACACTACATTCCAAATACAAAGTGACTTTGTATTGCTTCTGCAACTTTGATGTTTACTTCCAAATGGCATTCACTCGGCCAGAACTGCATCTGAGTTTACCTACACATGTGTGAATTCTTAGATTTTATATTTCTAACTCTGTGTAGGGATTTTTTTTTTTTTTTACTATCCCACATCGCAGATATTGATCACTGTCTTCTCTAATACTTTTGTATCCTATGAGCACTTGTTTCATTGCAGTTACCATCAAATTTTACAATTATTTATTTTGATATTTCAGCAGCTAACTAACAAGCCTCTAAAAAGCTGAATCCATGTCTTATTCATATTTGTATATTCAGACCATGTCTCTTTCATGAAGGAGGTGTACAATAAATATTAATGGAAGTAGATTAGAATAGTGACTAAAGATTTTAAAAAATTTAATAAACTTAAAATTTGCATAAAAGGCATTGTTTTCTGATCATTGGATTGATGATTACTTGATTACTTCATTAATTGATTCAATAAATATTTAGTTAGCATCTACTGTTTATCAAGTACTGTGTCGTTTATAAGACAGATAAGTTCTTGTTCTCATAGAGTTTACATTTAAATATAAGCAAAAAAATATATAACGTAATTCCAAATGGTGATAAGGAATTAGAAGAGAATAAACAGAGCTATGGGTGGGGTATAACAACATTACATAAGGTGGTCGGGGAGACTTGAGGAAGAGATACCTTAGCTGAGACTTTAGTGTTGATAAACAGTGAAGATGAAAAACAACAGACTTGAAACCAGAGGAAACAGTGAGGAAGGGTCCTGACATGGGATTAAGGCTGAACAATCAGAGAAAAAAGAAAAAAAGAAAAACAATGTGATTGGATTTTAGGGCACAAGGAGGCAGTTCTAAGACAAGAGTTCAAAGAAATCAGTAGAAGTGGACCATGAAGAATTTTTTTTGTTCATATCAGAGTTTGGATTGTATTCTTAGTGAATGGGGAATCCCTTCCAGGGCTTAAGGGAACAGCCTGATCTCATTTAAGTCTTTGAAAGATATATTTGGTTGTCGTGTAGAAAAAGAATCAGAGGAAGGCAAGGATGCAGGTAAGGCAAAACAAGAAATCAAGAAATGAAGCTAGTTTAAGGTAAGAACACTGGAGATAGACAGAAGTAGGTGGATATGTAATAATACCTGGGCAGTGATGAACTAGATGTGGAGAGTGAAAGAACAAGAAGAATTAAGAATGGTTTGGGGGGTTGAACAACTAGGTAGATAGTAATTGCATTAACCAAAATGGAGAACACTAGAAACAGAATAGCCAGCCCCATGGCAAATCAAAACTTCTGTTCTTGACATATTAAACTTGGAATGCCTGTTAGCCAAGCAGAGATATAAAATAGAGTTCAATGGAAGAGGTCAGGCTTCTAGATAGTCATTTGTGAGTTACCATATTATACATGCCATTTAAAGGCAAAGGGTTGAATGAATCATGTGTATGACATTCTTTTTAGTGCTTGGTGCTTTGAAGTCCTGGAATCTGTGCTCATTCTATTGGTAAGTTAGCAAATTATTCAGTAATTCAGATACTGAATGTTTACCATACACCACATACTGGTCATACAACAGTGAACAAGATGAAATCCTCTGCCCTCAAAGAGCTTAGATTCTCTTGAGAAAGACAGTAAGCAAGCAAATAACTAAATATGAAAAATTATGCCTCTGTGCTAAAGAAAAGTGAGAAGAAGGGCTAGAGAATGGCATAGTGTGCTATTTTATGTAGCGGTGTTAGGAAAGGGCTTTCAGAAGAGCTGACATTTCTGCTGTAGGCAAATATAGATCACAGATATTTTTAATGCTTTCCATTTATCTCCAGTACAAGAGTCTCTAACTCTATTAAGCAAAAGAGATAACTTTATCTTCACACTTCAGATCATTCCCCAAAAGTTGGCATTACTTGGATTTATCAGTGGTGTATTTGGCGCATTTTTTCTTAATATGAGGTCAATCTATTAGACTTTGACAAAGGCTAAAAATAGGAAGAGATAATTTTGATACATATATGAATTGAAGTCCACCCTATAAAATCACTCTTTATTAACTAATAATCTTTCCTTTTTATGAATTTTTATTTTAGCAGTATTCCTCCAAAAACTAGCCATTTTAAGCTTACATACATGGTAGTTATTTATGTGCACTTATAACCTTTATTAGACTATGTTCTTCACAAAGGAGTTCACATCTGAGTCATATCTGTATCCTGAAGACATCTAGAATAGTATCTAGCGTATGGTTACTACCCAATGAATGAATTATTCATAATTACATAAATTATGAAAGTCATTAGTAGCAGATTACATTTTTATTTTATTTTGTAAAGTACAGGTAGTTATAAGGAAAGTCGCCATTATGTAAATATCCTGTTGGTATTTTTAAAAAATTTTTTACCTGTAATCTTTCTATAATAATATCAATCATCAATAAAAAAGAGGTGTTTCAACAAAAGATTCTAAATTATGTTTCTTGAGTAGTTGAGGGGTTGAAGTTCAATATCTATAAGGTCCACCTGGGGAGCTTTTTCTGACTCCAAGCTCCTCTTCTCTCCTCCCTTACCAAAAAAATAAAAGGTAACATTTTTAATATATGCACTTCAAAAAACCTACACATTATCCCATTGAATTTCTTTGCTTTCCTGAGCCACTGTTCCTGACAGAAATATTCCCTACTATTCAAGTGTTTCGGGTCTAAAGAAAAAATTTTGAGGGACATATCATAAATTATGTCTAAATAACTCATTTGTTGTTGCAGAGCTATCATTAGTTCCAGGTGGCAGTTTAATAAAAGTAGTACTATGATAAATAAGCTGAATTAATTTTAGAAAATTATCATGGCCAAAGAAGAATGTCTTGCAGCCCAGTAATTGGTCAAGTGCTTTATACCATGTTTTCTTGGTAACATCGATGTTATCTTCACAAGATTAACCATTCCTAGAGTAATAAACATTATCTGTTACAATTAAAAGCTGATAAATTGGGAGCCAACAGAGTTCAGCCAACTGTGAGCATGAAGACAGTTGCACTATTTGCGTTCTGTATTTCTCATAAAGGCTTGCTGGACGCCCACACATCTGACATGATTAGAACACAGGAACAGTGTATTAAAAATTGCAGTGTATTAATCCTAAGAAATGAGGTGGAAGTAGAACTAAATTTTCTGTATTTTGAAAAAGTGATATTTTTTCACAGCTCGTCTCCAATTTTATTTTTTGTCAGATTGTGTAGTTAATGGAGCACTTGTTCTTTATTTAAACTTTTTTCATTTTCAACGTCTGATTGACGTTACTTGCTCATGTTTTCTGAGGCATAACGTTGCAAATGTAAACACATAGTTGTACCTTGTCAAAATTGCATATTGTATTAAAGATCTTTGTTTTCCAGTATTTATGAAACCTAAATGGTACTGAATGTTAAATAACATTTGCTGTTAACACATCAGTGAGATTTCATATCGCTAATTACACTGAGAACTTTACCTGCAATTTTACTCGCAGAAGTGTCTTTGCCAGGTTTTGTTGCTTTTCCTAATTTTTTTCTGGGTCTCATTTTCCACATTGCATTTCTGTATACCTTCCAATGAGGTCACTGTCCCCTGTGACCTAATCCATTCTTAAATGCCAGCCAACATGCTTTACCACATTTGTTGTTTCATGTGTGCATATAGCACCCATTGTCACGAGAGGAATTCAAATCAAGAACTAAGTCATAATAGGCTCGGGGAAAGATATTCACACTCTGTGCTTAACAGCAGGTTCATCAAAGATTTTTATATTCATTCCTTTTGACATTTCACAATAGTATGGTATTTTTCTCCAAATATCCACAGTGATTCCCCATATGGACAAAAATAGGCCTTACGTTTTCTCTCACAGCATTTAAATTCTTGGTGGATCGGTCAACAATGCATGAGAATGATTTAAAAACTGAAATAATTTGATATCCTCCTAAAGCCTTAGGCTGAGAAGGGAGTATTATGGCTTTGTTATGTGTTTAGAGCTGACTTCCTCTTTCTCACAATTTATTAAAATGTTACAACTACAACTGTTTCTTTCTCTAAGATAGAGATAAATCTTGGCAAGGGACAGAGGTTCAGATACTGATCCAAAGTAACCAGAATAATTTTAGCAGATGATTCACTAATTAGATTTATAAAACTAAACATTAAACAACTGCTTTCTTATTGTGTTTGAAGGACAGTGGTCATTTGATTTTCCCAGGGATGATGTTGATAGGAAACTCTTAGGAAATGGAAGGTGATACCACCAAACTAACTTTATGATAAAGTTTAGTTTATGCAAAAACTCATAGAGAGATAATAGTTTAGTGGTTACCAGAGGGAAGGGGAGTAGGGGGATGGTAGAAGAGGGTAAAAGAGGTCAAGTATATGGCGATGGAAGGAGAATTGACTAATATATAGATGATGTATTATAGAAATGTGTACTTGAAACCTATATAATTTTACTAACCAATGTCACTGCAAAAAATTTATATATATATGTATATATATGTGTGTGTGTGTGTGTGTGTGTGTATATATATATATATATATATATATATATATATATATATAGTTTATGATTAAAATCCTGAATCTCCAGGGGAAGAGTGGCTTCTTGCAAGTGGAAATATTTACAGATAGACACCTTGGATATTCTACGATTCTCCTTACTTTAAAGCAATGGAAACGAAAAATTAGAGTTAAAACAGTTTTTTTCTTAACTGAAAGATAGGTTTCCAATTTCCTTATCAAATAGAGTTCTCTCCGTTCTTGGAGATGGTATCTATATGTTTTTCTACTTTGCTTATTATGGGTGCCAAAAATGTATGCATATTTTAAGAAAGGAAAAAACTATTAAAATTGTAATACTCAATATATACCAATAGCAAAAGATGAATACATGTCACATTTGACTTCTGCAATTGCAAGAGTTGTTCAAAGTGGTTACCACCAGCGTCCAGACACTTCTAATTATGGCGAACTACTGCTTGAGCAACATTGACCAAGTGTCCACTTGTCGAGGTTGCTGGTTAGCTCAGTTGATTAAACTATGGTGCTCATACCAACAACGTTGCCTGTTTGATCCCCACGTGGGCCACTGTGAGCTATGCCCACCTTAGAAAAAAAAAAGTGTCCACTCGTATACATTTTTTTGGCATCTCCGTTATATCACATGTACTCATATGTAGTCTATTGCAAAATGGACTATAGATGGATTGCTCTTTGTGTTAAGATATAATTCATACACCATTAAATCCACCCTTTAAAGAATACAATTTAGTTGGTTTTACTACCCTGTTTCCCCAAAAATAAGACCGGGTCTTATATTAATTTTTGCTCCAAAAGACGCATTAGGGCTTATGTTCCAGGGATGTCATCCTGAAAAATCATGCTAGGGCTTGTTTGTCAGTTAGGTCTTATTTTCAGGGAAACATGGTACAGTTACAATGTTGTGCACGATCCTCAGTTTTTAATTTCAGAATACTATAAACACCCACAAAATAAACCTGGAATCCATTAGCAGTTACTCTTTTTATTCCATCTTCTCTTCTCTCTTGGAAACCACAAATTTCCTTTATCTATGTATTTGCCTAGTCTAGACATTCTATATAAATGAATTCATACAATATGTGTTTGTTTTGTGACTGCTTCTTTCATGTAACTTCTTCCATGTAATATTTTCAAGATTCATCTATGTTGTAGCATATTATCAGTACTTCATTCTCTTTTAAAGTTGAATTATATCCCATTGTATTGATATACCTCATTTAACTTATACATTCATCAATTGATGGTCATTTGGGTTGTTTGCACCTTTTGTGCTGTTATGAATAATACTACTATGAATATTCACATACAAATTTTTGTGTGGACATATGTTTTTCACTTTTCTTGGGTATATACCTAGAAGTGGATAGATGGATTATTCTTATACACCAGTGTTAAGTGGAAACTGACTAAATTACTTTAGAATATTTATACAGTTATTGAAAGAGTATAATTAACTTATTGTTTCATTAAAGAAGCAATAGCTTCTTTAGTTACTTTTTAAGGATTTGTGGATAGGTACCTGAAAATCTTATTTCCAATCGGTTTTGCCTGTAAAGACAGAAAACAATTTGAAATTATCTGTGTGTGGATTTCTTTTCAGTCCTTTCTATCACTTTATGTGTATTGATGTTTTACTTTTTTGTGTAGCTGTGGTCAGTTTTAAACCATAAATAGAATAATGAAAAGATCAAGTGTAAGGGGAAAATAATGGCTGAAATTCTGCATCTCTCACATTGGAATTAAAATACCACCCCAAAAAACAGTCATTCAAAGACAAATTAGATTGCTATGTATTAAACTATTTTCTTTATGCTTATACATTTTAATAGTTTAAAAAGGATTGGAAAAGCACGAATGAGAAGGGTAGAATAATAAATTATCTTTTCTTAATTATGGTACTTAAAAAAATAATGTTTTGCAAAGAAAATTTAATGATAAATGCAAATGCGCACAATATGATATTAGGTATAATAGAAAACCACACTACATAAGTAACAAATTACATATCAGCATTTTCCCAATTTTATAAAAAATATATACACAGGCAACATAAATATCTCAAAATGCTAATAGTGGCTATCCTTGGTAGCTTTTACATTCTCCTATATGCTTTACTTCATTTTCTAAATTTTATACCATTATTATGAATTACAGATATAATTAGGAAAAATAACTGTAATGTAAATTTTTTCTTTTTATGTTTGTTATCAAGGCAACCAATCAATTCAACAAAACCTGTGTCATTTTCAAAATAGTATTAACCAACTCTAGTATTCAAATGCATATAGATAACAGATCTCACTAAGGATTGTTCTGGATATTTATGACATAACATAGAGACATCCAATTTTGTAGGAAGTTTAGAATGCTGTATTCCAAACCCAGAGCACCAGGTTGCTGAAACATATTTCCTAATAGTTCTCAACCAGATGTTTGGTTATCATAACTTGGGGGACTAGGAGTTGCAAATGGCATCTAGGAGTCTAGAAAATACCAAAATTATCACTATAATACATTTATTAGTAGAAATCCATTCATTCATTTACACAGAAAAAATTAAGCTGAAAAACAAATGTGATGGATCCAAGGATTAGAGGTTGCCACTAATATATGAAAAAGTAGTGTATTGAAATAGCTTTATGGCTGAATAACTTATTTATTCTTTTAATTTATATTCATCTGAACTTATGTACCCAATGCTTCTCCATCAATAAGCATTCATAACTGAATGTCAAAATTAAAAAACACAAATTTTAATAAACGAATCTTAATTTCACTATACTGTAGAGATGAGTGGTTAGGGATCAGTGATGCTGTTTGTCCTATAGTGCATAGGACAGCCCCCTACAGGAAAGAACTATGGAACTGAAAATATCCCAAGAAACCCTGATATAGATAATCCATATTTTAAATGATCAATCATTTCATTAATTTAGATGCCTTAATTGGGCAACAGTCATTCAATATTTATAAGCTTTTCTTAGACTCAGAATTCAGAAATGTAATCTTAACACTAAGTTGATACCTATGTCTAGGATAAACCCATATTACATATTTTGCAGTTAATACATAATACTGAGATTAGAGCTGGTGTTATTTAAAGTTTCTACATTAAAAATGAACTCGAGATTTTGACATTCAATATTGTTTAATGAAAATAAGTTTATTTTGTTCATTAAAGTGATGGCATAAATCTAAATTATTACATATCTACTAGAGATTTTATATGGAAATTACATTCACAGAGCTACTCTGATATATTGTTTAATGAATAACATGGCTATATCTTCAAGGCTCTTTGTCGTGCTAAAAAAATGACATACAAAAATGTATTTTCAGAAAAGTTATAGGCACTAATAAAGTATGACTAAAAACTGTTTACTATACGGAGTTAAGATAACTGAATAAAAATAACACAGTGAGAATCTATTGTGAACCATAACTAGAATATTGAAATTTATGGTACATGAGTTAGAGTAAATTATTCTTACTTGACAGCAAGTCTCTGCAAGTCTCTAGACTGGGTTTAATTTTTCAGCCTCATCTCACAGAGCAGTTCCCTTCACTTCCTGAGCTTTCATACACCTTGGTTTCAAGTTAGGGAGGGGGTAACCCCTCAGAAATGAAATCCCAAGCCTCTGCTCTCCAGTATTGTAACATTCACTTACAAATTAGAGAACATTGAAGGAAAGAGGAGACACTATATTGCCTTAATTTAAGATACAAATCTCACTATTTGCTCCTAAACTAAAGAAGTATCAGGAGCTGAAAAAATGTCCCTAAATAAATTAAATCATACTGTGGCATCAACTCAGAGTGTGGTAAGCAGACTGACAATATCAGTGTCACCTGGGAACTTGTTAGGAATGAGTATTCATAGGCCCACCCCAGACTTACTGAATCAGGATCTCTGAGGGTGGGATCTAGGACTCTAGATTTTAACAGTCCTTCCAGATGGCTCTGATATGCACTAAAGTTTGAGAAGCACTTCATACCTTGATCACATTCAATTTATAACATATGAGTATTTATTTGAAAACACTTTAAAAAAAAAAAAAGCAAATATGTACTTAAGGATTTAACAGTGAAATTCAAACAATGCTCAGATGTTTAGGACCATCAGTACTATCAGAAGACTATTATGTTGAAAAGTATCTTGGACTAACTTATATTAGACCATTCCCATGTGATAAACATTAGGGAATCAATTATGAATTGATATGCATATTTAAAATGTCATAAACTCCTAAAGTTCAAAAAGGTTAAATAAAGTAAATGAAACAAATAGAATCACATGTTAAAGTCACTAAGCTTTGAGAACTCAGCAGTTTATTCTGGAATTAAAAGACAGTAGTAGCCTGTGTATAAAAGAAAAATGTCCCTTGGTTCAGAGTTAATGACACCTTTGGTAATTATGGCATAAACTAGTTAAAGAGCTTTAGAGTTTCTGAGCCCAGACTAGACTTTCTGGAGTATTTTTGTTTATTCCATTTCGTCAGTCAGCAAATAATAGGTTTGTGGATTTAACTTGACTGTACACTGTATTATAGCTTTAAGTCCTTAATTATTTGGCCATTTTGAGAAAAAAAATGAATATCTGTAAAACATTATTTTACTTAGCATTAGCAAGATTTTAAAGGAAACAATTCAACTAAAGTCGAATGCACTAAATTAGCTGGGCCATTGGTATGATTTCAATAAGCAATGTTAGACATGTACCTCTACATGTGCCATTCTACATTTCTTACTTAAATCATGTTTCCTTTAAACTTTGAAGTTTAAAGAAATCATGGATGTCAAGATATCATATTTTACTACATCCTATATGTCTATCAGTTTTCTAGTCTCCACCTTTGCTTTCTTTCTTTTTATGCTTCTATTTTCATGCTTTATTTCCATTCTCTCTTCCCATTCCACCCCTTTCATCCCCTATATTATTTTCGTTTCATTCCTTGCCTTCTTTTTCAATTTTGTATGAAAAGAATCTCACATGATTTTCAAAGGTATATGCACATAAAACAAGAAGTGCTAATAATAAGGTAGAAACCATTAAATATTAAAAAAACAGCAAAGTGTTTACATTAAATATATCACATCTTGGAATGTGTTTCTCTTATAGAAAGTACTCTTAAACAAATATTATTTTATTTGCTTAATAAGAGATAATATCAATTTTTTACTATAATAGCCTGTATATCCAATAGCTATTTAATTGATTCTATTTGTATTATGACTCCGGTTACTTTCCATATCATTTTATCTCTAATCCTCCTGGAGTAACATTTCAAAAAGAGGGGTTTAACACTGTAAACAAATGTTTGAAAGTAAAGGATTTCCGGGCCTGGAGAGAGTAACGAGGACATTGTCATGTAAGTTTAGGCACTAGGAGTCTGGAAAATACCAAAATTATCACTTTAATACATTCATTCATTTACATGGAAAGAATGAAGTTGAAAAACAAATGTGATGGCTCCAAGGACTAGAGGTTACCACTAATATATGGAAAGTAGTGTATTGAAATAGCTTTATGGATGAATAAATTATTTACCCTTTTAAGTTTTATTCATCTGAACTTCTCTACCCAGTGCTTATCTATCAATAAGCATTGATAACAATGTCGAAATTCAAAAAACAAAAATTTTAATAAATTAATCTTAACTACACTGTAGAGATAAAAAATAATATTGAAATGAATATTTGAAAATCTGTGGTAGTGAGCCATATTGTATAGACAGTCTGGCATCCTAGGGAAACACTGGGTGAAAAGTTTTAAAAATCCAGTTCAAGTTCCTATTTTCGCACTAACTTATCATGACCAATTCCTTGAATTCCAGGTGCCTTAATTTTCTTCTTCTATAAAGAAGGTGGGGGTGAAAGTGAGCAAATGGAGTTCACCTGCATCATACTGGAAAAGTATCCTGCTTCTGAACATTATATCAATTGTGGTGCTCTAGGAGTTAATTACTAACAGCTCTATTAAAAACACTGGCTCTGCTATTATGGTGGCTACCAAAAGAAAGAAAGTTCTATGTCAATACCCCTTGCTTGTTCTCTTGCCATATTGTGATGATTTATTAGAAAATACTGAAACCAAGTGTGGGGACAGAGCCCCAAAAAGCAGTTTCCAGGCTCTCAGCCTCATATAGAAAGGTGCTGGCTCAGATAGTAAATGGCCATCGACTGTGATCAAATGGCCATCAACTGTGGCTAGTTGGCCGTCAGCTGTAACCAGTGAGCCATTAGCCATAAATATAACTGCCGTGGCTAGGCTAGCAAAGAATGGGGGCTGGCAAGGAGATGGTGGCTGAGCCTGCAAGCGGCGCAGTGAGGGTTGAGAATTGTGTGGCTCCTGCTTCCTGTGTCTCCAACCCAGCCGCCAGTGAGAGTATAGTGGTGTGACTCCCCTACCTATGGCTCCGTGGGTGTTCCTTTTTGGCCTCACCATGTCCTGCGTTCTTATGTGGGGAGCGGGAGCAGAGACCCCGCAGACCCCACATGATATCCTGCATGACACCAAGATAAAGAGAAAATCAAGATCTGAGGATGTTGCTGCATTGTGGAAGGAAATATATGGCAGGGTGAAGAATAACTAAGCTGACCAATAACCAACACCTAAGGAAAAGCAGTTATAGTTTTCCTTATATGGTTCAGACTAATAAACATTTGTCTTCTGGCCATAGGAAATTATTTCTGTAAATAAAATAGCATTATAAATATTTCTTATGATATCATTAAGGAGATAAAGACATACTTATGTTGACTACTATTTTGAAAAGCATGGAACATTTGACAAAATATCACCTCCAAAATATATGATTAGCTTAACAGCCTCCCAGTCTAGGCTCTCATAGCATGAGAGAGAAATAAATCTTCATTCATGTTTATTAAGTGATCTTTGCAAACAAGGATAATCTTTTCTAACATCCACAACCAGGGACTTCCAAAATGCCAGAAACACTGCTCTTGTGGTCATAAAGCAATCTTTGGAGAAAGAGCTCTGAATCAAGCGTGATATTAAGTATATGATGTTCCCTTCTTCTTGTATTGTGTTCTTGATTTACTTTCAGGAGGTAGTGCACATGAATTTTACTCTAACACACTCGTATACTAGAATGCCATATTACTTTATTTTTTCCAAATTAGAATATGTTGGACGGCATCCCCTTTTTGCCTGGATAGTGAGAAATTACATTTCCATCATTTTGATGGAGGCCTTCCCTTCCTTAGGGTTACACAGGATCCAGGTGTGTATGTCACATTTACTGACACACTGTTCCTTTGAGAGTGAGGAATGTGCTACTGCCTAACTTCCAAGATACCTGCCTTCCACTTTCTGCCCCCACCTTTCCCACTACTCCATTACCCATTGCCCCCTTTACAGACAGCCTGCTGGGGAAATGGTCCTTGCCACACTTGGTCCTCCCACACAAGACTTATCAACAGATCTACCTTTCCCAGAAGAAAGGACTCTTTCTCCAAGCCCCATCCTTCTCCTTAGTTTCACAGTAAGTACAAGATTTTTAGCTATGGAGTAGAGAGAAAAAAAAAAACCCTTTGACTTTTCCATTCTAACAATTATTTACTACATAATAAGAGACAACGTCTGTCCTGATGGCTAGATCTGATCCTTTTGTTCTCAAAAGCTTCTATTTCTGAGTCCCAAAGAGAGTGAATGGCACCCTCAAATTCAGAGATCAGGCAGGGTAAAGTTCAGCAACAAGGGACATTGCAGAACCCTGGGATGCTTCCATGGTGCTTCCCCCAGGTACCACCTCTAGACCTGCAAGAGCAAGGGAAGAGATCAGTTAGCAGGATCCAGACACAGACAGGGCTCTGTGAAGAGGAAACTGGCTGGCATTGAGGCCTTGACTCAGGAACACATCCAAGTTCACTTTGCCCTCATGAGGAAGAAGCTCAGAAACTAAATAGTTCCTGAACACTCCAACTCTGCTCTTCTAGCTCTCTCTTATCTCGAGAAGGCATGCTGGGACTCCCCATTCGTCAAACCCAATGGAAGCCAAAGCTTGTAAATGTCACTTAGACAGGTCAGACTTTTAGGATAACAGAGCAGAGTGAAGAATGGTAGAGGGTGAGTCCGCAGAGGCAAATAAAAGTAGCCACCTGAACTACTTTATTTCCAACTATCTTTATAATTACCGTGAGCTAATTTATATTTTTGCATTTAATCATTTCTCATAAACTAAAGATTGCTTGAAAAAAAGAGGGATTGGATCTTATATATTTGTGTATTTCCAACACTACTTTAAAAATTCTTAGATGTTTGTGTCAAGTATTCAATGAATGTTAGTTGAATAAAAAATGGAAGAAAAAGAACCTTCAGTATTTTTTTTTCTTTCTTAGTAGTCAGAGATCATACATGTAAGTTACATGTTAACTACTAATTTATAGAATTCCTGTCCCTAAGGCATGTGCCAGAGAAAATGTTTGGCTTTACTCACTTCTGAGAATACTTGAACAGCTTTAGCTAGGGTTTATCGTATTCCTAATCCAGGTTATTTTATTTTAAAAAACAGCAAGAGAAAAAAGAAAGCTTTATTCTGGAAAACATTTTTAAAGGTCACTTACCATGCATTCATGTTGAGATGCTGGTTCACTCTTTCTGCAGGTAATAACAGCCTAAAAATTTCACTTATTCAAATGTAGCCAAATGGACCCTTCCTTTTAAAATTCAGTTCTGAAAATAACCATTGGTACGGATAAATTTTACAGGAAAATTTTAATGCTTTTCTTAAAGTGTGTGACTCTCTTGACCACATTTTGGCAGTTAAATCCATTTATCCTGCTATACAATGAAGGTATGAAATGTAGCTCATTATATATCTTTTCAGAAGACAAAAGAAACTGTTTTTAGAAGAGGGACATGTTTGTAAAATGTTTATTGAAATAATGGGCTAAAGGGAAAAGTAGAAATTATAGGAATTAAGTTGGGAAAATCAGTAACTGGTTGCATTGTTTTGTAAAACCAAGTCTACATACATTTCAGATTCAGAGTAATGAATAGCATATAGAAACTTTTGGCAACAGGTATTTCGAAGAGTGAAAAACATTAGCCATTGAATGGAAACTAACAGGTTGTAAAGTCTAATAATGAAATTGTGGTTTGGCTGATAATTTATGGACTTTATATTGCAGTTGTTGCTGGTATTAATGAGATATTTTCCAGGCTGATGTCCTTGCTTTGGATTTGAAAAAAATATATCAATAAAGCTTAATGAGAAATGGAGGTTTCTACTTCAAACCAAATGTTATACTGTAAATTATTATGCTGATAAAAAGAAGAAATATGTCTTCTATCTCAGTCCCCCTTTCTCTAAAGGCTGCCATATTCTTTCCTAAAACCAATTGTAAAGTCTTTCTCCCCATATTTCAAGAACTTTTGCTGCGTATATGATATTCAAGTCTCAAAGTGTAAGTATGGCTACTATTTCCATGGAGTTATCAGGCAGTAACCTTGTGAATGAATCCAGAGGCTGGTTAGATTGCCAACTGTATCCTTTCTGCTTAGGGCTCTTGGAGTACCCCGAACAAATTTATCCTCTTTCTGGGCTTCTGGGCCTGGGTAGGAGCTGTGTCTTTACTTTGTTCCTGTTAGCCCTAGCCATTTTTTACTACATTCCAAGTCCCAAGCTACCCTCACCCCTATTTTTATTTACATTGTAATGTGCTTATTTGAATATTTTATTCAGACAGCCTAAATTGCAATGGTAACTATGAAAACCATAGGTAACTATAATTAAATTGTGTTTCTAGGTTAAAGAGCTAGTATCAACAAAATTTTACATTTAAAACAAAGGTGTATAATAGATGCAGAAATGATTGGAAATGTAGATGCTAGTACTACAATTGAAATAGTAAAGAAAAAAAAAAAGACTGGATAAAAATATATTACCTATTTTACCATAAATGACAATTGAAATTTGCTGAGGCAGAGCAAAATGGTAAAACTATTTGTTGTACAAAATGATTCTTAAGATAATAAACTTGGCATAATTGAGAGACATTCTCAGAAAGTACAATGAATTTAATAAATAGTTTTCTCTCAATAGTAACAAAAGATCAACTTAGTTACTGACATAAGAATTAAATGTTCAATAAAATTTTTAAAATGATATTTAACAAGTACTGAGTTTATAACTTTGGACTGCTATAAAATGGATTCGATTCTTGCACAAATAAGAAGCGTACAAATATATGGTGATGGAAGAAGAACTGACGCTGGGTGGTGAACACACACATTAAATATTAATTGATTCAAAGTTTGAAAAATCACAAGTATTTTTCTTTAGCTTTAGATGAGTCATACAAAATAAGAGACACTATCCAATCAATTCCTTGGATATTTCCTCCTTAAAATTTACAAACAAATTCATTTCATGGATTAAATCAAGTTCTTAGAACAGAAATTTTTGAGTTTTAATTATCAGAGAAGAATTTTAGCTACATATGAAAAAATTAATTTTCATTATCATGGTTCAAAAATGTTATGTAAAAAGTCTGAATTTATTGAAATTTTAAAACAAGACTGGTGTTTTTCTTATGGCTTTATTTCACTGTACGATGTCAAAAATATTTGTGCTGAATTTTTTGAAGCAGACTCTATGACAAATGTCATGAATATACTTGTGAAAATCATATATATCAATATTTATATCTATTGATATATATGCTATGAATCATCATCAGTTTATGGAACTATTGAAATAAATAGAATAAAATGAACTTAATGATGTTTACTAGTACTCTTTGAATCATGGAAAGTATTCACAAAGATTTAATGTATTATGAATTTCAACTCAAAATTTTCATGAAGGAAATGCTTGCCAGATAGTCAATAAACAAAGACCCAAAATGGCAGTATGTTATATTGTATCACTGATATCATATATCAGGTAAATAAACTAAATTTGAAGCTCTAAGAAAAGAAAATACTTGTGATTTATGGAGACAATCACAAGAATTTATGTTTAAATTGAAACTTTCCATAATACAAATCAATGAAAATGATTTTTAGCATGAATCAATGCACAAGTCTAATTGCTAGCAACAGCATTTTGTCAGTCTTGTAGCTGCACAAAACACATGAAATTTGAAGAATGCTTTGTTGAGATTGATACATTTAGAATTGTTACAAATATATGCAATTGTTCCTTGAATTCAATATTATTGAGTTGACATAGAATTAGAGAATTTACTTCACTTGAACATAGAATTTGAAACTGTTTCAAAGATTCAAATATTCTTCTAAAAAAGGTAAACTAGTTTTGTATACAGTTACTGGAAATTACTTTACTCTGTTTAGAATAACCTGAGTGTGTGAAATACTTTTTAATTTCTTTTTATTTCAGAAAAAATTTATGTTTATGGAAAATTTGTGAAGATAGTAGAGTTCCTGTATACTCCACACTCCGTTTCCACTATTATTTATCACATATGAGTGTGGCACATTTGTCACAATTAATGAACCAATAGGGATACATTACTATTACTATTAATTAAAATCTGTCTGTTTTTCAGTTTGACTGGATTTTTAGCTAATGTCTGGTTCCTTTTTTAAAATTCCATCCAGGATACCACATCATATTTAGTCAGCAGGTCTCCTGCTCTTGGCTATGGAAATTTCTCAGACTTTCATTGTTTTGAATGACCTTGACAGTTTTAGGCAAGTCGCTGAGGTATTTTTTAGAAAATTCATCTTATGTCTGATGTTTTTCTTTCATGATTAGAGTAGAATTATGTATTTTGTGAAATCGCAAAGGTAAAAAGCCATTTTCCTCACATTACATCCAGGATACACACTATCAACATGACTTACCACTCACTGTTGATGTTGACTTTGATCACGTAACTGAGGTAGAGTTTGTCAGCTTTCTCTACTGTAAAATTACTTTCTTTTCCCCTCTTTCCACGCTGTACTCTTGGGTGAGGAGTCACTAAGTACAATCCACACTAAGGGGTAGGGAGTTGTGCTCCACCTCCTTGAGGGTGAAATAGCTATATAATTTATTTGAAATTATTTTCTATGGAGAGTGGTCCATTCTTCCCTATTTATTTATTTATAAAATCATTTATTTATATTACATGGAATCGTGTGTACTTATCTTATACTTTGGGTTATAATTCAATGCTATATCATTTATGTTGTTGCTCAAATTATGTGTGTGTGTGGCAAGCACTTCCTTATTTCCTGACAGCATAAAAGGTTTCAGACTATCTTGTATGTTTTCTAGCCCCGTCTTAGAATAATGCATTTCTCTAAGGAGTCCTGGTTCCTTTCATTGGAGAATGGTATTAGAAACCAATATCTGCATCCTAGGAGTGCTTGTTGCTCCTGGGGTGGTGTTGCTTCTAGGCTTTTTCAGCTGACAGAACAAGGAACTGTATGTGTGTATACTAATCTATGTATTTACACATATTTATAAATATTTCTATATGTAACCATCTGTACACGTATCTATATTAAAGTAAACATGAATTCATAATGATGTCTCCAACTCTAATCCATTACCACATAGATTATTCTCCTCTCCTTGACTGCTTATCTGTATATAACCTCCTGCTCCAATTGAGAAATTTGGCTCTCACCATCCACCACCCATTTATTTAATTGTTGAATTCATATATACATAGTAGTTGCATCAGAATTGTTAATTGTTAAAAATGAACTCCATTTTTTTTTTTTTTTAATTTTATTGGGGAAGGGGAACAGGACTTTATTGGGAACAGTATGTACTTCCAGGCCTTTTTTCCAAGTCAAGTTGTTGTCATTTCAATCTTAGTTGTGGAGGGTGCCATTCAGCTCCAGGTCCAGTTGCAGTTTTCTAGTTGCAGGGGGCTCAGCCCACCATCCCTTGCGGGAGTCAAACAGGCAACCTTGTGGTTGAGAGGATGCTCCAACAAACTGAGCCATCCGGGAGCTCAGTGGCAGCTCAGCTCAAGGTGCCGTGTTCAATCTTAGTTGCAGGGGGCGGAGCCCACGATCCCTTGTGGGACTTAAGGACTTGAACCGGCAACCTTGTGGTTGAGAGCCCACTGGCCCATGTGGGAATCGAACCGGCAGCCTTCGGAGTTAGGAGCATGGAGCTCTAACCGCCTGAGCCACAGGGCCGGCCCACCATTCATTTTTAAAGTTCTTTAGATCAACACTATTTCTCCTCACCCCCATCAGTTAGGTTGTTTCCTACATTTGTATTGCAGTTAGATGCTTTTCTCATATTCTGCTTTCTGCTCTAGGATTCTCCTGACCACCTAAATGATTTTTTTAATTTGCATATAACAAGATTCACTTTTTGTTCTATGGACTTTGACAAATGCATAGTGTCATGTAACCAACATTGCAGCATTATACAGAATAGGTTCATTACACTAAAATTCCTCTGTGCTTCACCTACTTATCACTATCCCCACCCCCAACAAATCCTGGTAACCATTGATCTTTTAACCATCTATAGTTTTACCTTTCCAGAATGTCAAAAATTTGAAATTCGACTGCATATAGCTTTTTCAGTCAGGCTTCTTTCATTTGTCAATACACATTTAAGACTCTTCCTTGTCTTTTTGTGGTATTGAATCTTATTTGTTTTAATTCCTGAATGGTATTTCATTGTATGGGTGTATCATAGTTTGTATATCCATTTACTTATTGAAGGACATCTTGGTTGCTTTCAGTTTGTGGCTTTTATGAATAAAGCTTCTATATTCATTCACACAGAGTCTTTTTGGTATGTAGATATGAGTTTTCAAATCAGTTGGAAATCCACCCCCATTTTACAATTGGATAGATAAAAACCAAGGTAACAAATAGCTTATACCAATGCTTTATAAATAGTAAACCTTCAGTAAATATTGACTAATAAATACAAGCATTATTTTCAGAAAAGGTAAATGGGGATTTAGATGCTTAGAAGAGAAGAACACACAAAATTGAGTCTTAGCTGAAGAGTGAGAGAAGACAATAGGTTTGTGTTGAATCTCCTAAATCAGTTTTATCTTCTCTTTGATTATAGTTTTTATAGTTAATTTAGTTTATTTGCTTTTATTATTTTGTATTTCTTTACACAGTCACCAATAAGAGAGATGAGTACACTCAACAGACATCTTCTTTTATCTTTATTTAAATGTATTTCTCAATAACCAAATGTCTGCATCTAACTTGACAGTACATTGTTGAATTTCATTCTTTTACTTAATATAATCACGGAAAGTGAAAAGACTAATCTGAAAAACTTCCATCAGAATTTAGTCTTTATTAATTAAAGCACCTTTTAAAATGCATTTTAAATCTGTGTGTGTGTGTGTGTGTGTGTGTGTGTGTGTGTGTGTTGATGAACATAAAATGCAAGAGAAGATGACAATACCAGGAACATTAGGTAGTAAGCAGCAACAATGAATATTTTGAGAGGACAGCAGTTGAACTTGACTGCTAAGTTGCCACTGGAAAGTTTTCCATATTTTCTTAATATAGGCGGAAAATTTTACCTTCCATTTTAGAAGCAACATTTTCTTTTGATATCTAACAGTTCCTATTCCTCTGTTTTCCCTCCTTTTCATCCACCATACTTCTTCTTTGTGCCCTAAAAAGATTTCTTTAATTTGCTACTAAAGTAGGTAGTGGTGTATTTCAAACTGATTTCTCAAGGCTAGAAATCCAATGATTTGATCCCAGTTAAATCATCCTTCCCATGGGACACCAGTTTCAACCTACAATTACAGGACAGTAGTCTTAAGTGCTGTGGACTTCTTTATTTTAAAAGGCCATTTATATTGACAAATAACCTTTTTAATTTGCCTTACAATTAAAGTCTTAAACCGAAAATTCTTATTAATGAGTCATACTTTGTGAGTTGAGTTGTTCTCCCTAAGTCCCCAAAAGAAGAATGGTCATTGCCTTGATGTTATATATTTTTCATGGATCTGCAATAGTAAGTTTTCTGAACAGTAAACACATTTTATATTGACGCGAGTAATGCCCACATTTCATGGTAGTTGGAAATAACTTTATTTGGAAAATAGTTCAGGTAACATCCAACTACTTCTAATCTTCCAGGTGCTTGCATAGTAAACTCATAACTTGTTTGACTCACAAAGTTAAAAGAAGGAAAACAGCATTTTTATTCCTCAACATAAGATCTCTGATTTTAATTGCTTTTGTTCTTGTTCGCTGAATGCTTCAGGCATATTGTCTTGTTAAAAAAAAAAAATAGGCAGTAGGAGGGGAAAAACTTTTTAGTAATGTACACCTACCCTTATATTGTCTTTGTATTTTCCTACTGAAAAGAAGTTAATTATATATGTTGAGCATATGTCTGTGAAACTTTGGAAAATGTCATTTAAAACTGTTAACAAAACTGTTGAAGATAGAGAAAAAAAACAGGAAGCAAAAAAAACAACACCCACACAAGCAAAATCCAGTTTTAGAAGAGTAACAACAGAAAACAACTTGAAAATAAACAATTTAATAGTAAAAACACAATACCCTATACAGCATTTGAAGGAACAAAAGATGAGTTAAATTATTATTCTTTCTATAGTATAACCAAATGTCTCCCGTTCAAAAATTACGAAATTAAAACATACCAGTAGGAATTACAACTATCCCACTGCTATAGGCTTTACTAGCATTATGAAAATGACTAAAATATGTGCTTTCTAAATATTTTCATTTCACAGAAAATATTTCTTTGCTGTCTTTAATGGAACCATTAATCTGGTTGTAACTTGAAAAAACTTAGTCTATTTCCATTAAAGTAAAACTATGGAAAGTCATCTTTTTATATTTGGGTAATACAGTCAGGATAGAATTAAATAGTAAACCAACTTTCCAGTGTATGGTCAGTTCTTTTTAAAAAATATCTACTCATGTTTCCTGCTCATCAATTGTAAAAACTAAATGTCAATAGATATGGTCAACTTAAAATACATACTGTGATTAGCAAACTAGATAATTTTCTTTCATTCCCAATTTGTTTATTTTTAATATATATTTTTTTTCAATTACCGTCGACATACAATATTATATATTTCAGGTGTACAACATAGTGTTTGCGCATTTATGTAACTTACAAAGTGATCACCCCAATAAATCCAGTACCCATCTGACACCATACATAGATTACAATATTGACTACATTCCCTGTGCTATACTTTAAATTTACATTCCAACAACTATGTTGTAGCTACCAATTTGTATTTATTAATTCCTTCTAGTTTTTCTACCATTCCTCCACACCCCCTCCCATATGGCAACTGTCAAAATGTTCTCTCTCTATATATATCAGTTTCTTTCTGTTTTCTTCGTATATTTTGTTTTATAGATTTCACATATAAGTAACATCATGTTTTTTGTCATTCTCTATCTGATTTATTTCACGAAGCAAAATACTCTCTAGGCCCATCCATGTTGTAAATACCGTGTTTCCCTGAAAATAAGACCTTAGCTGTGAGGTCTTCGTCAAGTCATGTAACCACTCTGAACCTCTCTTTCCTCACTTATAAAATGAAGACAATGCTATGAAATATATTTATGAGAAGTGTTTATTCAGTCATTCAACAAATACTCATATGCAGTCTGACAATTAATTAAGGTTGTGAACTTGTTGCAATGATGTTGCTAACTTTTTTTATGTGAGAGGGATTATTCATTATGAATTTGTACTAACTGGACAAACAGTTAACCAACAGCTAACCAAGTTTACTATCTGGAAGTGCCGAAAAGGCTGTCTGAATAAGTTAGATGATCTGAACTTTTCGCCAACAATTCATGGCTCTTGCATCACGACAATGCACCAGCTCACATGGCACTGTCCGTGAGGGAGTTTTTAGCCAGTAAACAAATAACTGTGTCAAGACACCCTCCCTACTCACCTGATCTGGCCCCCAATAACTTCTTTCTTTACCCAAAGATAAAGGAAACATTGAAAGGAAGACTTTTTGATGACATTCAGGACATCAAGAGTAGTACGACGACAGCTCTGATGGCCATTCCAGAAAGAGTTCCAAAATTGCTTTGAAGGGTGGACTAGGTGCTGGCATTGGTGCATAGCTTCCCAAGGGGAGTACTTCAAAGTTGACCGTAGTGATATTCAGCAATGAGATATGTAGCACTTTTTCTAGGATGAGTGTGTAAATTTAATTGTCCAACCTCGTACATGCCTACTATGTGCCGGGAATTGTTTTAGGCATTGAAGATAGAAGCACTAAAAGAAATAGTCATTGTTGTTATGACTGTACATTCTAGTGGGGGAATAGACAACAACAACAACACAAACATGTAATTCCAAAACAGGCTGATAAGTGTGGGAAAGAAATATAAAGCATAGTAAGATAATGGAGAATGAGGTGGTACTTTAGAAATAGAATAAATAAAAACATATGTGTTCAATGCACAACAGGATTACAAACTACAGAAGCAAGCATATACCATTTTAATTTTTGTCAAAGGGGATATTTGTTATACATAGTTTAATGGTATTTCTGGTGCAAAGTTAAGGTGAGATTAGGTTATAGGAGTTTTTAGAGAACATAAATCATGTAGCTTTCTAGTAAGATTTATTAGGATAACAAGTGCCTCACTTTCCTCTCTTCTTTGAATGGCCTTCCATTTTGCTTTTTAGTCTATGGTTTTTAAATTTATTTTTAAATCTTATTCTTAAATTAATATGTAAAAATGGATTTTTTAATGTACAGTTTGAATTTTGTCACACATGTAAATTTATATACCACTACCATCATCAGGATACAGAACACGCCCCCAAAGTTCTCATGGGGTATCACTTTGTGGTCATACATTATAGCCATACTTAATCTCTGACGACAACTTATCTGTTTGCCATCACCATAGTTTCTCTTTTTTGAGAATGTCATATAAATTGAATCAGACGCTATGTAATGTATGAAGACTGTCTTCTTTCACTCAGCATAATACCTTTGAACTTCGTCCAAATTTTTGTATTTATCAATCATTTGTTCCTTTTATTGCTAAGTAGTATTCCATCCTTTAGATGTACCACAGTTGTGGGTTTTTGTTTTGTTTTGTTTTGTTTTGTTTTTTTAATACATTTGTCCATTGAAAGACATTTGGGTTGCTTCCAATTTTGGCTATAAAAATTCATGTATATGTTTTGTGTGAATACATGTTTTTGGTTTTCTAGAGTAAACACATACTATATGGTATTTGACTTTACAAAAAGTTGTCAAACTTTTTTCAAAAATGGCTCTACTATTTTGCATTCTTACCAATGTATGAGAGTTCAGATTGCTTCACATCCTCACCAGCACTTGGTATTGTCAATAGTCTTTTTTAAAAGCTATTCTAACAGGTATGTAGTAGAATCTCACATCATTTAAATTTCTCTGATAGCTAGTGATATTAAATTTCTCTGATAATAAACATGTTTTTATATGTCTATTTCCTTCTATATATCCTCTTCATAAAGTGTCTTTCAGGTTCTTTTCCCAATTTTTATTTGGTTATTTAGTTTCTACCTTTTGAATTTTGAGATTTTTAAAAATACATTCTAGATAACTGTTATTTGTCAGATATATGATTTGCAAATAATTTATCCCAGTCTATAGCTTGTCTTTTCATTATCTTAACAAAAACTTTCACAGAGCAAATGTTGTTAACATTTGATAAGTGTTGGACTTTGATGAAGTCCAATTTTCAATTTTTTTTCTTATGGATTATGCTTTTGCTGTCATGTCTAAGAACTCTTTGCCTAACAGAAAGTAATGTACAATTTCTCCTATATTTTCTTCTAAAAGTGTTATATTTTACATTTATATCTGTAATCCATTTAGAATTAAGTTTGTATATGATGTAAAATTTAGGTTGAGGCTCATATCTCTGCATATAGATATCTAATGGTTTCAGTATCATTCGTTGAAAAGATTATCCTCACTCCATTTAACTGCCTTTGCATTTTTGCCAAACATCAATTAACTATGGCTGTGTGGGTCTATTTTAATAATCTCTGTTAGGCTCCATTAATCTATATGTCTATCTTTTTACACATACCACTGTTGTCATTATACTGTACCTTTATTATAAGTCTTAAAATCAGCTATATGATTCCAAGTGTATTCTCCCTTTACAAAAAACTTTAGTTATACTAACTCCTTTTCCTGTCCATATAAATTTGGGAATCAGCTTGTCTGTACCAATAAGACCCATGCAAGGATTTTAATTGGAAGATCATTAAATCTATAGAGTTATTTGGAGATAATTGGTAGGGACAATATTGAATCTTTCAATCTATGAACACAGTATATCTCTCCACTCATTTGAGTATTTTGATTTCTTTCATTAGCATTCAATTGTTTTGAGCATAAGTATCCTGTAAATGTTTTCTTAGATTTATGCTTAAATATTTTATTTTTAGAGCTTTTGTAATGTTTTAAAATTTGATTTCCAATTATTTATTGCTTGTATATAGAAATATTATTTTTGTATGTTAAGTTTTGTGTTAGTTTTCTGTGTTATGCAATAAATTACAACAAACCTAGTGGCTTAAAACTACATACAATTATTATTTCACATTTCTGTTGGTCATGAATCTGGAAATGACTTAGTTGGGTTGTCTGCAAGATCAACTGGGCAAGGATGTGCTTCAAAAATCCTTCAGGTTTTTTTTGGCAATCTTAATTTTCTTGTGGCTGTAGGACTCAGGGCAGCTTGTTTCTTGAAAGGTACTAAAGGACATGGACACTCTAGAGATAGTCTTCAACCAAGAAAATCTGTGTAACATAACAATCACAGGAGGGACATCACATCTGTTTTGGTATGTTTTATTGATTAGAAGCAATTCACAGGTACAACCCACATTCACAGGGAAGAGAACACAAAGGCATGAACACTAGGAGATGGGTATCATGGAGATAGATGACTTTCCACCACACACTTGTATCCTGTGACCTTACTGAGCTTTTTCTGTTTTTGTTGGCTTCTGTGTGTGTGTGTGTGTGTGTGTGTGTGTGTAAATCTTTTAATATTATTATGAAGACAATCATTGCCCAAGAATAGAGAATATTTTATTTTTCCTTCCTAATCTGTATGCCTTTATTTCATTTTCTTTACTTATTGCATCAGCTAAGTCTTCTGTTGTGCTGTAGAATATAATTGGAAAGAGCAGATATACTTGCCTTGTGTCAGATCTTAGGAAGGAAACATTCAGTCTTTTACCATTAAGTATGTTAGTTGTAGGTATTGTGTAGATGCACTCTATCAACTGAGAAAGTTACCTACTATTTCTAGTTTGCTTAAAGTTTTAATCATTAATTGATAATGAGTTTTATTAAATGCTTTTTAATGCATCAATTACATCATATACTAGACTTAATATGATGGTCACATAGATTGATTTTCAAATATTGAACCAGCCTTCCTTGCATTCCCAGGTTAAACCTCACTTGGTTGTGGTGTTATTCTTTTTATGTATCACTGATTTTATTTGATATTATATTGAAGATTTTTGCATCTGTGTTAATAAGGGTAATATTGGAGTAGGTTTCTTAAACTATCTCTGTCTGATTTTGGTATAAAGTTAATGCAGACCTCATAAATATAGATGGTAAATATTCCTTCCTATTCTGTTTTCTGGAATAGATTGAATAAATTGGTGTTACTTGTTTTTTAAATGTTTGAGAGGATTTGCCAATCAAATCATCGGGGACTGCCACTACTTACTATTCAGAGTTGTCAAAAAGCTGTCCCATGCATTCTGTCTCAGTTTTATAGCTGCACTCAGTGGGAGAGACAGGGCAAATAAGGCTGTGTATCTAACCCAGAATCAGAAATATAGACTGTTTTTATGATTTCTTATATGTGTTTCAATTCCCAGCTTTGGAAGTATAGTCATTCTTTTGGAAGTCACAAAATGGTTAAGCTGGTTAACTGTAACACATTTTCTTTAGCATGGTTTGTTCCTATAAGTGCCTCCAAACAATGGGCTCGTCAGCCCAGTTTTAACTACATTAATAAATGTGATAGTCATACCAGATTTGTTACTCTGATGTTCCTTCATTATCGTCATGTGATGCTTACCCAAAAAAGTCCAGTGGAGAGTAGAGCCAGATCACTACTATAAAAACATTAAGTGTACCAATTTTGTTCTTCAATAAATCCCAGACTTTCAGCAAATATATATGTATTTCTCCAGATACTGTACTATAGATAGATAGATAGATAGATCATAGATAGATAGATAGATAGATAGATAGATAGATAGATAGATAGATAGATAGATACAGATAGATAGATATATAGATATCCCAGTACAATACCTGGATCCAATATTCACATGCTACCATGTTGGGCTGGTTTTAACTTATGTTGTATTATTTCAAATGATACCTGTAAAATATGTAAGCCAAAAATTTATATAGACATTCTATGTCTGAAAAGCCCAGGCAAAGATTATTTAATCTCTAAACCAGAAGTTGTAAAGATCCGGATAAATATTTTAGACTTTGCAGGCTACATGTATTTCTATCACCTGTTCTTGGTTTTCTTACAACCTATAATTAGTTTTTTATTTCTGCTGTAACAAATCACCACAAAAATGGTGGTTTAAAAAACAAACAAACAAATATATCTTACATTTCTGTAGAAGTCTGACATAGGACTCACGGGACTAAAATCAAGTTCTCAGTAGGGCTGCATTTCTTTCTAGAGGCCCTAGGGGTGAAACTACTTCTTTACCTTTTCCAGATTTTAAAGGCTGCTCACATCCCTTTGCTCGTGGTACCCCTCTTCCATCTTCAAAGTTAGCAGTGTAGCATCTCTTTGACACATCTTCTGTCCTCTCATCTTCCTCTGACCCTAGACAGCAAAGGTTCTCCACTTTTGAGAACACATAGTATTAGAGTGGGCCAGACCAGATAATCCAGGATAATCTCTTCATTTTCGGTTCTTAATTTAATCACATCTGCAACATCCCTTTTTCCTTGTAAGATAACATACGCACAAATTCTGGGGATTAGGATGTGGGTATCTTTTGAGGAGAAGAAGTTATTCAGCCTATCATACAACCCTTTAAACATGAAACAATTACTCTTAGTTCAGAGATGCCACAAAAACAGACCTCAGGCCGAATTTGGACTACTATAAACTGTGCAACTTGTTACATGGGAGGAAAATTTTAATTCTTCATTTCTTTTTGTGCTTCCATGTTCACAGGTAAAGCTAGATAATGAAAATAACTTATATAATGAAAATTAAGGCACAAACTTGTTTTATACTCAATAATTTTGGAAATGATCAATGACATTTATAAGGAGTAAGAATGTGTGCTTTTTAAAATTCAAAGACAAAAGCAAACTCACACTTGAAAATATGCATGAATTACTAGATTCTGGATAAAATTCCAAAACCATTTTATTATGATATATGTAAATAGCTACATCAATCATACAATTTAAGTTTGTTTATTACATGTTACAATATTTCATCATTTTCTAGCTATATTAACATTCCCCTAGGTCTTCAAATTATTATAAATTAAAATACAAAAGATGCTTTTTCTCCTTTTTACTGACAGCAAGCAGCATATTTTTTTCCAAATTTAGTCCTTTACGTTATATGCACTTTCCATAACACAATAAATCCAATGCATTGATAATTTAAAATTACACAAGATATACTCAACTTCCAATAAAACTTGAAGACTTAGGCAGATAACCAGTTTTTGGAATTTTAGAACCAATATTTGATATTCATTTTCAAAATAACGAAACTCTAAATGCTCTGTAGTTGTGGGTTTCTAGCCCATTAATTGATCAGAAGGATAAATCCTAAAAAATAAAGTACAGAAAGATTTTAAGTTCCACATGCAATAGAACAAAGAGCAAAGAATATCAATATAAAGTTTATTAAAGTTTTGCCATTTATATTTATTTCCTATAATTTGAAATATGTTTTAGAAAATCAATGACTAATCATTCCTAAAACTTCTTAGTTGTTTCTTATTAACAAATTATTACTTACTTTTCACTCGCTATATGACATTACTATGAGTTTAATGCATGGAAATAAAAAGACAGTTCTTTACATTTTGGTAGGGAAAGAAGTGAGTTTGTTTTAATGAGAAAAAGGCAGCATTAAAATTTCATTTGTGGTCATATTGTCATTATCCAGAATGATAAAGAGAATAATTAACTGTTAGTTCAATTTTCCCATTCTAGTACGATTTTGATGTTTTCAAAACAATTTACAGTTAAATATTTCTATAAAAAAACAAAAAGTTCCTTTGTCACCATCAATATTATCCCTGCTCCAATGCATTGAATAAGATTCTAATAACATGTAGATGTATTTTATAATAGTGGAACAATTCATTTGGTAAAATTTGGCTTCATAATAGCTGAGCAGTCTTCATAAAGAATTCACTTTACAAGTGAATTCTTTGTAATTGTAATTTTTAACTTAATACATAGATATTGATTGTAGATATTTTGGAGTAGAGAAATAAAGTGTTTAATCTCTAAGGTAGAGTATGATCAATAATTTAATATCCCTTCATGAATATTTTTAAATTGACTTCTCTCAGAAGTATTACCAACACTTTAAAATTATTTGAAACTCTAAACACCAATGTCTGGAATAGTTATAGTTATGTGAAAAGAAATTTTCTATCATTTCTCAAGAAAAGAATGCACCAATTTCATCAACAACCTTTCCTTAAAAAAAAAAAAAAATTAACTTCTATGTCACCTAAAGAAATTTCTACATCTTTGATCAATTCTCATGTATCTTGGAAAACTGTAGGTATATCTACCTAATTTATGTACTTGACTTGAAAGATTTCAGGTAAAGAAAATTCTGAATTTCACAAGAAACTCAAAGTTATTAAAAGCGTTCAGATATTAGGATTTAGGAGTTGCTATATCAACTGTTTTCATAATTAGGTTACCTGAAATCTGAGGCAATTTTTTACTTTTTAGATTGAAAACTACGTTTCAACACTGTGCCAACCAATCTGTTTGATTGAGTCAAATATCCTAGAGACAGAGTCACCCGATTATTCTGGAAATTACTGCTGCTTCATAATAGCTGAGTTTTAGTTACATGATGTTTTCTTCTTTAAAAACAATCATCAATATATTTTTTATGTCTTTGGGAGATCAGTAAATAACGTTTCCTCTGTGTACAACCAGAAACAATTGAGTAATAAGAAAATATCATGAGGCAACAGGGAAACCAAATATCACTTTCATTAGTGATGAAGCTGGTATTAGAGAATGTGGCTCACATCTCTAGGTTAGAAGCTTCCTAATGCTGAGCACCCGAATTAAATAGTCTCACAAGGTAACTATGTCAACTGTGGGTGGTTCACCTCCCAGACAAGAGGAAAGGATCTGGTTGCACATACACAGTTTCTGTTTCCAGAATCCCCATCCAATTGTCACTTTTCTCCAGAGGGAATAATGTTAAGGGGACACCCATGTCCATTCACATGGAAGTTAACTTTAAGAGTAGAGATAAAACATTCCCCCAACACTATACTTTCTACGGTCATCAATTATAACGTTGAAATAGATCATCTACCAAGACGTCTGTCCACTGTCTCTCCAATCATGGAGTGCATCCTATTCATGAACCGTGTGTATCCTGATGAGTATAAAAGCTTAACCAGTCAATGAAATGCCCAGATCCAGTATTAAATTGTAAGTCTGTGGTCTGAAATCCCTCCTGCTCCACCCCACAGCACTTATACACACAGATATATTTTTATATTTTCACCATAGATATTGTTATAGTTGATCTGTTTAAGGTATTCAGGATTAAGAAATACTATTTCTTAGAACATGAAAGGATGTTGGGCCCCATGTAATTCACTGTAGTCATTGACTGTGTGTGCTCCTGACAGAAATACGTTCATGGACTGAGAAAAAGATGCCAGCATGTTGATGAAAAGTTAGGGTCACATAGCCATATGACCTCATGGCTCCTGCCATCTCTCTGCGTGAGTAACTTCTGCTGAGGGAGGGCTCCCACACCTCCACCACCAACAGCAAGAGCTATGTGGTCCACCTGCCTATTCAAATTAATGCTCCTTAACCCACCACACAAACCTTTAGTTTCCATCAAGTAGAGTTCCTTAGTGTATCCCTTACGCTATGCTTTTTTCGTATTTCCCTAAATTTCACGTTCTGTCCCTTCTTTCTGTTCTAGCTTCCCTTGTTATTTTTAGTAATTCTGTGCCATAAAAATCAGCTCAAGTGAGTCTGTCCACCACTGCTACAGCTCAGTGCCCACTGAACAATCTAGTCTCAGAAGACATAGAGCCCTTGTTTAAACTACAAATTCCACTTCATCACTTAGCTCACTTTCCCATTATTTGGGGGGTGTTAGTCATAACTCTCTAGTAGACAGTAAACAGCTAAAAACCCAGGACTGTATATCTCTTTTTAATTCTCTACAGAGTATACTCTAGTAGGCAGTATGTTAACAGGTGCTGAAGTCAGTCAGACCTAAGTGTAGAGCCAGACACTGGCATCTGCTATTGGTGTAATCTTCAGCAAGCTACTTCTAAGCCTCAGTTTCTTCATGTGGAAAATTGAGACTGTTCTAAAGATTAGATGAGATAGTGTATTCAAAGGACTTAGTATGATACGTGGAGTATAATATTCAATAATTTTAGTAACTATTATGTATTCTTTAATGTATGTTCATAGTTAGGGTGAACTTTTTGATGAAGTAATCTACATTTTTTTCCTATGGAAGCTTATCCAATGCTCATTTGGAAAATGTACAGCCTTTGGAGACCACCCTAGTGCAAAACTAAGATGGATGAGAAAGCCATTGAGATTCTTTAGTTCTTAACTTTCAGAATGGTGTAGCTCAATAATTCTCAAATAAGATCTGGAGAACCCATGTATCCATGAATTAATATATTTTCATAATAATTCTAAAATATTATGTGCTTTTTTTACTGTCATTGTCTCATGAGTGCACAATGCAGTTTTCCAGAGGCTATGTGACATGTGATATTGCAACAAGCTGAATGAAGAAACAGGTTTGACAATACTGATGTCTTCTACTAACTCACACATTAAAGATATTATTCACAAGACATAAAACTGTCCCTCTTCTCAGTAAATATTTTTTTTTTGGAAAATATTTTTTGTTTCATGAAATACATTATTCACAGTAATACACAGGATTATAATTATTATTTTTAAAGAATTAATAGATATTTTTTAAATTTCTCAGATTTAATACCTAAAGCTGTGTGTGTGTGTGTGTATATATATATATATATATATATAAATATATATATATATATACATATACAAATATATGAATAGCTATAATCTGCATAAACAAAAGCATTTGTGGTCTCCAGTAATTTACAAGAATGCAAAGGAGTCGTGAGATCAAAATGTTTGATAACTGCTGGTGTCTCTAATCCTCCCTGACTTTTAGTGGGCTTATACATGTGGTCAAAAGAATGCAATAAATACATGTGCCAAATATGAATTGTAGTTATATGTTATTTCTGTATGGCTTTCCAAAATTAATTCTTTCTTTCTGAATGGTCCTTTACTCTTATATTTCCTGGTCCAATGACCATCTAAAAAAGAATTTCATGAAGTAAAATTGAGACATAATAAAATACTTGTAAAACAAATATAAATATTTCATAATATCATGTGATACTTTCATTGATAATAAATAAGTTATTTTTTAGTTTTTTTAAATTAGTGTTAGGTGTACAAAACAACATAGTGATTAGACATTTATGTATCTCATAAAGTAAGAACCACAATAACTCTATTACCCATCTGACACTGTACATAGTTACTACAATAGTGACTATATTCCCAATTCTGTATTTTATACCCTCATGATTATTTTTTTAATTATAGTTGACATTCAATATTATTTTATATTAGTTTCATGTGTATAGCATAGTGGTTATACATTCATATAATTTATGAAGTGATCCCCCTGAAAAGTCTAGGACCCATCTGACATAAATATGGTTTTTACAATATTATTGACTGTATTCCCCATACTATACATTATATCCTAGTGATCTTTTTAACTACCAATTTGTACTTCTTAACTCCTTTACCTTTCCCACCCAAACCTCTAAACCACCTCCTATCAGTGTTTTCTGTATCTATAAGTCTCTGTTTTGTTTGCTCAGTTATTCTATTCTGTAGATTCTGCATGTAAGTGAGATCATATGGTATTTGACTTTCTCAGTCTGATTTATTTCACTCAATACAATACCCTCTAAGTCCATCCGTGTTGTTACAAATGATAAATTTTATTCTTTTTATGGCATAGTAATATTCCATTGTATAAATGTACCACAGTTTCTTTATCCAATTGTCTGTTGATGGGCATTTTGGTTGTTTCCTTGGCTGTTGTAAATAGTGCTGCAGTGAACATAGGGGTGCATATATCTTTTTGAATTAGTGTTTAAATAAGTTCTTTTGATCTAGTGCTCTAACTCTAGGCAGAATTTCACTGAGCCTTTGTGATGACGATGGTGATGATGATGATAGTGTTATAGCTGGTACTTATTAAACGCTCATTGTATGCCAGTTAGTGCCCTGAGTAATTTAAATGTATTATTCACTTAATCTCCACAACAACATTTTAATGTAGATTAAGTCATTATTCACATTTTGTCTATGAGGAAACCGAAGCCTAATAAATTAAGACACTTAACTAAGGTCTCACAGGCAGAATTGAAACTTGCTTTAGAGATCATGCCTTGTCTGTATTCAGAATCAAAACTCGGTCGCTCTAAGCATTCATTATCACTTAAAAGTAGAAGACTGTTTCTCTAGTTCTTATTTGTTTTTTACGTTTTAAAAGTTTGTTAAAATTCCGAATAGAAACTTCTTTAAAAATCAAGAAAACTTGTTTTTGTTTTTATTACGTTGATGCAAAAGTAAGTGTGGTTTAAAATATTAAAAATAATTGCAAAAACTGCAATTACTTTTGCACCAACCTAATATTTCATGTATAATAATAGTATTGACTTTACATATCATGATGATCTTAATGATCTTGTCCAACAAATCAGCTGTCAGTTAACTTTATATAATTAGTTATCAATTATTATGTAACATAAACTTAGTGGCTTAAAACAAACAATAAATGTTTATTATTTCAGTTTCTTTGGGTCAGATATTTCGGAATGGCTAAGGTGGAAATTTGGAAATGAGTCCAGCTCAGGGTCTGTTGGCCAGAGCTGCTGTCATCTGAAGACTCGATTGGTGCTAGAGGATCCACTTCCAATGTGGCTCATTCACAAGGCTGTTGACAGAAGACCTCAGTTCCCTGCTGACTAGTCACAGAGCTTTCTAACCCCATGGACCTCTCCCTAGAGCAGGTTGGGTGTCCTCATGACATGGCAGTTGGCTTTGCCCGGAGTGAATGATCCAAGGAAAAGGACGGTGAAACCTGAAATGTCCTTTATGATCTACCTTTAGATCACATAGTGTTATTTCTGCAATATCCTTTTGGTTACACAGGTCAACCATATTCAATATGGGAATTGACTACTCCAGAGCAAGAATATCAGGTGGAGAAATTATTTGGAACCATTTTGGAGGCTGGCTTATACATGTATTTCGATGTTTAGACTAAACTTCAATTAATAGTCAATTCTACTTTTCGACTTGATTTTTCTTTTATCTTGCTCTTCTGCACTCACTTTTTTCCTCTCCCTCATCCCATATCTTTTATTGAGGTACACCTAACAATTAGAAGGAGGGGGCCGGCCCGGTGGCTCAGGTGGTTGGAGCTCTGTGCTCCTAACTCCGAAGGCTGCCAGTTTGATTCCCACATGGGCCAGTGGGCTCTCAACCACAAGGTTGCCAGTTCCATTCCTCGAGTCCCGCAAAGGATGGTGGGCAGCACCCCCTGCAACTAAGATTGAACATAGCACCTTGAGCTGAGCTGCCGCTGAGCTTCCGGATGGCTCAGTTGGTTGGAGAGCACCCTCTCTGTAAGGCTTGCGGCGAGATAATGAGGCTAGTCAGGCGGGTTGAGGAAAGTGAGTGCTTTATTCTGCGCTCCCGGACGAGGTTCACCGGTCCGCACACTGGGGGCCGGCGAAGTCACGCCCGGGGTAGAGGGAGGGAGGCATATATGCGATTTTTGGGGTGGGGGTTGGCTGAGTGAGGTGGCAGATGAGCAGGCCCCCCTAGCGCAGATCGGGCGCGAGCGGCTGTGTCCGGAGTTGCTTATTGCACCAGTGGTCTGCTGCCTTTTCTGGGAAACGCCAGGGGCCTCAGTCTCTGTCATGCGGGGAGGGGTCTAACTTGGCAGAGGGGCATGACTTGGCTCCTACGGATGGGTCTGACTTGACAGAGGGGTATTTTTGGCTCCTGGTCGCTTTTACCATGTCCATAGCTGACCTAACACTCTCAACCACAAGGTTGCTGGTTCGACTCCTGCAAGGGATGGTGGGCTGCGCCCCTTGTAACTGAACCTGGAGTTGAACTGCGCCCTCCACAACTAAGACTGAAAGGACAACAACTTGACTTGAAAAAAGTCCTGGAAATATACACTGTTCCCCAATAAAGTCCTGTTCCCCTTCCCCAATAAAAAAAAAATAATAATCTTTAAAAAAAAAAAAAATTAGAAGGAGGAGAAAGCAGAGAGGAAAGATCATGGCCTGGGAATCTTTTAGGCCCAGACTTAACTTTCTAATATTCTCATTAATAAAATTGGGATATTTATGCTTATCATGCAGGCTTATGGCAAGATTAAATGAGATTTATCATGTGATAACTGTTCAAGAAATATTAGTCCTATATTCTTCAGTTCAAATCTCTGTCATTTCTTATATTCTTCCTTTGAAAAATGCAAGGTGAAAGTAATTTGTAAATGCATTTAATATAACTTAGCTTCAGTTTTTGGGGTTTTTTGTTTTTTATTAACACCATCCCCAGCTCCCTACCTAAACATCTAGTGATAGTTCCAAGAAATTAGGTGATATGTTAATTTTTTTGATCTTTTTAATTTGAACATTCCAGAGTACCCATGAATGGCATCTAGAAATAGAGTTAGATATAGCCCTCAATATTTTGTTTTCATAATATGAATGAGAAATAAGATATCAGTACTTTTTTCTTTATTTTGATAATGTTAATGTATTTTTATGATATTGCAAAGTGATAGCTTATCTCAGTTTATACTATTATACTAAAGGGAACATAAAAGTGTATGCCTCTTTTTTCCAATTAGAGGCCATTTTCAGTCAATATGACCATTGTCTCAGACTGTGCTGAAAATATCTGAAAACACAGTATTTGTCTATGTATATTTATTCATCTAAATAATGGATTTAATAGTTTGCCTTTATGAGAATTTATTATTAGAAAGAGTTCTGAATACACGGAGAAATGCAATGTAAGTATGACCTAGTAGTCCTTGACTTTAGAATACAAGTGACCATAATTTACACAACTTCAGTTCAATCTGTAATGTGAAATTAGAAACAGGACATGGACATAACTGAAGCTTGATGCAAGAATCAAGAATGGCTTTCTTATTCTGTCATCCAGCTATCACAATTTTAATACTAAATGATTTGTCATTTTTTATTAACTAGAGTTTTTTTTTTCTCGATTGCAAACTTAAGATATAGTCTAGAATTTTATGAATGTCTGCAAATGTTATGTAAATTTTTGGTCACACATAAAGTAGCAATTTTCTTTTTCACTTGCGTTGAATTAACTTTTAAGTATCTGAGTCACATACATAAATATAAGCTATAAATATTATTCAGCACATGCTTCAGCATTTCCTTTTTCTCTTTTCCTGATGTTTCATTAGTGACATTTTTTTAAATCAAATTAACTAATCCTTGGTTTAGCCTCCAAATAGGAAATTGGTTCAGTGAGCATGGATATGAATGATAAAAGACTGCCCACTTAGAGGATGCTTTAAAATACTTTGCTCATTGAAAAAAGATGTAAGCCTCCAGATTTTCTGAACTCAATGCTCTAATTTTTCAGTTTGGATTTAACTGTGAATGGAAAACTTTGAAAACCCATATAATCAATCCATCAATGTTATATTTGCTGGAGCCTGAGTTTCATACAACATCAAAGTATTTTTATGGCTTTGATATTCTTTTTCCTCCTCTAATTATGTCAGCCCTAGATATATTGCATTTAATACTCTTTTCCTGGCTTGCTCTTACTAGCAGTTAACAATTTATGTAGAACATATCTAGAATTCCTGACATCAGTTACTCAACTTGTTTGGCTGATCAGTATGGTAGTGTTTAATTTAGGGCAAGAATAGAACATGTTTTCAAATTGTTCATGTAAATTGAAGATTATCTATTCTGTGTAGCCACATATATATGTGATCAGCAGATACGTGTGTATGAAAACTAGCAGTTCATGATAATCAGACCCTTTAATATTAAAAATAAAAATCAAAGTAACGAAAATTTTGGTTTACCAAAAACAAGCTAAATTAAAACATTCAAAGGCACCAAGGATTACAGCTGTCAAAAAATGTCTTTTTAAGATGGATGTAAACAGGAACATCTCACTACCCTGCTATCTAACCTTGGCTTCTATTTGCATTTAGAACAGAATGCAAATCCTTAAACTTTTCATGTAAGAACCTAAATGACATAGCTGTTGCCCTGAAGGAGATTATGGTCAAATTTGGGATATAGGCATTAAACAAATACTCATAAGTATGTAGTTATAAATTGTAGTGAGTGGGATAAAGGAAAATGAAAAGGGAATTTGAGAGGTTAACCTGAAGAACTAAAATTTAGTTGGTGGGCTGAGGAAAATATCTCTGAAGAAGTGATATTTAAGTTAAGATCTGAGGTATGGAAGAAGAGTTGGATAGGAGCATACCAGAAGAGAGAAGAGTGTGTGTAAGAGCCTAAGAAAGGAAAGACCTTGATGAGATGGAGAAAAATAAAGCTTTTTATGATGGATTATCCAAAATGAATGCCATGATGTATTAAAATGATATGTTCAGTTTTGTTAGTCAAAGATCATTCTTTATGTACCTCAGTACTTTGTACATTTCATAGTATTTGGTGCGTATTAGATGACCAATACACATTTAATTAATAAGTGTGTAAACAAGTTTAATGGTAGCAAAATTGGAAGGGAGTGGGGTAATGGTAGTATCTACCTCATGTGATTATGAGTCATAAATGAGATCACTAATAAAAGGTGCTGATCTCAGAGAGCCTGGGGCATAGAAAGTGCTTGATAAATGCTCACTTTAAAAAAAAATGAAGTCCCTACTTTGCTTTTGCACTATTCTGAATAATTACCTGAATCACCTGAAGACAAACTAATTTTACAACTTTAAAGTGAATTAATCCCTACATAAAAAAATTTTATGTAATCCCTACATAAAAAAATTCTTATTAATTAGTTGAATTGGATGTTATCCATGTATTTCCCTCCCTGGTTCTTACATGGTTGGCAGTGATAAACTCCTTTCCTTTCACATACAAACACACACAATCTTTTGGATGGCTGGTAGACAGTGCATCATCAATAAAATTTAGGGATAGATAATGGCCTCAAAGCTTGTATCTCCTTTCTGAGTAGCAAAACGTGTCACTTTCAGTAGCAAAAGTCCAATTATAAGCCTAGTTTTAAATATAGTTTTGATGTTCTCTCAACTCATTCATCTTGGCTGTGCTCTAGAAGCCAAACCTATCAGTCCTTATGTATGTGTGTACACGAAGTTCTTCCCTTGTGATTATTGAAGTAGGGATTCTATACATTAGATCAGGCAATTTGCTATTTCCTTGTTTCTAAATAAAACTATGAAAAGTCCTGTTGCTGAAAGAAAATCTGTTTTGAAATTATTATTCTCACTGTTTAAATCTCTTGCCAAATAGTATGCAAAGTACTCAGAAACATATATTCATTTCTCTTAGCCACCATTGGTTAAGCATTATCCAAATATGATCAAACATTATCAGTTAGAGTATTCAAAAATAAAATATTGAACCGTATAGATAAAATTGAAATATGTTCAATGGTTTGTATGAAATTACATTCTTATAGGTAATTTGTATATTTTTTATTTCCTTTAATATGGCTATTAAGTTCAGTGCCTTCAACTAGACCGTGTCATTCGTGGCTAGGTAAATTCAGTTTCTTCTGTTACTTGAGTTTGAACTTGAAACCATATCAAGTATCTTGCAAATGCCTGCTATGGATCACAAAAACTAAGCAAGGAATTATGGATGGCTCAGTGTGAATGCAATACTATTATTTTTAAAAATGACATAAAGCACTACTAGGTAAAACACAATAGAATCATTTTCATGTCTTAGTATAGGGAAGTATTCTTATTATATTATCATTTTCACATGTAAATATGAAAAGAAAATTAAGTGTTAAAAACAAGACAAAAGCCTAAGTATAATAAACAAAATAATCCATCCATTTTTGTCCTGGGACAGTGATGTTAAATCATTTCTTATCTGTGAGAGAATGCTAGTGATCGGTAATATTCATGTTCTCCTTTTCTTCTTGGGCACAGAGAAGTCAATTCTGGATAATGGATTATGAGCTAAAATGATGACCATTTTCAGGCCTGTCCCATTAAACCTCCACCTGAATAGAGAGGATAACAAGGACCTAGAGGAGAGGGGACCTACAAGATGGAAGGCCTGGATCCCTGAATGACTACATGGATCAAAATCACTCCTCCCCATCCCCCAGCTCACCCCTCATGCCAACCTACACTGAACTGTGAGTGACGATTAAAGAAGTTTTGTTGCCTAATGACACTGATATTTTTAGGTTGTTTGTTATAAAAGGTAGCCTACCCTGACCAACCCAATATACTCAATTTTCTATGGAAAATACTTATACTGAGTTTAGTCAGAATCCAAGGAAATTAGACCTTCTAGATCCATGGATTCTGGATAAATTAAATAGTGGGACCTTCAAAACATTTTACAGTAGCTCAAAAGAGCTACTGGAGATTCTATAGAGCTACTAGAGATAAGTTTAATGGACCTGAATACAAAATGTTGACATTTATATTTCTGTGTAATAGAAAATCTATTTTCAGATAATCTAAATTGTGAAGTAAACTCTTTCTGCCCAAAAGGAATGCAGCTTCCCATCACTATGCTGATGTTTTGAAGCACAGATTCTACACAGACTGCAATACTCAGGAAATGTTCTATGGAAAAAAGCTGATCCCACAGGGAGCTAGTAATTGGCAGAAAATATTCAAACTTGAAATAGTTGGGCAAGAAAGGCAGAGAGCCACAGCACCACACAGCTTCAATCAGCAACCTGATGAATATTGGAGCAAAGCGTTTCCTAGAATTTAAAATCTACTGCTTTCAGACTGAATTTTAAGGAAGAGCACAAGCAAAGATCAGTGCCCTGACATGAAAAGCAAACGTTCTTCCTCAGATTAGACCTCACAGAAAAATAGTAACGGAGCACGCACAGACAAGAATCCAAACTGGGACAAATCTCTCTCCTAAGCCATGTTGGTTAAGGGCTTCACCACTTCCTTGGAAAAGAGGAAACAGATAAGAGAACCCATATGTGTTACTTACAATGTTGTACACAATAATATAGAAAATATTCTCATTAAAAAGTGAAGCTTCAGTTATTTTCAGGAAATTGTCTTGATGTTCACATTATGTTCTGAGTTCAGGGTTCCCCCTAAGTCCAGTATTAGGATTCATATTTTGGTGCTCAAAAAAGACCAAATCAGGCAATACTTAATGGAATTCTGCATTTACAATGCTTATTTGTGCCAGAGTGCACAGAGCAGTAATTAGACAGCCCCTTGCACGGCTCTTATCCACAAACACATCTAAACCTAACTGTCATCCTAACTGCCTATGTTCTCAGAACTGTAACACATGAGGCATACATTCAACAAAACATGAGCAAGCTACAAAAGGGACACTTGCAAAGACAGATAAGGATCTGTCCTGACCAGTTAAAGAATACATTTTTAAAGTCACTGTTATTATTAACCCCCAGCAATTTCATAGCCCCCTTAAAGGTGAGCACTGTCTAGTCGTCCATGAAACGGGAAATTCAGTTGGAATAGCATCATTTGTCTTTTCTTTCTTAGTCGTCTTACAAGCTATTAACTATAAGGAAACAGAGATGTTTAACAAAGGCCTTCGGAATTCCTCTGCCAGGACACACTCTAAATTTCCAACTCAGTGGTTCTGCTCAAACTGCATGTTAGATGTGCCTGTTTGGAGTAAGAATGAGTAACATGAGCTCAGCGTGGACACTTTACACAGCCTTCTGTGTCCCCACTTTACTGGGGACAGTTCAGAAAGAAAATTATCCTTTAATAACTTTGGTGCCTAAATATCAAAGAAAAGCATGAGTCTTTCTCCGTTGGGATATGACCAGAAGACTGTGGTCTGTCATTCAGTATCCACTCTGAAGGGCTGAAGTTTCCAAAGAACAATCTCAAAGGGAAGAATAAAGAAAAGAAAGAGAAAAAAAAAAGGATCAGCAAGACCTATAACTTCCCAAAAAAAGGCTACATGTTCATGAATGACTAACCAACCTATTTACAAAGATATGAAAATCCAATAAACCAACACATTTTGTTTTCTGTTTGGCTTAATTTTGTTTTTGTGGTCAACATAAGAATACCTTGTATCGCTGATTTTTTTCCATTTGAGACAATTCACTGCCTGAATTGACTAGTCATTTTTAATACCGATACAAAATTGGATGGTTGAAACCTTGTCAGCGTAATGTCCCCCATAAGATGAATCCATGATCACAGATTTATTCTCAGCCCAGATTGCAGGCTGTATAAACACTGAATCTAAACAATTATCAAAGGTGAAAAATGAAGTTCATTTTCTGGTCATTTAGTCTGTATTTATTGTATTGTGAAAAACACGCTGTTAATTTTTATCTCCTCAGCACTTACTTAAAAAAAAGTAAATGGAAAAAATTATATAACAGGTACTTCGTATTTTTTGCCATTGTAAGAATCTGATCATTTAAAAAAATAATATGTTTCTTTTATGTTCCTCTGTAATGTTTATTTACAATTGAAAATTGTGACAGATTTCTTTGTCATGCATCCTGGTTCTTATTTCAACCAGGATATCATCTGAACTGCTCTCTAAGAGATCTAACTTTGTCTCACCATCCTCCCTCACCTCTAACATTAATATACAGTCCATTGGATTCAGCCATCGTGTCCTCAGAACTTTGCAATTGACTTGGATAAAATATACCTGATGTATAGCAAGGATGTAACCATAATACATCTTAACATAAAAAACTTTTCCCTGTGTACTGATAATAAATACTCCCTAGTTTATATTCATAAATGACTAATATTTAAAGTTTTCTGTTTGTATTATTATAAATCAAATATTACTGAAATAATATGTCAATGATAATTTTTAAAATGCATTCACATAAATAACAAAGCACTAGAAAGCACAGAAATAAAAAAGCTCCATTCTCTGTTTTTACACCTGAGATTAGAGCATGACAATTCCTGAAGCTGAATTCCAAGTTTTTTATTGATCCCCTCAGTGGAATTTAGAATCTGTAGACCTTGTTGATAATATAATACATTAAAAGAAAAACACAGTCTAATGTTGGATATTGCCCAAGATAGGTCACTTTTTATTGCTGTATGATGCAGATAAACCTCAACCTTGACTCAGGTCACTCCTAAACCCTGCTTATGTGTGTAGCCAACATAACGCAATCCCTTATTTCCAAGTTTCAGTGTTATAAATGGGAGTTTCATTCTTGGAAAACTTATTTTTTCCAATAAAAGCAAAAGTTGATCATTATAGGTAATAAACACAAATATGTGATGTTTATAATTTCTTAAGTATGTAAAATCAAATTATTTTAAAACAAGATCCAAATATTCCTTTAGGAGGATTTTTTTTCTTTTCTTTTTTTGCATGAATTGGACTATTAAAGGCTTCTCAACATAAAATAAATAAAATCTAGACTGAGAAAAACCATCTTCATACCTGGTAAATACCTCTGGCGAACAGAAGCACTTTTCATTTTTCTGAGGACATTCGAACTACTTTGAACATTTGTGTTATCTGTCTCAAAAATTTCCATTGAAAATGTTATGACCATGAAAGTCTTTGACTAGTAAATTATGGGGATTGGGGCTGGGAGAGGGGGGATGAAGGGCAGTTTCCATAGTAATTCCTCTTCTTTAAGTCTTTCTTTATCATTTCAATGTGAGCTTCATTGCTGAGCTCCTGAGAATAAATGGAATTATTAGAATATAACTACGACAAACAGTTGAGCCATCGTCCCAGTCAGATATTGTTACCAATAGTATTACTAGCAGAGTGTAGGAGTCCTCACTGGTCCCAGTTCTTAGCCAGTTGTAAGTTCAAGTGTTGATCATTATCAAAGGGACCTAGTCCGTATAAGATTATAAAATGTGTATGTCACAAGTTATAAACTGGAAGCCACCCACATTTCAAAATATTTTATTATCAAATATTTTGTGTTTTTTACTTGCAAGTAGCATCCAGTTATATTATAGGACAGCTGTTGTAATAAATTCACCTTTTAAAAAGCTTTAATTTAGAGCTGCAGAGAAAAGATAAAACACATCTAGCCCAAACCCCTACATGAGACAGGGGTCCCCAAAATATATTCACAGATCCTATTAATGGGTATGAGCAATTATTTCTTGAAGCAGGAAATACGTTTTATATACGATTACCAACTGAGCAACTACATTATTTCTATTTTTTTGCCTGATGGGCTCATTCTACTGACTCAAAATTAATCATAATTTTGTCATTTATTTTGAGAAATATGTTTTTGTCATATTCAAATATGATATTTAAAAATAGCTATGGTTTCCTTATTTTACTAACAAATAAACATTGAGTTTTTATCAAATGAGTTTTCAAAATCTACTAAGATGAGCATATTTTTCTTCTTTGCCCTATCAGTATAGTAAAACTATATTAATATATGTCCAAATATTGTCCCAGCTCTTAGTCAGAATAGCTTAGATTATGCTGTAGTAACAAATATCCTTCTATCTCCATGACTTAAAAATAGAATTTATCACACTTAGCACTATTGACATTTGGGGTTGGATAGTTCTTCATTGTGGAGGGCTGTTCTGTGCATTTTAGGATTTTTAGCATCATTCCTGGCCTCTAGTCACTAGATACCATTAATACACACCCCATATAAGTTTGGAGAACCAAAAATGTTTCCAGACATTGCCAAATGTGTTTTGGTTGTGCAGGGCAGCAATTGCCCCCTGTTGAGAACCACTGTTTTAAAACAGTGACGTTTTGTTTTCATTCACTGTACATGTCCAACAAAAATCACTTGAAGGCTCTCTTTATATCGCTGTCTCTGGGATGCAGGCTGATAGAGGTGCCACCACCTAGATCTTTCCAGGACACAGTGGCAGAGGGAGGATGTACTAATTGCACACCAGCTCTTACAATTTTTGCCCAGAAGTGACACAGGTCATTTGCACTCTCATGAATTTGGCTGAAGCAAACCCTATGGGTACGCCTAAATTCAACTGGAAAATGTAACATGTGCCTAAAAGACTGAGAGCCAGTTATATTGATGATTTGACATATTAACCTCACGATATTATTTTAGAATCTGTTTTGAAATGTAAATTGTAACTCCGGCATTTTTTTCTCAGAAAGTGTGAATAGCACATTGATTGTTTAAAATCCTCTTATTTAGTCTGTTCCGTTGTTCTGCCTGCAGACCTACAGGGTGGTTGTATTGGGTTCATGTATTTTTTATTGTTCTTTCATTCTATATAAATCACGTCTTTTTTTTCAGTTAACCATTTATACTTGTATAATCCACAGAATATCAATAACTGTGGTTTTGGTTATTTAAACAACACGTGTGAGAAACGTAAAAAACAAGCAAACCAAAAAACTTCTAAAAGAAATCTTAGATCTGTACTTAATGGAATGACTTCGTACTTGATTATGTAGAGTTCAAAGTGACCGGTTGAGGGTGGAGAATAGGCTCCTCCCAACCCTCAGTAACCACAGCTCTCTCCCCACATTTGTTTCTAGTCTGGCGCTCCTTGCTTCCTCTGTTTTCCTTTCATGAAGTTCTATAGTTGTGCCGCTGTAATAAAGCTCACCTACTATTAAAAAGTGCAGCTGCAGAAAATTATAAAGATTGTTAGTTATATAATGTGGTGCAAATAAAATATATAAATTGTAATTGCATTTTCATGGTATTTTATGGGTGGAAACTGGACATGTGGATAGACGATGTTTCCAATACGATCATAATAGAAAGACTTTATGTATCATTCTCAGTGATTCCCTGTAGAATCCCAAAGAGGTAATGCTATCACAATTTTATAAATAAATAAGTCACTCAACGTTACACAGCCAGCAGAGTATAAAATCTGCATTCAACTTATCTCAAACTTGTTCAACTTTCTTATATTTCTTCTCTAATGTTTCTTCTAGGTATTATAATAAATCTGGGCTTATTCCTAATGGTGTATTTTTACATTAGATAGATTGGGATAAGCATTGTTTTTTAAATTGAACTAAAAATTACTTATTCACTTTGTGAGTTAATAATAGATGTTCACTATGGAAAATTTAGAAAACACAAAATTATACAGTGTAGAAAATAATTCAGCAGAAATCTGTCCATAAAGAGGAAATCACTAAAAATGTGGTGTACGTTATTTTATGTATACTCTAAAAAACTAAAAAAGGGATAATTGTCCTTGTTTTAAAATATAATTTTAATGATTACATAATGTTCCATTGTAGGCATGTGCCATAGTAATTTAATATCCCCCTTTTTTGGCACAAGATTGTTCCTAAAGGTTAGCTATTAAAAAAAATTCTGTAGTGATATCCTGGTAAACACTTTTATGCCCGCCTATATTTTCTTAAGATAAACTTCCAAAAGAGAAGATATGTCATCTTAGGCTTTTCTTACATAATCCCAAAATGTGTAACAGAAAACTTTACTAAAGTATACTGTTAGCAATACTGCCTGTTTCTCAGCGATTTCTCCAATATAAGAAAAAAATATAGCTCCCAAAACAGAAGACATTAACTTGTTTTAAATCTCTTTAATTATTAGTAAGTGTAAACGTTTTCTTTTTTCTTTCTTTCTTGTTTTTTTTCCTTGGCTATTGCTATTTCTTTCTATATGATTTGCTGTACCTGTCCTCTGCCCATGATTTGCTGTACCTGTCCTTTGCCCATTTTCCTACTGTGGAGGACCTCTCCCCAGAGGCCTCTACCGTAGCATTCTGTTCAGACCTGTTATTTTCTCCCAGCACACCAGTTTTGCCTTACTGTATAATAGTTGACTAATATTATTGAGAAAACAGCACCTTTTTCTGAGATTAGCTCATCTAATCTCCTAGTTTTATAGATTTCTGGAATATAATGTTTGGAGTCAGGTATCTTGGATTTGAATCCAAGCTCAAATAGCTATGGGACCTTGGGAAAGTCACTTTATTCCCCAAGGCTTAATTTATTTTTCTGTAAAACATGCATAATAACTTTTACTTTACGATATTGGTGTACATAGTGCCCGGTGTAATAAGTACTCAGGTAACCTTTATTGTTTCTATTGGTGTTTGTTTTATTATTAAATATGCCGACCCTGAGCTCTAGGAAGACAAAGTGATCTGTTAAGTAATCTTCATCAGGGATCTGCTTTCACCTTTGTGAGTCTTTTGTGCTTTGTTACTTTGCTTTTTATAGATAGTGCCCAAACTCAAAGGAAGGATTCTAATGAAATAAATTAATAATGGGGCAGATATTTATAAAGGAGTAAGGCCTCGTATTATGTTTCAGATATTACCACGTAAGGCAACCATTCTTGTGTCTGTGTGTGTGTTTGACTCATATATATAGCTATGCCATCTCACTCCTTAGCAAAGAGTTTCTGATTTTTAAAGGAACTCAAAGGCACATGTGAAAATAGAGTTTGACAAATTTAGGGACCCCAAAACAAACATATAAACAAAAACAAACAAACAAAACCCAGGATGTCCAGAATTAAGATTCCCAGCAGTGAGAAAATACACCTGATTTATTTTACTGGATAAGTAGTAGTATTTCATATAATAATGTATTATCCTAAATTATCTATCTTTATGTCTAATGATTTATTGATTGATCACTCAATATCTATAGATAGCAATTAAAACATAGATATGTATTCTTAAGTATATTTCCATGTTTGAAATTATTAAACAGTTTAGGTGTCTATTTCTGCCTCTCATATGGGACCTACTTATAACAACTTTTCATTTTAAAAAAGTAATCCTGAATATGACCACCACACCCATATTTTGATACTTGTAACAGACCACCGGTAGATTTTATGTGCTAACCAAAAAGGGCTAGAAAGAGTCACTGTTTAGTTCTACTAGAATATGCAGAATGTTTGAAGATCAATGAAGTCATGGTGACAGTCAATATCATTCATCTTCCATGGATTTTAAATCTTTGCTGAGAAAGCATATACCAGTAAGAGGAAATTATTGGCTATTTAGATAATTGAAGTCAAATTTAATGCATTCTGCTATTAACCAAAATTGAAAGATTTCTTAAGTTGTTGCCCTGAGATGAACAGAGAATAAATCAAATATATGTTTGTGAGACTTAGGTAGCTCAAATTAATATTCCTCATAACTATTTTATCCTAGTTTTATATTCTACCTAAGTCTTAGGGAGAGAATGGTAGAGTTAGGAGATTTTCATCCTTCAGGAGCTTATAATATAGTGAAAGTATTTTTTTTTTAAACTGAAACACATCAATGAACAAAATATATAAAAAGCAAACTGTTATCAGTGCTAGGAAGGAAAACAACAATGTGCTGAGATAATTTACAGGAAACCTACCCAGATAGGATGCCAGGGGAAGCTGAGGGAAGGCCAGTGAGAGCTGGACAGTGACCCGAAAGGAGGAAAGAGACTCACACAGGGCCACAGAGGCAGGCAAACCATACCATATATGGCCTTCAGGAAGAAAGGAGGTGGATTTATGTCAATTGCAATGGAAGGCTCTTGAATGGCTTTCATCAGGGAGTGACATCATACAAGGATACCTCAAGGAACACCATGACTATACTCAAACAGTAAGAGGAAACAAGACTTAAATGGAATTATTAGTGGAAACCTTCCCCAAGGGAAAGAGAATCCCGAAATAGAAAAGTGTGAAGTGTAACACTTTCTTAGGTTACTTCTAAACTATGAAAAATCTGAACTGCATTAGACATCTATGAGTCATATACATTAAACTGAATTATACTCAGTTTTGTTGTTTTTTTATAGGCAAATATTGGTGTCCATAATGCAAATTAAGGCATGAAGCAATCAGTATAATGAAGAGAAAGGGCATTCAAGGACAAAATGAAGGAAATTTGTGAAATTCTATAGAGTTGGAGAAACCTTTAAGTGAAAACAAGAATATAAAGAATAAAGGTAAAATAAAATAAAACAAAATGGAAATGGTGGATGGAGTAACCTGAAAGCTACAGGAAAGATAAAAATGCATTTTGATTGGTCTCTTATAAAAAATGAAAAGCTAGGAATCTGGAATAGCGAAGATAATAGGAATACATTGGTGATAAATAATCCACACAGGAGAAATTCTTCAGAACAAAGAAAAAAAAAGAATATGCCACATACACATTTTTCATTACTAGTTTTCCTTCAAATTGGGATGGGGAAGGAAATGTGTAGGTTTTTCTTCTGGTAAAGCGTGGTGATTTGATTCCATGGAATATAAGTACATTTGTTTTCATAGAGAACGATTCTCGAGGTGACCACTACAGCACACAAACTTATTCAGGGTCCCTCAGGTAAATGTGTGCCTTGGCATCACATGGCATGCGTGCAGGAGAATACGACTTGTATATTCTTGAATTAATAGAAGATAAAAAAAAAAAAGCAGAGATTGAAGAAAATGGTAACTCATGTGATCATGACTATTTTTTAAGGGACTAGAAAATAAGACTGAGTGAGACTTTGGGATTTGTTTCCAGTTTATTTTTAACACTTAAATTTTTATTACAGAAAATTTCAAACATATGGAGAGTAAACAGAATAGTATAATGAACTCTACCTACATCACCCAGCTCCATCAATTGTCTACATTCTGCCATTTTTTTATCATCTTGACCTCCATCTGCTTTTCACACCATCTTGAATACTATTGCTTTTTGTAATTTCAGAGTTTAAAAGTGTTTTTTTTATGTTTATACAACATTAATTTCTTAATAAGGGGATGTTATTATATAAGAAGATTATTATCCAACATTAGCTTATTTATGGCTAATATAACTTGAGGATTTGATAACAATTAAGGTAAAACAGAAAAATCCTTTTTTATCTTGCTTGTATTTCATTCTGATTAAACTTGAAGATTAAACAGTTTGCATCTTTAGAAAGAATCCTCAAATGGGATGGATTAAGGACCAGGATTTTAGGCCTGAGTTCTTCTGTAACTGTCAGAGTGACCTTAACTGCTCTGTGACTCAGTTTTCTCATTTGTAACTTGAGAAAACTGAATATGATACCCCCCAAAGTAGGTCCTTATTCGCAAATGGCTTATACTTGTCTTTACAAAAAAATGGCCTCTACACTCCTCATCACTTATCCATGTCAGACATACTCTTCAAGACACAGTTCACAATTTCCATCCTGTTGTTAAATCCAATTCAATTCAACTAATACTTACTGAGGACTGATTATGTGCCAGGCACTGTTCTAGGCACTGAAGTTATAGAAGTGAACAAAACTGACCCAAATCCCTGTTTTATTAAGTGAGGTGTCATACAATAAAAATGATAAATAACTCAAATATATAATCGTAACCAATGTGTTAGGTACTAATAAGTGCTAAGAAAAAACACAAAGCAAGAAAGGGAAGCATGAAGTGTGTGAGTGGTAGGTGGGTAGTGAGGGATAAAAGTTAAGTGGGATGGTCAGAAAGGGCCTCAGTTTAGAAGGTAAGTTTGGAATCAAGATCTGAAAAGAATCAGGAAGCTGACCCTGTTGATACTAAATGAAGAGCATTCCAGGTGGAGGGAACATTAACTGTAGAGGCCCCTTGGTGGAGTCTGCCTGCTGTTTTAGAACATGAGGAGGCCAGTGTGGCCAGAACCTGGTAAGCAAAGAAGGGTAAGGTGTTGGGGGTGGACAGCAAATTGTGAAGGGCCTCACAAATCATGTTATGACATTGGTTTTTACTCCAAGTGAGATGGGAATTCTTTGGAGTTAAAAAGAATCTGATTTATGTTTTAACAAGGTCCATAGTCTGGCTGAGAGAGCAGAAATGAGGAGACCGATTAGACTACTGCCATAATCCAGATTAAACATCAAGGGAGCTTCTTGGCAGTGAGAGTAGTGAAAAGGAGTTAGATTCTAAATCTATTTTGAAGGTATGGCTGACAGGACTGCTAACAGATTCTTCTGTGAGGAGTCAAAGACAGGAGGAAAGGATGATGTCAAGGTGTTCTTCAGAGTACACGGAAGCATAGAGATGCTTTTAACACAGAGAGAGGAGTCCGTTGGAGCCAGTTCTGGAGCATAATAGTGCTTAACTCCACCTGTAATACACGTGCATCCATAAATGTCCAGTAGACTCCTTTCTCTGTCTCTCTCCACCTGCCTCACCATCTCTTGCTTCCCCATTTGTCTCTCTCTCTCTCTCTCTCTCTCTCTCTCTCTCTCATTCTCAATGTGTAGTTTTCTAGAGTTTGAAATATCATCAGGGAAGTGTCCAGGCATAATTTGCAGAGAGTAAAAAAAGAAACTCTCTTCATCCTTGCCCTTTAGTGTTATACCATATTGTGGAACATTCAGGTTTTCTCTAAAACTGCATAATAAAGTTTTAAAATTGGAAGGGATCATAAAGAATTTCTTGTCCAACTTTATACTTTAAAGATATGGACACTTAGCTCAAAGAGTTAGATGACTCACCTATGGAACAGGAAAGAGGAGAAATAAATAGCATGTTTTTCTTCAAATGCAAGTAGTAAAGATATGGCCATGAAAGGAGCAATTACATGAGTAAATGACATAGTTTTAAATCCCAAAAAAGAAGACAAATAACAGAGTACCAAAAAAAAAAAAAAAAATGTTATATACATGCCCAGAGAGGAAAAGTGAGTGGTGTCAAAAGCAGTATTTTTAACATGATGGCAAAATAGACAATTCATTTTGTAAAGATTTTAAGTTTTGCAATTCAATAGTTTTGTTTTTTGTTTTTGTTTTTTAAATAATGATCTTTAATTTTTTTTCCCATTAATACTTCTTAAGACTTTTCCAAATTTGTGGAATTTAAAATAGAGCACTTATACAAATTTGTACTATTGGTCTTACAACCAATAAAAAGCGTTTCTAAAATAAAAGTATTCAATCTCTACTTTGTTTCCAAAATAAGATTTGCATAAATCTAATTTACTTTTAAATAAACAAATTTGGAGTAGAAAAAATTAAAAACATTCCTGTTATGTAGATTTTTATTTCGTTTTAAAATATTTTAATTAGTGTCATTTTGTTTTGATTTTTCAAATTTAAACAATAGCTTCAAAATTATGTTGTAACAAAGCTCTAGGGTGATAACTTTATTATTTCTTAAGTTAGTTTGAATTTTTCTGTTTACATTATTGAACATATAGATGTAAATATAAGTGAAGGCTTATAGAAACATTTTCCCCCATAACTTTACACATATTATATGAAGAAAAAACCTACTTATCTTAACTCTGGCACCATGCATGCCTAGCTAGAACCTTTAGAATGATGCAAAAAAAGAGTTCTAAGCCATCCCATTATTTAATAGTAAGGAAAAATACAGAAAAAAAAACCCAACCTAGTTTACACTTAATTTTAACCTTTATGAGCTTCAGGGTTTTTTTATTTTTGTTTTTGTTTTTATCTGAAAAACTGGTTTATTATACTTGCCTTAGCTACTTGATTGGATGGTTATAATTATCAAATGATATAATGCCTTTGAAAGCTCCCTGATACATTTTGACAACGCTATTAGTATAAGCATTGAGAAAACATGGTCCACTTATCTTTTCCTTGATGGGAAAAGACTATATCCTAGTATCAATCAAAGAAGGAAAGGAGCGTTTCTATGTTTTTTAAGTAAAGTCTGTGTCTCTATGCTTGATATTTTAAAGAAATAAGCCATATCCTATGTTCTAGAAAAGAAATATGGTGATTTTTTTTCAATTCCTAAAATTAAATGTGATTTCACTACAGTAATTATTTTGCTATTTATTAATGCACACAGGTGTTCATTGGAATAACACTGTTCTCCAAAACCCTGGGCTGGGACTCAGCACTGGTAGGCGTGGGTGCCTGAGGGAGGAGAGTTCCTTAACCTGAGAGCCAGCAACTGGCACCTTGTGGATTCACCCATTGTAATTCAATTACATTTTATTGAATTCCAATAGCAAAATCCATAGGGGGCAAAGCTCCAGAACTCCTATACAGTGCAACTTCCTTCCAAAAACACTGAAACCAATTAAAAAACTTAACTGTTCTAAAATAGCACTGTAAATGAATAGGCTATCAAGGGACAGCTATAATGATGGATGTTCTTTCGCATCATGTGAACACACACATCATAGGAGAATGATACGTTTAACCATCTCCAAGTCAAATCAACATCCTCCAAAAATAAAACTGACATGGCTTTATGTCATGAATCACTCTAGAAAACATTCTATTTCCTGCCGCTGGCCATTTCAGGACACCCTTTAGATTTATTTACGCATCAAGTTTTTGTTTCTTATAAAAGATGTTCCAATCTTGATTCAAGTACGTGTTTAAGTCTTTATAGTCATTATGATTCATCACCTGGATGATTTTATCTTAAAGAGCCATAGTAAGATGACCTACTAACCCACACATAGTAGTGAGAATCTATTATTTTTCCGGCTAGGTGCTGTGGGTGATATAAAAGCATAAGAAACATAGTTCTGATTTTCAAGGTGTTTGCAGACTAGTTGGGAGATGAGAATAAAAATGTACAAAATGCAATACAATAAGAGTCATATTAGAGTTGGTCAAATTCAAGAACTTAACATGAGATAAGGAATCTCATTTACCTAATTAGAATCTCCAAGGAAGGGACATAACAAAATGTATTTTTAAAGCTCCCAAGAAGATTTTGAGAGATAACCAGGTTTAGAAGCCACTGTTATTTCGTGTTTTGTTTTTTTCTTCCATCTCTCCTCAGAGTAATCTGCCTAGCACTCTCAAAGTCTGCAAAAAATCTCTTAAACGCCACATTCATCAGCCATTTCCAGGTCTTATCTGCCTGACCCACAGGCAGTCTGCACACAGTTGATCACTGTCTTACTTTTCGGTTTTTCTGACAATCTTTCTACATGTCATTTAATGACTCTGAATCCTTTTCTCACACCTCAAATACTGGTTTTCATTTTTTTTCTTTTCTTATTCCTAGTCCCTTCCTGAATGATAATCACCCATTCTTAACCACTTCAGCTAGAGGACTCAGGTATGCCCTGGATAATCCCTAAATCTACATTCCAAGCTCTGATGCCTTTAACATCTCCAATTAAACATCTCCAAACTCAAAATTGTTCAAAATCAAACTCATTTCTTCTCCACCCCTCCATCAAAGGACTAACCAACCCACCCCTCACTGACTGTAAGCTGTAAGATGGTGGGTAGGTGATATGAAGTGGGACAGGGAAGGGTGAGAAGTGAAATTCACGAGACCCACGCTAGGAATTAGTCACCCGCAAAATTGTCCTTGTACATGACCAGGAATCAACTTGTGTACTAAGACCTGTAGGTGTATCCTAAGGAATGTATGATGCATCTTTCTTCTCCTCTCTTCCTACTCTAGCTGTCCTATTGGAAGCCATCACCTGATTGCTAACAGTCTCTTAAGTTGGAGGGAACCTCAGCTTTGACTCAATTTTGTGCTATTTTTAACCATATTAGATATGAATTCTGTTTCTTAAATCGACTATCTAAAATTTAGAGACCTCAAATTTTGAAAAATCTGAATCATGCTTTTAACTTTATTATTTCATTATTTCATCATTTATGAAGTTATCTAAAATTTAGATCTGGAGTTTTAGAAAATGTGGAGTTTTAAATAACCATTTAGGGAAGCAGTTACTCTAACTTAACTTTTCATTAGTAAGAAAAATAACAGTTGAGGAAAGATAATTTACATTGTGTTCTTAATGATTTCAACGCAAAATTTCTTCAGTGTCTAATGTTTAGTTTCTTTCAGTCATCTGTTCTGGCACCTACCAAGCTAATAATTAGGATATTCTTCTTGATGTTAGCATCCTTTGCTTTAGTATAACCCTGAAGCATTTTTCTTTTATTATAAAAATATATTTTCTTATTTTAACTTTCTAATACTTCTTTTTTATTATGTAGGCTATCCTCAGATATAAGTAAATTGTGCTATAGATAGCAATTGAAATTTTAGGATTTTTTTTCTCCCCTTTATTGTAATTTTTGAAAGAGGAGTTATCCCTTCATTTAATCTCATTTTCCCTTAAATAACCACGATACTTTAAGTATTTTTCTGTTTCCTTTATTTAGTAGGTGGGGAGAAATTTGTGCCCATTTATGTAGGCAATAATTCAAGCACTTGTGTAAATTTTCTTTCATAGAATACTCTTCACATTTAACTCTCTATTCTTACTTCTGCATTTCACAATCAGAGGAAATGAATAATATGAAGTAAATTGTCTCAGCAATCAGAAGTCATTCCTCAAACAATCGATCTGAATATCATTTGTGAGGCGGTCTACACAAATGACAACTCCTCTGCTTGCTCACGGTGCCATGTAAATTATGCATGCAATTTCCCTACAACTTGTCAGTCACCTTGCTTTAATTCCAGAGAAATTCAAGCAGTTACGGCACTTTAAGGTGAGGAATAAGGAAAGCAAGGCGTGGGATAGTTTTGCTTTTCCTTTCTGTTCAGGTTTCCCGAATGGCTATTTGCTGATACAGTCCTTTCAAATACTGCTGTTGTCACCTGCTGATTTACTGGAGGAACACTGCCTTGGGGGTTCCTCGAAAACCTCACACATATCGTAAGAAATCATAAAAAGTATTCATTTGAAAGAACAAGCCAGTACAGGGAAAGAAATAAAGAGGTCAAGATTGGAAACTTGGGGATTTGTTTTCTTTTATTTGCTGGGGTTATTGATAGTTATATTTTGAAATTTATAGAGGCAGACTAGTAGTCTGTGTAATCAGCCCAAAAAAAAGGAAAATGATTAGGGCATAATTGAAACACGTGGCACTCACAATTACTTGAAAAAGTGTTTGGTTTGATATTTTATCCTGTTATTATTTATTTTTTAAAGAAAATTAAAGTGACGTATAAATTCAGGTACACACACACACACACACACACACACACACAGTGATATGCTGAACCTGACAAGCACAGACTTGAAAGAGCCATTTGTACACATCTCTTCCCCACTTTAGTTCGTGACTTTAAGCGGAAATTGGTTATAGTGGCATATTTACTTTACAAAAATTGGCAGATGCAACAAATCAGTTGTTTTTGTTGTTTTGTTTTCACAGAGCCAGTTGTTAAACATTAAGCAGCCCCTCGCTGCCATAACAGGGCATGTTTTCTACAAACTGCTGTGACTATTGCAGGACCCTTCACATTTATCTAAAATATTATTGCCAAGTCATTCATTGAAAGTTTTGCTTCTGTATAGCTTTATTCCCAATTTCTGCCAGAAATTTACACAAGTGCTTGAATTATAGGGTGGTAGCAGGGTGCAGAAAAAAAATTCCTGGGGCTTTGTATTTTGAAAGGTATTGTTAATCCCTTTCTGTCACTTTGCCTCTTTGACCTTGGGACAGTCACTTAAACTCACTGAGCCAAAAGGTCTCCCTCTCTAAAGTGGGGTAGTAATACTACCAAGAGGACTAAATGGGATGATGTGGGTAAAGCATTTAGCAGTGTCTGACACAGAATCGGGTTGAGTCAATGGAAGCCCACGCGCCTCAAGATCATGGACTAATGGGTTTGGTGTTGAAGGGCCCTCCGGAAATGTTTTACTTCTTAATTTCATGAAACTAAAATCTATGAGCTGGATAAAATCTTCAGAAAAGTTCACTATTTTCCTTTTATTGAGAAGGGCATTGACATTAAATGACTTATGGAAGCCCAGGTCTCCTGAATCCTAATAGAGTTCAACTGAACTCTCTCTACTCTCCTATGGTATCATATCCTGACCTCTAGACCAATCATGGAACTAGTTCTTCTCTCTCTTCCCTCTCGTCTATCTTTTCTTCTTTCTATATTTTTCCCTTCTCTGTCTCAATCCATTTTAATTTGATTTTGAATTTATTAAGCTATTCTGGTGCCTTGGGGAAAGTAGATTATTTGAGTAAAATTTAGACCCTCTGCAGAAGCACATCTTACTTGAATAGTGAAACTTCCTATGCTGAAAGACACTAATGTAAATGTCAGGTGAACAAAAGAGATGTGAGCAGATCAGGTGACCCACGGAAGAAGACCCATGGGAAAAAAGAAGCTATTTAATAGGTGACTGACTACTTAGGAAAAGCAGGAAGAAAAGTCTTATTTCCCAAGAACCTATTATGTGCCAAGTTCTGTGGTAGCCATTTCATAATTGCATTTACTACTAGATATCATATTCTCTATTTTACAGGTAAGGAAATTGTGGCGTAGAGGTCTTAAACTCTCTTGCCCAAAGTTACACAATCCCTTCATAGTGAAGTTATGATTCAAAACCAAGGTGCCAGTCCACTATCCTTTTTCCCAATGCTATGTTAGGTAGACAAGTCAGAATGTATAGCTCCCACCCAATTCATGTTTGTTCATGTTTTGAAATTGGATTTTGTGAGAAATATGCTCTGTTGTGTTCTGTCACTTAAATAAACATGTTTTAGGTCATCGTTTAAAATTTCTAGAAATTGTTTTTAGTTTCTACTTCCAAGGAATGTCTTCATTTTAAGAGATTGTATAAACCATCTGAGTCACTACGACAATAAGTATCTCTGCTTCAAGCAACACATACAAATTTACACTGTATTCTTCTAAATCTTGGTTTTGTTATGAGGTAAGAATCAAAATCAGGGGAAGACTGTGAAGGAAATGGAGAAAGGCCACTGGATGATTTAAAGGGCTGAGGAAAGGAAGTGGAAGGTATGGATATCAAATTGCATTCACTTCACAATTTTGTCTAGGCTTAGCCCAGGCAAAGTGTATCTTGTAGAGCAGGAGACCCTATATGTGCCCCATTTACGTCCATCTGATGGGGTTCACAAGGTAAAGTAGATGAAGGGTTATGGAAAAGCATGAGCTTCTGGAAAAAAATAAAAGATCATAATTTGTCTTTGTTTTTAGAAGTCAGAAGCAGGATGACTCATTCTGAGATCAGGAATGCAGATCCATACAGGACAGCTGTCAACAGTAGAATTTGTTTATGCCCACTTGGTACAGAAAGCTCTTCTACTTGTGCTTTGGTCTCTGCAGTTGTATGAAGCTTGTTGTCATGTGGATTGTTAAGACATGATGGATTATCTTCAGAGGGCTTAGAAATCATCTAGGGAGGGCGTTCCATGTGCAAGGTCTGATCTTGAGACTTGTTTATGAAGAGAAAGGACTAGTGAAAGGGAAAGCGTGTTGGGGCCTTTTTAAGTTCATGTAGTAAAAGGTTTTTAATTGTAAACTTTTGTTTTGATTAGAGCCTATTCGAACATGATAGTGTGTTTTACCTCAGGGTGGTAGGCTCAGAATACACAGTGTCTTGAGCTGAAAACCAGTAAAGAAAGTATTATAGCAATATAATGGAAGCTACTATTTATCGTGTGCTTATTTAGAGCAGGGCCTGGTACATGGTAAATATTGGTGATAATGAGTAGGAGAGGGCTGATGATTTTGATGGTGATGGTGGCCATGGTGGTGATAATAATGATGATAATGATGTCATTGTGGTGGTGGTGATGATCCTGGTGGTGGTGATGATGGTGGTGGTGCTGATAATGTGCCAGGCACTCTGCTTAGCACTTTATATGCATTATTTCATTTAACGCCTGAGAACTCTATGCAACAGATACCATCACTGTTTTACAGATGAATAATTTGTCTAGTATCACACACATAAGAAATGGTGAAGTCAGGGCAGCTAACGCCCCGTGTCTTTGACATCATGCTATATTTAAAGGCTATTCTTAAAGCACCTGCTTTGGCTGGTTAGTCAAGGCTAAAGGAAAACCCAAAGCAGGGATTTTCTGCTTTTTGCTTTTCTTCTCTTAGAATAGGATGATCAAACTTTAACCATTGCCTATAATAATTATGTTTGCATACACATACATATAACTATTTTCAAGTAGAATAGGATACTTGTGACAGTGACTGAAAATGTATTAATATGACATAAACAGGCGAAAAGAGATGAATTGTTTTTGATGAAAATTGTCATGCAACTTATGAGGCAGGGAAAGAAAGTTCCCAGAGATCCAGGCTCTGCAAACATTAACTGTAGTTGCCAAACCAAATGTATTCTATACGCACACCCAATGTTCAACAGAGTAATACACTGATCATTTAGTTCACACTCAGACAAACCATCAAAAGTACGATCTTTTCCAATTAGGAGCAACATTTTATGTAATTGAAAAGAGAAGGGAATTTTCTCGAGGTTACGATTGTCTATAATTTATAAACATGATAACTATAGTGCTCATGCTGAATTATTTCCCCACTATCAGATAAGATCTACTATTTATTTGGTTTTGATTTCATATAAGCACAATATTGTATCTACACCTAACATGCACTTATCTGACAAGTACATTGCATACTTAAAAGATCTTTTAAGCATGCATATCTCAGAATATAAGGAAATGTTCCATAAAAATACTGGAAATATTTATTTAGAAAGAATAGACAGTAATTTATACATAAAATGGGTATAATTGATTTTTAAGAAGAATGAATATTTAGCTTATTGCTAAAATGCATGTTCTGGCTTTTTAAAAACTGTGAAATTTCTACTTTCTGCCTGCCAGAAAGTCATCACAAGTGTCTTAAGAGACCATACATTAGAGACCTACTAATAAAGCAATACATGTAGTTCATGACTAGTTAAATAGTAGTTGGTGCAGCTTCTTAATTTGATCAAATCAACTGTAGCTCTGTAAACTAGAAAGAAAGCTCCATAAACTACATTTAATGATGCACAGAGTTAGTGGTGCTTGTTCTGACATAGAATTAACCCCTGGTCATTTGCATAAGGTAAAAGAATTCACAGACTCAGAAAAGTGGGAAAGCAAAAAAGTTTTATTGTAAGTTGGGCAGAGAAAGAATGCCCATGGCAGTGTCCAAAGATGATGGCTGCCACAGGTTTCTGTTTGAAAGAGAAATACTGGGTAAAAGGCGTTTGCCAGGGTAGTCTGATAGGGACAGCTGCACATAACATTGGGTTAGTTTTTTCTTATATAGGAAAGGGGGAGTCGGTCAGGCAGGTCTGAAGGCTGACATCATTTCCTGGGGTCTGGTCTGTTTGAAGATAATGTTATCTCCAGACTCAGACTTGACCACCGTGGCCTGGGACACTTTATGTGTCACCAGTACAAACTGCAAGGGAGTTGCAAATTGGATTCTGGTGTCAGGGTGCCTGAGGATTACTAAGAAATTGCTCATTTCCAGGTTAGGATTCTGTTAATTAAATGGATTAACGAGATATGGGTAGCCTTGAGAAAGGGAACAGAACAGAGTTCTTAAGTTAAATCAGGGAGGAGAGAAACAAAAAGGAAACAGCTGAATATCAGGGTGGATCTAACTGCAAACAAACTAAGTCTAATTACAGGTAGCTAGATAGCGAGCTATGTGGTGAGTCCAACTGCCAACTAGCTGAATCTAACTGCATTATTGATTTACCAAATTTCACCCTTTAACAGTGCTTTTCATCCCTACATACCTCTGGATGAGGTGGAAAACTTATATGGGGATATACAGAAAATTTGCTTCTCACTTGTTAATAACCACAACAATAATGATAATACAGCATAATATTCAACATTTAGTGAGTATCTAATTGTTCCAGGCATTGCAGTAAATACTTAACATGGATTCGCATTAAGCCTCCAGATGAAACCATGAGGTGGGTCAGGAAACGGAGGCACAGAGAGGTTAAATGACTTACCTTTGACCACACAGCTTGAAAATGACAGAGAAGGGCTTTAAACCCAAAGTCAGAGTGCACTACTGAAATCGAGCCTTTAACCAGCATGCAGAGGAGTGAAAAGCAAAACAATAACAACATTATATAATGATATATTCAACTATGAGATACTGTGTTCCAGATGATTAGGGAATAAGATATGATATATTAATAATGTAGTGCAAACTGACTTGAGTCCTAATCCAGAAACTGCCATTGATTGGTTTTCTGACCTTTGGTGAATTATTTAATGTCTCCAGACTTCTCTTTCCCCTACGGTTAAGTGGTAGTAATAGTACCTCATAAAGTTGTGAGAATTTAAAAAGGTAAATCCCTCAGCACTAATGTGAGAGTTTTTATACTAGCATTATTGTTCCTGGTGCTGCCATCCTTTGTATTGCTGCCAAAATAATCTTTGTAAAACAAATAATTTACTAGCCAAAGAACCTTAAATAACTTGCCACTGCATCTCCGATAAAACACAGATACTTGTGCAGAACATTCAAGATCATTCATAGCCTGTTCTGATCTACCTTTCCAACCACTCTCCCCCGAGAACCCTATGGTCCAGTTATACTACAGTACACACTGGTCTGTGTTCGTTTAGGTTTTTTGTATCCCTAGACCTTCAATCTCCTTGCCTTTGCTTTCTTACCTAGAAAACCCATTTTTATTTTTTATGTATTTATTTTTAAGTTTTTTATAATTAAAAATATAGCTAATGTACAATATTATATTAGTTTCAGATGTACACCATAGTTATTCAACATTTGTGTACCTAAAGAAGTGATCACCATAAGTCCATCTGACACTGTACCATGCTATCACAATATTATTCACTATATTCCCCATGCTGTACATTACATCCCCGTGACTTATTTGTTTTATACCTGGAAATTTGAACCTTTAATTTCCCTTCACCTTTTTCCCCTTTTTAAATTTTTTAATTACAGTTGATTAGAAAACCCATTCTTAAAGGCTCAGTTCAAATGCCACTAATTCTATTGTAACCACCCTGCATCTCTAGGGGGAAATCCACCTCCCAATTTCAGACCTTCTATAATATTTGCGTTAACATCTGTTGTATGTCAGTGGTACATATTTTCAGTTTTCAAAAGGGCCCAGACTCTTGTTTTATTTATCTTGTACCCCTCAGTGCTTAGAATAGTGCTTCGCACAAAGGAACTGCTCAATAAACATTTGTTAATAAATGAATGCACAAGTAAAGATTTATTCTATTTTGTCAGTACTTTAGTTTGTTCCTTGCATTATGGAAGACATTTTAGAAAGATGGCTGGTGTTAGTTGCTGTATCATTTTTGGTAATTTATTTTCATCTTTAAGAAGCCTCTTTATGTGGTGGCTGGATGGCTCAGTTGGTTAGAGCTCGAGCTCTGAACAACAGGGTTGCCAATTTGATTCCCTCCATGGGATTATGGGCTGTGCCCCCTGCAAGTAGGTTGAAGGGCGAGGACCTGGAGTTGATGGGCCCTGGAGAAACACACTGTTCCCCAGAGAAATTGAAAGCAAAAAAAAAGAAGGCTCTTTAAACCAAGATGCTTTGATTTTAATAATGATTTTAAAAAATGCAGTCTAGATTTCACGTTCATTCCTCTTTGTGAGAATAACACGGAGCTTCAAAGTTGCCATACACTAGTGTTTAGGTTAAAGCCCAAATATTATCTGACACAAAATAAGAGAGGTCTTTCCCATTCTCTCTCACTGCCAACATTGTGCACATTCAAGGAAAGTGACACCACTGCCAAAAGAAGGAAGACCAAGGGGTGAGATAGAGGAAAAAGAAAATGGGTAAATGCCGAATGAAGACACCCAACACTAGAAGGGAAGAAGAGAAGGGAAAGAGAGGCTAGTTTGGTTATATACGGCTATAAAGTGAAATCCTTTACATTTTCATCCTATAAAATTTTAGGTCTTCCTAAATTTGCCTCAGCCAACTTACTTTTCTGAGCGAAGATTTATTTTTTTATTATCCAATGTTTTGGTGCCAATTTCTGTAGCACACACTGAAGCTAAATTTGCAGCCAGTTAGCGTCAAATTTATTTTAAAAGCCTAAATAGGATATTTTCCATGAAAGGTAAGGCTTTTAAAACAAAACAAGCAAGGACAGTGAATAGCTGTTATTCGTCGTCTACCTGTGAGCCATGTTGATGCCGGGGACTGGATGTATTTCAGCTGCAGGGCCCAGTCTCAGCAGTAAATCCCAAGCTCTCCTGACATCACTCTCAAGAGAATGAGAGACTGTTTGTGTAAGAGTTCAAAGTGCTATCTTTCAAGACCGGCATAATGTGACTCTCTGTCCGCTTCCCCTATTTTCCTTTTTTGCTGAGGCACCAGTCTCGCCATCCTCTTGAAATTAAGAATCCATGCATGGAACACCAAAGGCCAAATATGAGACTCTTCTGATACTTGTTCTCACCAAAATTATCGATCCTTTTTCTAATGACTTATCACTTAGTTTTGTAAAGTACTTTTTATCTTGAGTTCTCAAAATAGTTTATGGAGAGTATCTCATTTTTCTTTGCAGTGTTTCTAAAAGCAGAATGCATATCGTTCCTATTTAATGGTATCGATCAAAGAGATGCTGTCTATTGGATATCAAAAACATTGGAGCAGGGGACGAGGTGGTAGCAGATTTACTTTTTAGGGTGTAGGTCTGTAGACTATAAATTTATCTTCAATACTGTACAAGGTTAGCGTTAGTTTTTCCAGTTACTTCTGTATCTGGTACCCTGAATGGTGTGTCTACCTGGACTGCTTTCTCTGTCAGGCTTGCCTGCTTGGTGGGGAGAGGAGATATTACATTTATTACATTTATTTTCTATTTTAAGACAGAGACAGAGAAGGGAAAAGTTATTTGCCTAAGAACAAAAAATTATTCATTATTGAATCTAGTTCCACAATAGAAAATTATTGATTTCTATCTATTCTATGTCTCAGGTTTTCCATCACTTATTTTTCCTTTTACATTATCTTTTATTTTGTTTTGTCTTTTATGATGGTCCTTAACTTTGAGATAAGTTAAACTGATGTCAAAGAAAAGAGCAATTTGAAAAAGTGTGTAAATATTACAATGACTAATTCTTTGACCCTTGAAAGAAAAAGAAACAGTCATGCTTACAGGATTAAAAGAATTGTTCAGTTGGATGATTTGGAAAGTATGCATCCTCGTTATTAATACTTAAAAGTTTAATTACATTTCATTAAACTATACTAGCTTCTCTTAATTGCTAAAAGGGGACTATGAAAGCAAAGCCCAAAATGTCTAATCTCTAGAAGCTAGGTTTTTCTTGCTGCTTTTGTAATGTAAATGTGCCTGTGTGTATATTAAAATTCACACACTCCATCCATCTCACTGGCTTTTAACAGAGGGGTCACCTGACTTCACCTAGAGCCGCCCTCCCCCACCTTTAGCTGTGAAAATCCAAAAGTGAGAGAAGGGCGGGTGTAGAACACAGGTTCTCATGCTTGGAGATGTAAATGACCTGACTGAAAGGGAATCGAGTGAGGTTGCTGGTGGGGGTGGTGAAAGGGAATGAGGGAGAGAGTGTAAGCAGGAGAGGAGGGAGGGGGGAGGGAGGGGAGAGGGAGAAGGAGAGGGAGAGAGGGAGAGAGGGAGAGGGGGAGAGGGAGAGAGGGAGAGAGGGAGAGAGGGAGAGAGAGAGAGAGAGAGAGAGAGAGAGAGAGAGAGAGAGAGAGAAGTGCTGCATGCTTCATTTTTGAGAGGAGGGGAAAACAAAAGACCTCAGCGGCAGTTTTATGTTGCTGTGTCTGGCTCAAAGAGGAAAATTCTAGACATCCATGCTGAAAACAATCAAAGCTCAGCTGAGACTACTTCTATCAAGAAAATTGTATGATCTGAAAATGGGTTGGATCAGTACAGGTGGTTTGAGAAGACACTGACAGAGGACCATGGAAAGGTGGGAGAGGACGAGCGACTTCTCTGCTTCCTTTGAACGGAGCTCTAGGTTAGTAAGCTGAAACTGACCCGGGTCTGGCTTAAATATCTATGTGTGTATATGTGTGTGTTTTCTATTCATAACCTCCAAACCCTCTGCTCCCCAACCCCTGGATAGGCAGTGCCATATTCCACCAGATGTGAATCTAAACTTGATTCGACTCTCACTTCGTTTACCAAATGCCTCTCGTTTGCTTGTGGAGCTTTTGTTTAATACAGCCAGTGGAGAGCCGTCATGATGTCTCCTTCTGAGTCAGAATGTGTGTTTCAGCCCCAGATTGTCAGGTGGCTGTTTGGAGAATAGTTAGCAATTTGCTCCAGAAGGCAGCAAATGCATGATTAGGTTATTATGACATGTAAACAGCAAATATCTGCTGACTTAGCATTTCTTTAATGTCAGAATAATTCAGATATCGGACTGCATCTGCCTTATCTTAATTTCCCACATAATTGAGTTCAAATACAATAAGTTTGAAATGGCACCCTACCAACAAAGGCACACGCCAGGTATTCTTCTGGCAGAGTATGTTTTACCTCCCATTGGAGACAAAGCTTAAAAATTAATTTTATTGGGATCTGGTTTGAGGCAAGAATACAATATGTCATAATTAAAATAGGTGCAAAGCTGTTCTTTTATAAGTGGGTGCAGATGTGTGTAAAACAAACACATAATTTCTCTTGTTTCTTGCTGTGTGGATAGAGAATCTTTGTTCCAGCATGTGTATTTTCCTGTGTTTTTACAAAGAAAGCATTTCCTGTGCTTTCTGCGATAGCAGACTTGTATGCCCACTTGCCATTGTGCTGTGGTCAAGAACCTGCTCTGCTCTGAAGTAAACTGCCCAGAGATATTAGTCCAGAAGCTGGAGGAGGGTGGGGAGTGGGGAAAGGTGTTTTTTGCTTCCTCTTTTTTTTTTTTTTTGACTGTTAGCTCAGAAGTGTCTGAAACACATGATTTTAAGAGGAACTGGGGAAAGGCATTTAGTTTTGAATTGGATGCAGATCTGTGCCACGCAATTGCCAAAGACTATATCCAGAAGATGCTGAGAGCAGAGGAAATCAGATTTGTAATGGACTCTTTAAGAAAATGTTCTGTGAGGGTGACTGGCTGGGTCCCTTTTGACTAAATTAAGATGCGCTCTGGCAGTGCTCTAGCAGCTGTGAGCTGACATTTTCTTGTGAACCTAGTGAAAAATGGCTCCATATCTCTCCTCCCGTCCTGAGGAGATGGTCTGTCCTAGTGGTCGAGCCTTTCCCCAACGTGACTTGCTCCTATGGCAGTTTTCTGATAGGGAAAGACTGGCTCGTGGTTCCTTTCAGTTTGTCTGCCTTTTTAAATCTCGGCTTGAATGGGGAGTGGGTGGTGACGGTTTTCCTTCAAGTACAAACTACCCACCAAGGAGAGCAGAAGATATTTTTCCGTCAATCACAGGTTTCCATTTTTAAAAGGGTAGATTATATTTCTTTGGACATAACATAAAGCACTTTTTGTTGTTGTTAAGTGAGCTAGTATACAATTTCTCTTAAAAAAAAAAAAGACGCACGCATGTGTGACACTTTACATTTGGACTCTCCTCACAGGAAGTGACAGGTAAAAACATAAGGCTACTTGCCTCTCATTCATCTCTGAAAAGATAAAGTGCACTTGCCTTCCCATCTTTTCCATTTTTTGAATTGTGACCCATTGTGCAAGGAGAGAGATCATGTCCCAGAGTTAGAAGCAGGGAGGGAATGCACTCGCATCCTGTCCCCCACATGTGCTTATCAAGGAATTCCTGAGCTGAACAGGGACTGGAGGTGCTACAGCAGCCACCCTGCTCCTTGGTTTGTGAAAGCTGCAGCCAGCAGAGGCAGGATGCGCTGTAGCAGAGAGCTGTGTGTTTGAGGGACTGTTTAAGAGCATGTGTTGCTTCGGGGTTTGTGAAATCGGTTGTTCTTTCTCTTATAGCACTCTAAGAGGATTGCCTGAGTATAGCCTAGGTTCAGGAGGAAGGGGTTGGACTCTTCTTATTTTACGCATGAAGCACAGCACTGTCCACTAGAGGGGACAACATGAGGATGCAAAACAGTGCACTAGTGCAGAAAGAATAACTATTTCTATGATAGTTTTTCAAGACCTCAAGGTTTTCTGGTGGCAGGGAGCCATCTCTACATTATGACAAGTAAGACTTCCAGTACAATAATTTGAACAGCATTATGGAAACAGTTTCATAAGTGCTTTAAATATTGTACCACTTGCTTCAGTGAATGGTATCCCTTTCAGGGTTTGCATCTTGAGCACTTTTCCTTAGGATAGAAGTTACAGCACAGATTTTCTGAGGGTCTGTTGGGAATAATATTGGTAAAGCTGAGAGCTTACAGTGGCAGTAGGATCCACCTCTTTAGTAGAACAACGGAAATGGAACTTTAACACTGCATGTAGATTGATTACTGCTTTTATACATGGAGACAATTTGACTATATAGTACATAGTATGCATTGGGGAAATTGATGAAATTATGCTTGAACAATAAAAAAAATACGAAATAGTATAATGAAAACATGGATCTCGACATTCACGGGAGGATTAGTATGGACACTCTTTAAATATTAAGGAGTACAGGTGAGAGGGTTTTACCCAGAGAAATTTCAGATGTCTAGAATGAGAGGACCATTTCTAAAACTAAGAGCGTAGCTCACCAGCTGTTCTATAAGCTAATATTTAAACTAGATAGTATTCACATACAAAAGAGTTATGAACCGTAAGAACTTCCCACCAATGGAATTTTGTTTTAAAAGCAGCAAAATAACTATAATATACAAGCAGTTCACATAAGGAAAAATTTAGGATATCTAGGACTATCATGAAATTTTTGCAGTGAGGTATATGTGATTCTCCAGTAACCCTCAGGATAACCAATAAATTCTTAGTGAGAGCTAAACAATAAAAATTCACAGGTTGATATAAATTTCAGTATGCCTATATTCTTCAAGCTTCAAGTTTGGAAAATAGAACATTTTCTAAGAGTAAAATTAGTTGTTCGTAAGGTGTGGCATAGAAAGGAAAACGTGAGATAAAACAATTAACTTTCAGTAAAAGATATTTTATCCTAACTGAATTATTCTTGAAACATCTTTGAACACAAAGCTTCTAACTTTCTGAGTCTATCTTATGTAGTAATGGCCTGCTTTCTAACATCCATTTTCTCTCTCACTTTTGGAACTCTACTACCCTAAATTCTATTTTCAATTTTTAAAAGCCTATTTAGTTGTCAACATGGCATTAAATAAATAGAGGCATGATAAAAGCCTTTGAGTTTAGAATACTTTAATTTTATATTCAATTTCAGGTATATTTCTCCTCTAAGTCTGTCATATCTTCAGCTTTTGCTCTAAGTCACACAGTCTGTGGCAATTTCACTTCTAAGACCTCAGTTGCTTACTCTGAAGATTTTTAATATAATTTGAAAAAATAAACAAATAAAAGTACATTGCTATTCAACTGCGTTAGGTGATGCCTTAAAAATGTAGAACACTGTTATGATATGAATTATCAGTCCAAGTGATTCACAGATATTAGAGATTAAAGCAGATTTTGTGTATTTCAAGCGTATCAGGGCTTATAAAAAATGCTAAGCATACTGCACAGGGGTTAGTTCTTTCCCTATTTTTCATTACACGAATGGCTTTTGTCAAATAAGCATATTTTCCAAATGTAGTGCATTATTCTGTTTTCTCCCATAGATTTATTTATCCCAAATTACACAAACATACATCTAATCCAATGAAAGTGATAATGATTTAAAAATCTTCTAATCACGGTGTTTGAAAATTTAAAATTCACTCTGTAAAAGAACACAGTCAGAATAGCTTCCCCCCTTCTCACGCACACACCACACACACACACACACACACACACACACACACACACACGCTTAAATCAGTAAAGAAAATCAAACTTTGGAGTCTTTAAGGAAACTAACAATGACAAGTTATGAAATAGGAAGCTCATTATTGCCAGGCAGTCAGCCAATGAAGAAGAAGCAAGCTGAATGGATGACTCTGACGGAAGCATTGCAGGTCAGAAAGTTCCCATGTTAATAAGACCCCAGCTGAGATCCCAGAGCCAGAGGGGCTCAATGTGCTCCCCTTCCTCTTATCCTTGGGGCTAAGGCTGAGAGAGTAATACATTTAATAATAAGAGGTCACCTTTGCTATAATTATGACATCTCTGAGCTAGGCCAGTCCTGCAAGTAGTTCAGGTATCTTCAGTATCTTCTCAGCCTGGAGTTTCTGTGACTCTTTCCACCAAGCAACAGATTCCATAAGACTTTGAAAGCCAGTCAGAGTTTGGTTGGAGTCAGGTCTTGCCAGGCATTGCCCACAAAGGCACAAACACAGCCCAGGAAGAAAGGGAGAGGAGATGAGAGCCTTCCCTTGTCCTCAGAAGAGAATCGAGCCCTCTGGATTCTTTCATCCAAAGGACCAGAAAAGCCCAAATGCCAAGCTAAGGAATTTGCTGGCCAAGTGTTGAACGGTTCTCAGTCTTTCATTCAGACAACTTTTTAAGAAGCGTCTTTTGGTTTTTAGAAAGCGTCATGTTTCCTTCCACATGCCTTTTCTTCTTCAAGAATACTCTTCTGCCCTCTTGGATGGCCCCTACATTACATGAGCTCTCTCTGCCAAATGTGCTCAGGACTAATTATGCTTTTTCTTTATTACACTAACTAGTTTAATTGTTAGTTTTATATTAGTGTCATTATTTGGTTAATGTCTCTGTCTGCCAGAAGGCAGGACCTTCTAAAGTTAGGGTCCAAATTCATTTTGCGCACAATAGAATCCCTAGGCCTGAGATTGCGCTAACCCACATGTTAGGTATGCACTAAACGTTTGTTAAATGATTGTATAAATGAACCAGTGAATACTGAGGCACCAATACTAGTGGAAAGACATAGTGTATCTAGCTTTGGCTCAATAAGGAACAATTCTCTTCATTGGGTTAGCTAATTTGGGCACCTGAGAGCTGAACTGTACCAGAGTATCTCCAGGGTCTCCCTTTTGTCAGAGTTTTCCATCTGAGAAAAAACACTTGAGTGTCTATTGTTGAGATATTTCAAAATGAACTTTGCTACCCACATCAAAGTGTTCTTAGGGAAAACTGTGGTTTGTCTTTCTTTGTCTGTTACTCCCTCTAAAGCAGGGGTGTCCAAACTGCGGCCCGCAATCCATTTTTTATTGGCCCACAGCAAATTCCAAAAATATATTTAGTTTACTTAAATAAACCAGGTGAGGCAATACGTACTTCACCTCGATTGAGTGGCCCGGCTGTTTGTGTATTTTGCCACATATGGCCCTTGGTGAAAAACGTTGAAAAAAGTTTGGACACCCCTGCTCTAAAGCATCTCTTTTTCTAAGTCTACTCTCTCCTACTTTTACTTCTTTGCATTCATGACCTAGGTCTCATCTGACACTGTGTATACCTTGCTAACTAAGCTGATAATTAGCTTGTGAGCTCTGAAAGCTTTCCTAGGTGTTAACCCTTCTAGCAGTATTTGCATTTTAGACAAAGCTGTCATGAAGTGATTAGTGCTCTGCTTATGAATATGAGTGATTGTGAAGCAGAGTATATAGTATGAAGCTTGCCTTTAGGGATTTTACGTTTCAACTGTGAAGCTTAAATTCACGAGAAACAATTGGTATTGCTCTGAGAGTCTGTAATCAAGAACTGTATTTGGTTGTGCAGATTTTAATAAAACTAGAATATTGAGGAAAAGGATTTGTAGAAGTGGGACTTCAAGTGGACCATAACTGATAGGAAATATGTCTCTAAATTATCAGAGAAGAGGGATAAGAACAATTTAACATTTTAGAAAAAACATGAATGAAAATGTTCAAAGGGATTTAGCACAAGGTGTGTCCTTATAAGTCTTAATACAGGATACTGCTCATGTTTACTTTTTCAAGTATAAAAGGCAAAAATAACTTTCATTCAAGAATAATCAAGCTTTCATTTATTCAAGCCATAACCTTGAGATCCTGAGAGTTAGGACTTAAACATTGGAATTTACTTCCCATTATGCTTTGAAGGACTCTATCGCAGCATTTGAAACTAATCTCAAAGAAGTTTTCTGTCAGAGGTACTTTTAAAGATTCCTTTAGCGATATTGATCAGTTTAATTGAGGCTTATTGAAAGTGCTTGGTATAGCTCTCTTGTGGTCCTATAAATACATCATCTTATTGATATATAGTAGAGTTTTCATTTCTTCGCCGTCAGCCTAACACCTTATAGAAAACTTACAGTCACACCAGAGTACGAGGAGGAGGAAACATTCTTTTCCTCTGATCTTCCACAAAACTTAAATCATAGAACTCAGTAATAATCATTTTTAAATATGTTCTTAGTAGTACAAGCCTGTTTCACCCCTGTACCTAGTTTGAGGGTTCCCTGTAGAAAATGCTGAAAAGAATGAATGTAGCCAAGAAGCCAGAAAATAGCAAGCTGCATACATATAAAAAAATGACAGAATTGAAATTAAGTGATTTTGTAAGTAGGACAAGTGACTTACAACTAGACTTCTCATAAAGTTATTGATGTAAATGGTTTCTATTTTAGTGGTCGGGCTTTAGGTTAAGTACAAGAGTTGTTAAATCTTATGAAAAATTACTAGGTTTACTTTTTAGACTTTCTTTGTTTAGATGGCAATATTGATCTCTTTAGGGTTAACTCAGGTGTATCTATTTAAAGAACAGGAAGGAGTGTCCCTTGAATGACCCCTTTCCAGCTAAGGCTATAATAATGCTTTGTGGGTAAGACTGAGTAGACAGTCCGTTAGTTGCTCTCACTGCTATGAAAGAAAGAAAGGGAGACTATAAATCATTCCTTTGAGTTATACACAGCCCCTTCCACACACCTATATGCATTATTCTTTCAATATCTGCTAGGTAAAAAGAAACATTTCAAAAGATGAAATCTTTCACTCCTTTTTTATTTCAAAAGGAAAAAAAAAAACATGAAAAAGTCTGGGATTGGTTAGTTCTATATGAAGTTCTGCTCTGTGTGGATACCCAAGTTACGATAACTCATTCCTGTTGTGCATGCAAGTCTTCGTATGGTGCTGCATATGGTAACTTTTATTTCCTAATATGTAGTTGCTACTTAGGGAATCGTAAGTCTTTCTTTCATTAGAATTTAAGAAAAGCCATGGCTAATCATTTATCTACGTCGGGGGAAAAAGAAATTGGCATTAAACTATTGCTATATCTATTCCTTGTTCATGTCACCCAAACCTGAAAGAACACATTTAACTACGGTTGAAGACAGGCAGGCCTTTGATGAAGTTAGCAGTTTTCATTTCTCGTGCTCCTGTCTCTTCAGCCTACTGAATTCTCCATATCTGGGTTTGCCTGAATTAAGGTCTACCATAGAAGCCTGGACTTTTCTCATATTTGACTCAACAACTGTTAGAGCCAAAAGTACCAAATCACACCATGTTATTTCATGCTTATGAGGATCTGCGTGTTTTTTTCTCACTGTCTGGAATGTTCCCTTCCAAGTGGTGCTAATTATAGACACAGGTATTCTGTGAAACCTTCCCTGATTACTATTCCCCTGATCCTGAGAAAAGTTGATTGTTCCCCATAGTGGTATACGCACACTCCCACGCATGCACACATGCTTCTCTATTTACTATTCTGTTTCTCCCACTGGAATATACTCTCCCAAAACAGAATTACTTTTTGACTATCTCCTATGTCCATTGCCTAATAGAGGACATCAAACATAGTTAATGTATATTACAATTATGACTTAAAAAGCTGATCTTCTTCTGTCCACATCATGGAAGGAGAAGTGTAATACGTGTTGATGAAATTAAATGGTTCAAAATCTCCATTTGTTTTAATCAATTGTCTTTATTGTCTCAGTTTTACTAAAGCTGAAAATAGATGTTAATCATACTAGAAATCACTACATATTTTCTCCAAGAAACTATGGAATTTAATAGTCAAACGTGAGCAATGAGAGGTAGAATTAAAGGAAATTGGGCTAAACGATTTGATACATGAAAAATTAACTCTGGATAGGGTCCATGAATCATGTAATTTTCATTTGTCCAAAATGATGTGGAGACCTCTCCATCAGTGCTCCCTTATATCCACCCACTATTACAGTGACGAGACAAAGGAGAGATGCTAACCTTTGCACAGAGCTTTGTTGCTCTGAGAGTGGTTCATAGACCAGCTGCATCAGCATCTCCTGAGAGCTTATTAGAAGGCAGAATCTTGGGCTCCATCCCAACCTACAGAATCAGAATCTGAATATTTTAATAAGACCCTAACTGGTTAAATTGTGCATTAATGTTAGAGAAGCAATATTGTAGAGAACTTTTTATGAAGTATTAGTCAATTTTGGAAACTACAACTTGGCTAGTAACTGAGGGACAAATTGTGAATATGCAAGGTTATTTCTTTTCTCAAGATATAGAATGAAAGCAATTCTCCAGGTCACCCATCTCTACATGTCCTGGTAAAAAAGAGGGAAATGAACCTTAGTAGAATCTAATATCTTTCTTCTTCTTTGTCCCAATCCAACTTCTATTATGTACATTGGAGAGCAATGTAGTGTGTAGCAAGAGAGACTAGAATGGAGTCTGGCTGCTGGCACATATTAGCTGTATAAAGTTGGACAAATTCCTTGGGCTTTTTAACTTCATTTTCTTCTGTAAAATGGAAATTATATTTCTTGGCAAGGTTTTTTGACATAGAGATGAGGATGAGGAATTATCTCCTATAGCACACTTGGCACATAGTACTCACTCAATAAATAAACAACAGCTACGGCTAACTTTGCCTTCCCACAGTTTCCTAGTGGATTCTTATTTGGAGATACATACCAAGGGTGCCAAAAACATGTATACACGTTTTAAGAAAGAAAAAAACTGTACTAAAATTGCACTGATGGTAACCATTTTGAGCTTCTCTTGTAATTGCAGAAGTCAAACTTGACTTGTATTCATCTTTTGTTATTGGTATGTATTGAGTATTACAATTTTAATACAGTTTTTTCCTTTCTTAAAATGTGTATACATGTTTTTGGCACCCTCTGTATCATCTCCTAATGCCACCCTCTAGGCATTTGCCTCAGGTGCCTCTTGGAAATGGACACTGAGGATAATTGGTTTGACTTCCTGCCACCTGATTTTAAGAGGACAAGCTAATGGACATCATGTGCTTCTCTCTCTCACATATACTTACGTATTGAATAAAATGCCCCTGGAGATACAAAGTGAAAGAAGAAACTCAAATTCCTGATATCACATTCCTTCTTCCAATATAGGAAATGTAGGCCACTTCCCAATAAGATTGTCAAGGAAGGTTAGTGTCAGAATTTACTAGGAAGAGGGGCTTCTCATTAGTAGCTAAGATACTGAAGGAATTGAGCATGGGAGCAGAAGAATTAAAATCCAATTGCAGGCCTTTAATTCTAAGAACTGACATTACACAATGATTCTTTTTTAATCTGGGTGGAAATTTTAATATTGGAACTTTTACACCATTATTATACTTTAGTTGACAATTTTGTCTTAAAAATATCATATAAGGAAAAAACCATACAAGTTATAAAAGGCACATGTTCATAGAGGAATTGTGCAAAGATATCTCTTTTATTTTCTTAAAGACCTTACTTGAAAAAAAAATAAAATGTCTATCTTGGAAAATAGTGTGTGATAAAATTTCACACATATACTTACGCATTAAGATACTCAAGTATTGTCAATCTGCATATTATTTTGTCATAGCAATATGAAAGGAAATAGCAGGTATTTGTGAAATTAACAATTTTATCATAATTTTATATTAATATTCTTTCTTACAACTAATGAATTTATCACACTGTGATATTCAAATCCTCATATTGAAATGGCATTGCTACACTGAATTTGCCATTTTCACATCTACAACTAGGGAGAAAAATAAGAACTCCTAATTTACTTTTCAAATTCTTTACACAACTTTTGTGTAAAGTTGTTTACATAAACTTTAAAGGGCTAATACAAAGCATTTACCAATAGTGCCCTCAAAAAATTTATCTACTTTTGACTTCATTAAATTTGGCTGGTTTTCTTGGTTTTAAACGAAGTTCATACAATCATTTTGGTGCTATAATTCTTAACCTAGAAATTAATTCATAATTAAAAAAAAATCAAGCCATTTGTCTTTATATTTCTATGTAGAAAAGTTTAAGTATGCCAAATTTTAAATTTGAATTTCTAGTATAATATTAAAATGTTTATGTTATATGATTTTTATCATTCCTGACTGGTAGATTTGTGGTTACTTAATTTGGAAAACTATATTGTGTTATTTTCTTGAAACTAATCTTTTTAAAATTTTCATTCTAACAATGAATTCCTAAAAATATGTTTACATAGGTAGAGTTCTTGCAGTCTATGGATTGATGAGCCTTAGCAATGATTCGGTATCTACTATGTGCCAGATTTTGGTTAAATGCTGAACATACAGAGATATCTGTGCTTATTAGAAGTTCATGATCTAGTGGGAGACGATATGTAAACAAATGATCCAAATATAACAGGTTAACTAGCATAGTAATATGAACACGGAGGAAAGAATAAATCATTCTAACTGGTGTATTCACAGAGGTATGGAGAATCCGAGTAAGATCTTAAACAATGAATATCACTCTTTCAGTGGTAGAATGAAGAAAGAACACTTCAAGCACAAGAAACTGTATTGGCTGAGATATAAAGAATATTGTTTGCCCAGAAAATGATGTGCAGTCAGCACAGAATTGAGGCAAAATGGAAAAAACAAAGAACATGAGACCCTTTTGTAACAGCTAGATTTCTGATGTCCAGCTCCATAGTCACGAAGCTGTTCTTTTTCAAGCAGATGTACATGTAATGATGTGTATATCTAGTGTATAATATGGAAAGAACTTTGATATATATCATTGTTTTCAAATATATCTGAGCACATGCAAACTCGTTTTAATGTGGAGAATAATAAAATAGAAGGCTATAAAAATAGAGTAATTTTAACGTTACTAAGTCTTGTGCCTATGAAACAACGTTTTTTAGCCCCCATGGAAACCACACGTTGTATTTCTAGCATATCCCATTTATTCATACTACAGATATTTACTGAGTGCCTACTGCATGCTAGGCACTCTTCCAGATGCTTGTGATACAGCAATAAACAAAACAGAAAAATATCCTGTCTTTCATGAGGGAAACCAAAAATACCAACAATAACTCAGTAAAATATATGTGAGATAGCAAGAACTACTAAGCGGGAAAACATGTAACTAAGGAAGCAAAATATTAAATGTCCCAAGTCAGGGCAAGGGGAAAAGGAGAGTTTTAAAAGGGAGGCCAGGGAAGGCAAAATTTAAAAAAATAATAATGACTTTGAGTCACGTGTTCATGGAAGTGAGAGCTATCCATAGGGGTAGAAAAATATAGCAACTTCTGTTTGGAACATACTAGGTTTGAGATGCATTTTAGTTACCAGAGGATCTTTCAAGCAAGCAATTAGATCTATAGTTCTGGAATTCAGGAGTGAGTTCCCTGGGAAAGTGCACATTTGGGGTCAGTTGCTCATATGTGGTGTTTAAAGCCATGTATCTAACGGGATCATCTAAGGACAGAGTATAGAAAGGAGCGAGTACTTCCTACCTCAGCACTGGGACATAATTTTCATAGTTAGGGAGATAAGGGGGAATCAGCAAAAGAGACTGAGAAGTCACAGCCAGAAAGAGAGGAGAAAACAAGACAGAATTGTGTCCACTAAGCCAAGTGAAGAAATGTTTCAAAGAAAGAATGATCAACTGTGTCAGACACTGCTGATTTGTTATATAAGATAAGGATTTACTAATGTCCATTGGCTTTGGTGACATGCAGAATTTAAGAAGAGAGAAATGGAGACGGAGAGTGCAGATAAATCATTTTGTTTGTTTCAGTTGTTACTGTAAAAAGGTGAGAAATAGGAGAGTAGCTGGAGGGGAAAGAGGGCCACGAAATAGATTTTTTAAAAAGACAAGCATTTTTAACATGTTTGTATTAAAGATAATGATTCACCAGAGAGGAAGAAATTGACATTTACATAGAAAGAGAGGAGAATTTCAATTTATTTAAATAGGTATTAGGTAAGGGATGAGACTAGGGCACAGTGGAGGGGTGGCCTATGCTATGAGCATGGCGTATCCATTCATGTTAGTAGGATCAAGGTAGCACCTGGGGGAAAGAGGTATTTAGGTGGGGAGTATTTTCTTCTCATTATAGCAACTTCTCACCAAGAAGGAAGCAGGATTATAGCTTCCTCTATAGCTCCTCTATAGGATTACAGAGGAGATACCAGATTTTGAGGAGAAATGAGAAGTCCGCAAGTCTAGGGCAGTGGGAAAGGAGTGGAGAAATACAGAATGACTGATGGTAACATTCAGGGCCCACTTGAAATTTGTGATCATTTTTCTCCAGCCACATTGAGCAGTATGGGGAAGACGTGGAGAAGACAGAGAGCGGGATTTAACTAGGATTGTGTGCATAAACAAGCGGAGCTAGGGAGTCAGGGTGAATGCATTAAAGTGAATACAATGATAAATGAGAGAATTTAAGCTGGGTAGGGAATAAGGTGCTAGGAGCGAGGGACTATGAAATCTGGGTAGGATCAGCAGATTACAGAACTCAACTGGATCCAAGGGTTGCAAGTTGCTGTTGTAGAGGAGAAGAATCCCATGGTTGTCTGTTTAGAAGTATCTGATGTCGTATTCTTCCAAAGTACTCTCAGGTGCCATGATGTTCCATTAAAATTGTCTTATTTTAAATATTACCCTCATTTTGTACAAACATGGCTGCCAAATGCATGTATTACTACCCATTCTCACTAATTGGTCTATTCTCTGAACAACTGGCAAAATGCAAGTGCTGATGTTGCAGCTGCTCCTCTGTTCCCATTTTCCTCAGGAGAGGGAAAAAAACCCAAAAAAACTAAAATTATTATATGAGTTAATGACAGAGTAAACAATTGTTTATAGTGCATAATTATGAATCTATATCATTGATATTACCAGACCGATGCTTGAGTTTACTTTTGCATTGATAGAAGCACTTTGATCTTTATAATAATGATAGTGTAGAATAATTTATGAATCCCAGACCTGGATTCCCACTTGGCTGCCTGACTCCTACCAGTCTTTTCCTTTGAGGGAGTGGGCTCGCTTCTCACACCCTCCTTTGGTCCGCAAGCATATCCATCTGACAAGTCTTATTTGGAGACAGATCTTATTTGGAGATACATTGCTCTCCTGCTGAAGCTGAGTGTTAATGACCCCTGGTATCTTGGGGCACTCTCAGTTGGATCACATTTGTTTCTGAGACTAAAGACTGTGACTCGGACTAATGTGGTGTTTAGGTAATAAACAAAATGACAAAGAAACACAATGTTATAAAACATGTATGTAGTCCATCATTTCTTACGACAGTGACCCATCTTTCTCCAAGCAGACCAATTGGATTTTGAGGTAAAAAAGTTAATACAGACTGTTTAATCAGAGATCTTGATTTGTCATCCATATAGAAATGTGACTGTGGAATGGGACAAGACAGAATCTTGTGATGTTCACGGTGCAAGATTTTGGCTATCATATAAACCAGCACAATTTATGCATTCTTGGATTTTTGCTAAGGTCAAACTGGGGTGTTGTCCTATAGGGGAATACATACATTTGGCTGACCAAAGAAAGGAAGTTATATTTTAAAATTGTTCTTCAAGCTATAGATCTTTGTAATATGGTACTTATATTCATGGCAGAACCAGATATTAACAAGTTCCACCAAATATACCATCAACTGATACCGGAAATTATTTTATCAGATCAACAGATGAATTTCTTTACACTATTTGGGAGTCAGACCTTCAGAGGTGTTTGTCTATTATGTAGATATACAAGCCTTTTTCATGAAAATACACAGTAGTCTTCAAATTGTGATTTTTGTTATCACTTATTCTGAGTGCTTTTTTATCTTTGGTGAAATGTATATTAAAGACCTATAGACTATAGACTCTTTTCAACATGCCTAAAGTGATACCAAATAAACATTTTCGTAGAATTCAAATATAGCAAGCATTAAACTATCCCTATATAAACAGGAACATTTGAAACATTCTAGTTAATGTTTCTATAACAACAAAAGAGACTAAATGATTTTCTGAAGTTGCCATTTCCAGTTTACCACCAAAGCCAGAACTGGAATCCAGAACTCCTAATTTCTTCTTTAGCGTGCTTCCCCCACACACATGCAGAAAGTTATTCTTTAGCTCAGAATCATTTAGTGTCTCCTCCACTATGATAAATTCTTATCCTTTTCTCAAAGTGCATTTTATTAAACCTCCAGTCCTTAAATGCTCTGCTAACTTCAGTAACAGCGTGTGCTGAACATAGTATAAATGATATTACCTTGGCCTGCAAAGGATGAATTTCAGCACATGTAAAAGTAAATTCTGAGCCTTAGAATTCATCTTTCATAATAGTGACCATCAGTCAAAGTGCAAAAAAGCATGTTAGAGCAATGAGGGGCATTAAAGCAAATAACTTGGTAGCTCCAATATAAACAAACATCCCCATTTAAAGGAAGCTGACCTGAAATGTCAAGATATTTGGCTTTATTCTTTGGTTTGTTTAAATTAGTTTTAAAAAGAAGATGCATATAGTGAAGGAAGCTGACATGGGCAATGGTTAGTTTGAAAGCTGTTTCCGTCTATTTTAGTGACTCTGAGTTTATATTTAAACATGAAATATGATTTTCCAATTAATTTCACAAAACAGATGCTTTTTATATTGATTGCCCAAGTGGTCTTACTATTTGTGTCAAGAATATCTAATTTGGTAATGCTAACAAGCAATGCCCTTAAGTCTAGTACTTGCTGCTAAACTTAACACTGTTTTGAGCCTCTAAGGATCGGAGGAATGCTGGAGGCAATACTCAAAATAATTTTATCTTATTAGGGAAATGATTGGCAATTTCATGTACTTCACAATGGACACTTGAAGTATAATTTGTTTTCTTTGGGTTTATTATCAGTAACTTTTATTATTAACTTTCAGTTTTATTTTTATATTCACCTACGTATTTACCATTTTTTGTACTCTGCATCGCTTTCTGAATACCCAAATTTCCATCAGGTATCAGTTTTGTTTGGCTGTAAAACTTCTTTTACCATTTCTTACAGTATGGTTCTGCACACTACAAGTAATGGTTTTACCTGGTTTTTGTTTATTTGAAAATATCTTTATTTCACCTTCAGTCTTAAAGGATATTTTCACTAGATATAAAATTCTCAATGGACAGACTTTTCCTTTCAGTGGCTTTCCAGTTTTAGCCTCCATTATTTCTAAGGAGAAGTTAGCTATCATTTGTAACCTCATTCTCTTATGTGTTAATGTGTCATTTTACTCTGGCTGTTTTCAAATTTTTTAATTTTTTATTTTATTTTCGGGTTTCAACAGTTTGAGTATGATTTGAATTTTAAAAAATTATTCTTGCAGTTTTCTGAGCTGCTAAAACTGTAAATTTGTGTTCTTTACCAAATTTGGGGATTTGGGGCTGTTATTTTAATATTTTCAAATATTTTTTCTGCCTCATTCTTTTTTCTCCTCCTATAAATCCAATGATACATCTGTTATAACTTCTAATGTTGTTAGGTCACAGAGATTTTGCTTATTTCTTTTAATGTTTTTGTTCTCGTGACTTCAAATTGAATCATTTCTATCAATCTCCCATCACGTTTACTGATACTGATTCTTTGGTCTGTTGTCTCTAATCTGCTATAAAGTATAGCCAGTGAATTTTTTTTTTCCGATATTGAATTTTTCACTTCTAGAGTTTCCTTTTTTTTCAGTTTTCAGTCTTCTGCTGAGATTTCCTATCTATTCACTGATTATTATTGTCCTTTATAGCCTCAAACATAATTATAATAGACACTTTAAAATAATTATCAGCTAATTCCATCATATGAGCCATCTTGTGGTGATGCTCATTGATTCTTTTATTCTTCAGCATGGGTGACATTTTCTTGTTTCTTCATATGTCTAATTCTATACTGGACATTACTTTGCTTTCTGCTATGTTCTTCTGAAAAGTGTTTATTTTTTGTTTTAGCAGGTGGTTAATCCTGCTGAAATTTTAAGCTATATTGCATGTTCAAAATAGGCATGTTCACACTCTGTCTTGTGTAGAGTGGGCAGCTGCTGAAATATCTGTTTAGTCTTTTTAGCTTTAACAAGGCTGCATGGACTCTGCCTAGATATAGGTAGGTTCAGGTATCAGCCAGATATATGGGCAGAATTTAAAGCTTCCTTCTGTGACTGTCTCCTTTCCAGATGAGAAAGAGAAAAGGAGACCTCAACAGCTAGGTGTTAGCCTGGAACTAACAGGTGAGATTTTATTTGCTAGGAGTTAGCCAGGCACTCACAATAGGCTGTGATATTCTACTGTAGAAGTTTAAAAAAAAAATTTTCAGAATACAAATAGCAGATGGGGTCATTCTGTGACCATGATGAACCAAGACAAAAACAAGCTCATTCTATAATCATATCTAAAAACAGATAAAAACAAGAAAATTGTCCAATCCACAAAAATGACTAAACTCCCCTCTGTGGCTAATATAAATGACTGCTGCTTCATTAACAATCTTAAGATAAGAAATATTAAGATTCCCAAACCTAGAATTACCTCCACTTCTTTGTTGTTTTAGCATCAAATCTAGAGCGTAACTCAACTTTCTTGAAGTCTCCAAAAGAACATAACACAAGCCCAAATTTTAGAATATGTGAGACTCCCCATGGTACCCCATGGTGTGTGTTCTTACTTCTGAGTCAATAAAACCCAACTCTGTTCACCAGGTGCTCTCCCACTGATCTTTGGTTGAAGGGTAATGACACAGAACTTCTTCATTCATTTCCCTGTATCTGTAGTAGCCCCTAAACCTGACCTCTGATTTTTCAACCCTTAAAACAAAAGAGCTATCCAACTTCCGGTCACTCTCCACTGTGCCATGTGTGTCTTCCCTGAAGCAAAAGCAATAAGAAGCTTGGGAAACTCACCCCGTACCAGTCTTTTTTTTCTAGTTTCTGCTTACTTTTGGTTTCTTCCTGGTGCCTTCAGAAAGACTTTTACTATAAGTTTGTCCAGAGTTTAAATTGTTGTCTCCCAGGGGTTGTTCTGATATAAACTACTTCACCTTTATCAAAAGTAGAAATTGTTTTTTTGTTGTTAGAAAAATTACTTTGCATTGTATAATTTATTCCTCAATTGGGCAATATATTTGTGCTAGCACAACTTAGTAGTGCCCATTCTATTTCATTGTAGTGGGTAGGCTTTGAGTTGTGGTTGGTAAATGAGTAATCTAAATTTGGAAACTTGAGAGAGCCAAATAACATCATTTAGTGTGAGACTTGCTAGACTTGCCATAGTTTTGTTAGGTAGGAAACAAAAGATTTTCCCAAACAGTACAATTCTAAAACTTTGTCCATTTCTCAGTCTAATTTTGGAAATCATGTAAAATTATCATGGAGGGAGATCATTATAATAAGTATATTGATCTGACCCAAAAATATGTTGCTAGAAAATATCATTGAAAAGATTTGTAGCCAGTGTTTTTGGGAAAATAATTTGTCACTGGATGATAATGATATCTTGAAACTGAACTTGATGTGAGCATTAATTTTCTCAAAATTTTTTACAAAACTTTGTACTTAACTGTTATATATCAGGGGACAACTCATTGTTTTATTTCTTATGAGAATCAAGGTCTGTAGCAGACAATTCTTTTTCTCTATCATTTAAAGTCCAATGTGTTTCTCCTGTGGGATAGATTTGCCTGGGTCCTGTCTGGAAAGACAATGCTTTAACTTTACTTACTTTTATAATCTTTTCTAGTGTATCTTACCAGTAACATACATCATCATTATGCATATAGACAAGACATGAGATTTAGAAATACTTTTGTGTTCCTTTGGCCATTGCATTATATTGATGTGTTTTTAAATTTAAACTATTTTTTTATTATATCTGTCTTAAGTCAGCATAGAGATTGTTATAACTTTTTTGGAAGTGTGAATACTGCCTCTGATAGGGGTCAAAAATTTAATACTACACCTTTCCTCCAGCCCTCCTGCCACCCACCCCAGTACTTTCATGGTCCCATTAGCCTACTCTGTCTTTTTTTCCAGAGGACATAGTACCTTCTCCCATATTATATATTCATAATGTATTTACTTATGTTTATCATTTATGTTATGTTTATTATGTGTATTATTTGACTCCTACTGTTTAGAATGCAGGGTCTACAAGGGTAGAGATATTTGCCTATTCTGTTCACTTATATTATTTTGTGAGTCCAGAGTAGTAGCTGATGTGTAAAAGTTCCTCTCTATATATTAAATGAATGAATAAAAACAGATTGTTTACATAAGCCAAATGTTTCTGGACTATTGATATAGCCCTTCTATTTCCTAATTTGGAGGATATTGAAGGAGGTCTCCCTGCCTCCTTCTTCTGCCCCTTCCATTTAAACTATCTGCCCGAGTCATCTACATAAAGCACAGCCCAGATCTTTTTTAATCTTCAGAAATTGTTGCTATCTCCCCAGTGTCTCTAAAATGAAATCCAAACTCCCTAGCTTGGCATTTGAGGCCCTCTGCAATCTATCCTTATTCTGCCAACAACTTCATCTACGAACGCTCCCGTCTGCTTCAGCTCTTTCTGATGTGATCTTTCTTATCTCCTCATTGAAATGTCTTCTTTGTGCTGTGGCCTATCCTAATTACCTCATTTAAAATGGAACACATTCCCCATCCTCCTTGCTCAGCTTTATCTTTCTCCATTGCACTCATCACCTTCCAATATGCTATATAATTTACCTACTTATGTTATTTGTTTTCTTTTCCTCCCCAGAACATAAATTCTGTGAAAACAAAGGTCCGTGCTTGTTATGTCCTGTGTAATATCACCAGTAGTCAGAATAGTTCCCTGCCTCCCTAGTATGGACCTCCTTTCCCCTGCACTTAGATTTCCCTTCCCTAAACTCTATATATCTAAATCCTACTTATTTTCCAAGGCTTTCTTTAAATGCCAACTCTTCTGAAAAACTTCTCTCTTCTCCTGAACTCAGGTGAAGATAATCTCTCCTCTTTTGAACTTTGGTAGCATTTAACCAAAAATCACTTTTCGATCAATGGGGAAAAAAGTTTTATTGCTTGTATTTTGGTTATCTCTATGCATGTCTTAACTCTATGCAACTGTGTCTTAACAGGTTTCATCACTAACTCATCTTTACAATCTCAGTAGCACCTAGCTCTGTACATAGTAAATACTTAATAAATATGTGTTGAATAAATAGCCATATGAATATGCTCATCATAGTAGTTTCTATCCAAATATAGAAGCAAGGTTTTTGAATTATGTAAAACCCCCATGAAAAGGAATTTTCATTTTAAGCTTGATTATTTGGGGGGGGAAATCCAATTATGTCTTAAACTTAATGGACTGAAAATATGCAATAAGATAAAAGTATATTCAATATATTTTATTTCATATTCAGAGCCTAGAAGACTAAGCTCTATCATTGGCTTTTTCATTTCACATAAATTTCTATCTTTCAAAGCATTTGTGCCTTGCCAATTGTTTATTCACAAACTAATGCCCTATGCCCTGTCAAGTTACCTGGAATAGAACTAAAATTCATAATAGAATTCATAATAGAATAAAGAAAAATGAAATTAAAGACAAAAGGAACATGGGAGTAAAATCAAGCAATATATGTAAATTTACTATGATTTGAATGCTTTACTTTTCCATAATGTGCCTTGGCATCAATTAATCACTTTATATTCAATAGTATTGGCAGGAATGCTAGGTTGGTGTGATACAAAAGATCATGAAATTGAGAACAAATTTGAGGAGGGTTTTACCCTTCTTTCTTAATTCTGGAATTGCAGAGAAATCATCCTTTATCACTGGATTACATTTAATTTCAAAGCTTTCTGTTACAGTCCTTTATTTTATATCTGCTGTCAATGAACTACAAATATATGACTCCTTGCTTTGTATGTGAAATTTCCGTAATTCAAAAGTTCAATATTCATCATTGTGACTTTAAGGGGGAATGATTTTAATACTTATTTTTAAGGAAGTATTTCCTCCTCCTCCTAAATTTTTAAGGGAAGAGTGTTTTCAAAGTAACCAGAACTGGGGGCTTAGTCACCAGAAAACTAATAGCTAGTACTCATATGTTCTATTTCTTGAGGCTGGTTAAAAGCTAAGGTTAAAAAGAATTATAGCTTCTGGAATTATGCTCAAAGTCTTAAATGAATGTGTCTCAGGGAAATGATTGATATTGAACACATATAGCATCATGAAATTCTAAAATATGCCAGTTGAGTAGCCATATGGTGGTATGCAGTCAAATGCACTTTCCAAACTTTTCATGTAAAAACTTATAGTTTTGGCTAAGAACAGGAGTTTACTCCCTTTCCACCTGTTCCCATGTGGCTGAAAGCCTTTGGCAGGAAACCAGGCCCTGTGCTAATTCTCAGTGACACACATTCATTCCTGCTTCCTTCAGGCCCGTGCCCAGCCTAGCTCAGCCTCTGCAGATGCAGCTATGCTCCGAGAGGACCAGACCTGCTAGTGAGATCGGGGTTGGTGTGATGGGGGAGGCTGCCAGGCGGAGCGGTTCCTAGGATTGCAGATTCAACTCACTGACGACCAGTGTTAGAATATTTTACAATCAGAAAACTAAATGTCCCTGATCTATCCTTTATTTAGGAGTGTTTTTTTTTTTTTTTCTTATAGTTTAGTCCTCTATCCCTGTTATTGCCAACCCCTTGTTAATGGGCTCAGTTTCTAAGGGTTTTTATCACCTCTTATTCCTATAAAAGATGGTGTACAGTAGTATTCAATAAATATTTATTGCTGTACGAATAAGCATAAATAAATCATTCAAATGATTAATTTTCTATATGACCTCTTCTGCTTTAGATCCAAACTGAATATCTGGTAGTAAAATGATACTATTTTCCAGTTTAGCTCATGCCTTAGAGAATCACTATGTAAAACCTCAATATTTAATCCTTTCAGTGAGAAATCATTAGTAGCACCAAGTCAGGATTTAAAAGGTAGCTTTTTGCATTGTTACCACCTTGCCAGTGGTGCAAGCCATTTATAAGCCATGAGGATGCTTTTGAAAACGAGGACAACTGCTCACTGTAAGCACAGTCAGCAGTAGCATGAACCTAATGCTGACATGACTGGATGTCGGGCTCAAGCGCTCTTGGTACATTTCCTCTAATCTATCATGTGCAGTCCCTCCTTGACATTTGGGAGGACTTAGACATTGATTACTGGTTCTTAAACCCTAATGATAAACAGTGGCAAAATAAAACGCAACGATATATGGTTCTTATTTTGTCTTTTATTGTAATCAGGAAAAATTAGGTTGTTCCATGCTAGATTATAGTTTATCCAATTGTGCCTTCTTTTTTATTCGTTAGTGACAGTGGAGAGAATTGGGGACAGGGGAGCTGGGGAAAAAGAGGCAGAGAATTAATGTGCCTTACATAAAATCAGAAAACGAAATCCAACCAAATCAAAACGAATTATCTATATAGAACATTAAAACCTGTACTTCGGAACAACACACGTTAAAAACAAATTGGGGTGCTAGTGGCATAGAAGAAAACCCAAATGCAAATGAGAAAAAGACAGCTATAAAATGTAGGTTGGTTGGCTGCAGTTCTGCCCATGAAGCACTAGCTGGCATTAGTGCGAAATTTAAATTCACTTCTGTGCTGGTGATTGCCTCTTTGGAGCTCATTAAACATTCTCTGGCACCAAATTTTAGACTGAGTAAAGCCATGGACTCTGATCCAGGCAGAAATTAACCTCAGGGTGTCTAAGCTCCTGTCACTGAGCATATAATAAGTTGCTGTTTTGTCCTGGGAGACGATTCTCAGAGAGGGTGGAGCTTGAGAGAGGGAGCTTAGAGTTTGAACCTTAGAGCTGGATACGAAACCAGTAGCACTGTGGGGCTTCAACTGTATTCGTATTACTCTCTGTGGTGTTGTATGCTAATCTTTTGTGCTTCATCACTTCAGTTTCTGCTTGAGAGCTGGCTCCTCAAAAACTTTAAGTGACAATGATAGTCTACGAAATTGCTCTTTGAGAGCAATTAAACAAAGTTAGAAGGCATGTAATATTTTTAGCAGTGGGTGAAAGAGATGATTTAACTATGACAGAAGGAAGCTCACAGTTTTTTAAATTGTTTCGACAGATCTGATTGATGTGACACGGTTGAGATGATGGTTGGTTTCTACAGGCTAGTTCAGCCCAGATGGTATGTGGGAGAAATATTGCTGATATAATGGATATGAACTTAGGAGCTACAAGGAATTACTCTTGACAAGAAAGTATTTTCTTTCTGTTCAACATGTGACTGCAGATGAGATACACTGAGAATAATATTAAATGATAGCTCTATGCACTAATAAAGTAGGATAGGGAGAATAAAATAATATTTGAGAAAAAGACAGCAGTGGAATACCGAACAATTTTCTGGATATCATAGTAATGTTAGTAGTCACTTCCTGAAATAAGGGATTTAGGAACTGGTCATTAATAATGAAACGAAGATAGACAGGAGGAGATAGCCTCAATTAAATGGACAACTTGTTCTTATTAACAATTTTCTTATTGATTATGATTACCGATTCTAAGCCTCATTCATTAACTCTTAAGTGTACAGGCGTTAGGAGCAGAATATTGAACGAGACACAAGTTACCAAATCCTCTGCAGAGAAAGTTTGTTTGTATCAAGGTCAGCTATATTTTAAGTACTACGTAGGAAACACATACCTTGACTGCTGTGATGTGTGAAGGATGTGTCACATAGGTTTCAAGAAGCTGTTGCATAGAACAGGGAGAGTGGAGAACTGGGAACAGAAAACTTGCTTCGTCTGGAAGGGCCAGAGATTTAGCCCTCTCCTCTCCCTTTTCATCATTGGATGTTTTCACTCGTACTATGGGGAGTACACAGGCTTTGCAATCAAACCGGTGAGGTTCAAATCCAACTCCTGCTCTCAGCCGCCATGAGAATTTTGGAACAATCTTTACTTGAGCTTCATTTTACTTATATGTAAAATGGAGGTGAAATAACAAATTATTAGAGCTGTTATGCAGCATTCATGAGAAGAAAAAGAGCATCGTAAAGGTCTGGAGTCAGCGAGTCTGGGTTTTAATCTTGGCTCAACTGCTTACAAGTTCGTTGATTTTGTGCTATTTTTCCTCCTGGGTAAAATGCAGACAACGTAAGTAACTTGCTCCTGAGTTGTAGTGATGATTAAATATGTTAATGTATCTTAAGTACCACAGTGGTCCTGGTACATGGTAAGCTATATTAGCTCTAATTATCAGTATGAAAAGTGGGAAAATACTTAACTCATTTTAAGTTCACAATGAAAGGAAGTTACTATTACTATGGGTGTTTTTACTATTGGTGCCTATCCAGAAGGATTACGATTATATCACTAAATTGTTTTAAAGTTTTAAAACCAGTTCTCTCCTAAGTTTTAAAAAGTACAGGCAAGAGCATTCTCTCCTTGCAGAATATGATACTAACACAAAAATTAGTTAAAATAAGAAATTTTCCTCATTAAGCACAAATTCATAATGGAAGAGATTTTTCCCCCTTTACTTCATAGAATTAGACTCATGAAAAATTTCTAGCAGCCATAATTTCATACAAATCACAATGAACAAAAATACTAAATTAAAGGGAATATTCTCTATGATAAGTGGGGCCAGTAGATAATGGAGATATGAATGCCATGTTGTAATATTTAAACATCTTAATTCATATTCTGCAAGATGAGTCAGCCAGATTAACAGGAGGATGTGCAAACGACACTAAATATGGAATGTCTGGCAAATGCCAACAAAAACAAGAATTAGCCTGTGAGGTAAGAATAAAAAGAAGACAGAAGATAATACAAATCAAATAGGATTTAAAACAAAGATATCAAACAAGGATGTGACTGCTATTCAAATTTTGGTAGTCACTAATAATATTTTCTCTAAAAAATTTTCTAAAAAGTTTTCTCTAAAAAATTTCTCTAAAAAATTGGCATGGGAAAAAATTTGACTCATTTGTATAGAAATTTCCTAACAAAGTAAGATATCAGATGTACTGATGTCTTGAAAACACATCTTGAGTATTGTTTCTTTCAGTCAGGTTAAAATATACACTTGAAATTACAGTGTTTTAAGAGAAAACAAAAACATTAGGCTTTGACAGGTCTTCATTCCTTTATGTAAAATTAAATAATTTTCTAATATCCAGGTTAGAGAATGACTATTATCTTTGAATTGACAAAAAGTAAATACAAAATGTAGATAAGTTAGAAAGATAAGTTAATCAAAGAGGAAAGTAAGGGGTCAGAGTTTCAGAGATTTTTCATATAGAAGGAAAAAACAATTGAATAGTGAGAATATACTCCCATAAATGATTTATTGGGATGGAACTGTTCAGTGTGGAGATTAACATGGGAAAGCAGACTTCCTTCTTCTTGTCTTCTAGAGGCTGAGGAGTCTTTGAAAGTGGAAATCAAATTGTTAACCTATGCCTAAAGAATCTTTTGGGGCACGGCCATGCCCACATACATTGCCAGAAAATAGTTATTTATGCATTGGTTCATTCGTCACACATGTATTAGTGCTTACTATGTGAACAGGTTTTGTGTTAGGATGTAGAGACACAAAGATAAATAATACATAGAATTGTCTTCAAGGAAGTTACAGTCTAGTAGGGGAGACAGGCGTGCAAAAATAAACAAAGAATTAGATCTTGCAAGTGGAGTAGAAATACAAGATGTACTACAGGCACAGAACAGGGAATAATTAATGCTTTCTGGGAGTATCAGTGAAGACATCAAAAGGAGATGATATATGCTCTTGAGTCTTGAAGAATGAGGAAAGTTCTTTTTCAGAGGCTCTTCATTTATACTGTAGAATTCATCATATCATTTAGCCAAACCATTTAGCATTTCTGTAGTGCTTCACAGATTACAAATCACCTTCAGATGCTTCACCACTCATAAAGCACCTTTTTTTAAAAAAATAGTAGAACCCCTTTCTGCATGTTGGTTGTAGCTTATCAATTTTATCTTTTTGTTTTTGTTTTTGTTTTTGTTTTTATGGGTATTAGACCCATGTCTTAGACCTATAATGTATCTCTACAGTGTTCTAATAAAGTGAATTTTCTAGGTACTATTACTGCTTTAAAAATCCTCCCAAAACACAGTGATTTCAAATAACAACAATCATTATTTCTCGTGATCCTGTGGGTCAAGATTTTGAGGGTTTGACTGGCAGTTCAGACTTGGGGTGGCTTATGCAGTTTCAGCCTCATGGTGACTGGAGTAGCTGGGGCTGGTTGGGCATCTTTCTGTCTGCATATGGTCTCAGGGCTGCTCCACCTGGTCTCACCACACAGCCTTGTTTGGGCCTCCTCATAATATGGCAGTCTCAGGACAGTCAGGTTACTTACAGGCTGGTTCAGGCCCCTTGCCTGAAAGGTCGAAGATGAATGGCTGTTTCTGACCTTACCATGGAAATCATGCTACATCACATGAGTCACAATCTATTGGTTATAAACAAACTCCAAACTTAAAGGGAAGGGAATTAGATTTAACCTCTTGATGGACGAGAGGCAAGATTCTAGTAGAACGTCTAACATGGGAGATACTATTGTGACCATCTTTGGAAAGCACAGCCTTTAACCAGATCTTGATCCAAGCTTTGAGTAAACAAATTATTCTTCAAGAGAGAGATGGCATGGAATTTTATCAGAAAATTATCCAGGCCATAGAAAAATTACTGAATTTTGCCTGTTTGTTAAATTGATTTTTAAAAATTCTGTGCCTGACCCTTTCTAATAAAACTAAGATCAAAACATGATAGGACAGATAAGAGGGATTTATTTGGCAATGAGGAAGGATTTTCTGACATAGCAGGCCATTGAACCTTGGCGAAGGTTACCACAAGAAACTGAATAATCAATTTCTTCTTAGGTTTTAAAAATTGATGGTACAGGAATGAGTCTCGCTTATGTCAATCTGGTCCCAGCTGGAGGAGAGAGATGGATTGGATAACGTTTATAGACCTCTTTCAGTGACATAATCCATCTTTATTCACTAACAAATAAAGCATAGAGAGATTATCTAGGTAGACTTGGAAAGGTCTTTGGTCAGTAAAAGGGCTTGTTTTATTTTATTTATTTACTAATGATTCATTTATTTTTAGCCCTCTGTATCATACTTTCTGTATCAACGCTTTCTAATTTCTACATGTATTTTTCTCACCAATGCAGTTACCAACAATTATCCCATCCACCCTCCGGTCCTAATTACTATCCTTTGATAAGCAATTAGCAAAACATAGTTTTCGATAAGGTAAAATTTGTGATGTTTTGCTTGGCATGGCTGTAAAAATAAATAACAAATTATAGGTAATATTTTTCATGTTTGTAAGTGTGTTGGTATCAATATACTGTATATACATATATATACTGTATATATATATCACATAGAGAACTTACATGGTGCCAACTTTTTGCTTTACCTGCATTATTTGATTTAATTGTAAATAACCCGAGTGTACAATTAGTATTCCTCTTGTAGAGATGATAAAAGTGAGGTACACAGAAGTTAAATAACTTTTTTGAGGTCAAAAACCAAAGCTGAGATTTGAACCCATTTCTGCTAACACTGGAACCTTACTAATTAGCCCTTTCACTGCATTAATTGATTTCAAGTTTGTTCTCCAAAATGTGTCAAAAATCCACAAAAAGTAATTACAGTATTTATATTTTTAAGTAAATACAGTTAAGGTGCTACATCTTATTAAAATAAATTACTACTTTAAAGTATAAATATTTCCTATTGTTATTCATTCTTGAAAAACACAAAAATATAGAAGAATGTACATCTGCTTTCCTAATCTTCCTTTCTAGAACACTGACAAAATTTTTTATAGTTTGAGCTCGTAGGGTAAAGTCAAACGCTGCAGTCAGCAGCATGGAAATATCATTTGACTATAGTCGAATGTTGCGGCAAAAGTGTTTTACTTAACAAGGTTCTATACTGTTTATTATTGAATGGCAATGTAATGAGTACTCATTATCTTCTCTTATAAATTTAGAATTTGTAAATCAGAAACCACAATCTAGAATTTGTAAATCAGAGTCACTCAATGTCATTAAATTTTAGCTCAGGAACTCTTTCATCCAGCCTGCAAAGCTTTTTATAATCTGGCCTCTATCTTAATTTTTTTTTTTTTTTAACTTTAACTTCTTTCCTATTTCTCAAAAAGAGGCCTTTTCTCTAGCTGAAATGGGCGATTCCTAGACCTTTGTGAAAAACTGGGTTTTTTTACCTGAAATTGCAACCCCACTCCCACCAAATTCTGTTCTTTCAATCCATTCAAAAGTTGCCTTTTCCATAAAGCCTCTCGGATCACCCAACAAGAAGAAATTTCACCCGAATTCCAATAACTCTTACTTTCTCTATGACTTATGAGAAATTTGTCACATTATAATTACTATTTATATGTATATAATTTCCCCTCAATCAAATGATAAGTTCTTCAATGGCACCGGCTACATTCATTGGCTTTTTCTATCTTCAAATCTTAGCCCAATATGTCACAAATGGTATTTTTTCAATGTTTGTTAAGTAGCCCAACTTCTTGTTAACTAACACCTGTCTGAATTGAGTAACATTATTGCCTTAATTTCAATTTCTAAGATCTGTTCTTGAGAATAACATTTAATCTCCTGTGGTTTCAAATATTATTATAATAATTATGATATAGTTTTATGACATAAATGTATGAAACAATTATGATAAACTTTTGTAAGTTCTTCCTCTACTTTCTTTCACTATATCTTTTCTTCATTGTACTTTTTAATAACTTTAGGATGCTCACTTAATCAGATAAAGAACTTAATTAAGTACAATTTGTTTCACCATCGAGCAAAAAGAATCTAGCTCGATTACTTGATGGTTGTCAATGATGCCAAAATTCTGAGTCAAATTCCTGAAAATAATTCTTTAGAAGCCAGCTGGTTTTGCTCTTTTCGAAGGCCACAAATTACACACCTAAAACCAGTCAGTGCCCTCACATATGTGTCCTGTTATTTATATGAGGCAACCAAGAAGAATAAAGGGTCTGTACTGATTCATAAGTACCATCATTTTTGTATATGATGGAAGATAATAACTATGATTAGAGATTTTGAATGTTAGTTCCAGAATTTAAAAACTGCTTCAGAATATATACACCATCACTCTTACTGTTTAGAAAACAAGATTAAAATATCATCCATTTAATTGCTATCCTACTTTGTTCCAAAGAATATTTTAGGAAATTTATTAAGATATCAAGATATATATAGTAACAAGATAACACAAATTATAATTAAATGGTAAAGATAAAGTCAGGTAATAACAACGATAAAAGATAATAAAATATACCACAGAAAAAGCTAGTAACTGAGATAGATGTTTTATGTTGTTATAATATACTTTTACCAAGAGTGGGCTGCATGTTCCATTCTAATTACCAACATGAAGAGGGAAATGTGTTCAAGTTTATAGTTAGTTTTACTGATTTGTAGTGCCTGGTACATAAAAACAAAGCAGTTGTAGAAGAAGTATGCACCTACCTATGTCACCAAGAAATTTCTTTCATGGATCTTCCAAGAGAGAACACTGTTTAAGTCCTAGGAATGACCCTTAGGTAGTAATTATAAACCTATACAAGATGCTTTCAATGATAAAACTATAAAGAATATAGTTCACATGGTGCATGACAGATTTAGGGATTTTGCTTTTTGTACAATAATATGCCAGTGTCTCTTGCATAGGTGATATGTGATGTCTGTTGATCTGTCTCATTTCACAGCTCTATCCTTCCCTGGGTATCCAGAAGAAATTTCTCATTTCTGTGGTGATACCACATCTATCACCACATACACCTGACTCCATCATTGACTTTACAGTGATGTTTAAAACATTCCCCACTTTACCTCTATCTTTGTTTCTAAGTTTATATCCTGCTGCTGTCTACCTACTCCAACCCCAACCACCATGCATCCCTATGTTAAGTTCAGTGTTTTTCAGTCAGGGATTTAGGGACTGGAGAGTTGGCTATAGGAAAGTCCCTCCTCAACTGAAACACAGAAGTTCTAGTTCTTTCTGTGTATTGATTATGGTTTCATATATAATTTCATTGAGGAAAAAAGCATTCACTTGTGTTTAAAAAATTAATACTTGAAAAAAAATCAATGCTCTCTGAGGTCCCTTTGAGGTCTAGATATTGATTAACTAGATCAGCTAAGCTGAATATCTCTTCATACATTGTCCAAATTAATTTTCTATATTCCGGATTTTCTACATTTGTGTTATCTAAATCTCTTCTTTTTTCATCTGTAAGTAGTCTAATGCACATGCAATCGATTTTTTAATGAGTTACATATTTTTCTTTTGTTTTTTTATATAGTATCTAATTTCCTATTTATCCACATTTGCTATATCATCATATTATTTTTCTCTCTCCTTTCTTATTGTTTTTCTTTCTCTCCCTGCAAAAAAATACATAATCTTTCATCTAAGGGCCAATGATTTTTAAGCCATGTGAAACATCTTTCAATAACACATTTCATGTATCCATTTTATTCTCAATATTTAAATTACTGGTCAAATAAATATTAAAGGTCTATTGTATATTCTGATGAAAATAAAGACAACTTTCTACTTGAACTATTCTTTTTCCGTCATGAACATCCTTTTTAGAATTCACTGGGTATGAAGCTTAACCAATTTTTTCTTTAAATTCGTCACATCCTTAATCATACCAATATCATAAAATGAACCCTTTGAAATTTGATGTCAGCTGGCAGTTTTATTGAGACAGAAAGACTAATGATCTGTTAGCAAATTAAGCTAATATGCTTGGTGATAGGAAAGTGGGCATAAGTGATTTATTTAACAAGTTAGATGTTTTTTCCTAAAAAGATAAATTGCCCTGTTAGAAGTTTATATAGAATTAAGACTAATTGCATATGTCTTACCAGAAAAAAAAACAACTTAAGATATTGCATCAAATAATAGAAAAGCAAATTTGAAGGATATGGTATTCATAATTTAATCGAACAAATTCTTAAAGCATGATTAAATTTTGCTCCAATACTACATTCTCAGTCTTTTGAAAAAATCATGTGCTCCCCTAAGTAGTACATGTCAGGTAAATAGGGAAAATTGCTTCAGGTCTCTATGACTTAAATAATATTAATAAATGTCATTTTAAATTATTTTAAATATGAGTCATTCATATATTATATGGTTTATATTTGAAATATATTTAAAATAATATTAGAGCCTATGGTACCCAAATTTTTTCTTGTGGTATATTTAGAGAACAATGCCTCTGTTTTTTTGAAATGTTAAGCTCTGTAGTATATCTGTAATGAAATGCATTACAGTCAAGTGGGAAAACCATGCGCTTTGGGTCCGACTAAGCAGGGTTTTAATACATTTTCTATTACCACTAAGATAGCAGTTCTCAGAAGCTTTGGTCTCAGGACTCATTTACACTATTAAAAATTATTGAGGACCGTAAAGGGGATTTTAAAAATGTGATGTATCTATCAATACTTATTTGTTGAAATTAAAACTGAAATATTTTAGAAATATTTATTAATTCATTAAAATAATAAAAACTCATTACTTTTTAACATAAACACAAAATTTTAATGAAAAATATCTATAGTTTCCAAAACAAAAATTATATAAAGAATATATTGTTTTACATTTTTGCAAATCTCTTTATTGTCTGACTTAATAGAAGATGCTTGGATTCTCTTACCTGTTTCTGCATTCAATCTATTGTGATACAGTGTTGAAATATAGGAAGAAAATCTGTCCTGACACAGACATGTAGTTGGGAAAGGAAGAAGCATTTTAATGCCTTTTTAGATAATTGTCAATATTCTTCAATGATGCTACACCAAAACTTGCTAAGCAATAGTTTCTTAAAGGTTAGTTGCAATGCAGAATTGGAAACTATATCAATGAACTTTTTGTATTTAGTTGAATTTAATTCCGTTGGTGTAAGTTGCAGTTTCAATGCATCTTTTATACATGCATGAGTTTGTAACATCATGCACTACTCATTGTTTCACTGAATGATTCAGATCTTTCTTTAAAGATTTTTTTTTTTTTTAATTGGGAAAGGTGAACAGGACTTTATTGGGGAACAGTGTGTACTTCTGGGACTTTTCCAAGTCAAGTTGTTGTTCTTTCAATCTTAGTTGTGGAGGGTGCAGCTCAGCTTCAGGTCCAGTTCCCATTGTTAGTTGCAGGGGGCACAGCCCACCATCCCTTGAGGGAGTAGAGGAGTCGAATTGGCCACCTTGTGGTTGAGAGTCCACGCTCCAACCAACTGAGCCATCTGGCACTGGCCCATGTGGGAATTGAACCGGCAGCCTTCGGCATTAGGAGCATGGCGTTCCAACCACCTGAGCCACCGGGCCAGCCCAATTTTCAGATCTTTCAAATGTTGACACTTTTCATTATAAAAGTCACATCATTGATTTCACCACCAATCTCATCAGACAAGACTTTATGTATTGAGAACTTGTCAAATTGACAGTGGTTGATAGAAGCTTCCTAAAATTCTAATTTAGGTCAAAAGCTCCAATTTTGTAATTGGCAACAATCACTGTCAGTTGTTTTCTTTCAAGTGACAGGTTTACTTTGTTTATGTTTGAGAAATTACTGCCAAATTCCCAAGTCTGAGTAATGTGGCTAGTTCAGCTTGTAACTCAAATAATTGCACACATGCTTTTCTTTGAGACAACCGTCATACTTTGATGTGAGACAGAAGGGAGTTATGTGCATTTCCCATTATGTTACACAGAATGTTGAAAAGATGTTTATTCAAGAATTGTGGGATCAGGCCGGCCCGGTGGCTCAGGCGGTTAGAGCTCCATGCTCCTAACCCCGAAGGCTGCCAGTTCGATTCCCACATCGGCCAGTGGGCTCTCAACCACAAGGTTGCCAGTTCAACTCCTCGAGTCCCGCAAGGTATGGTGGGCTCCGTCCCCTGCAACTAAGATTGAACAAGGCACCTTGAGCTGAGCTGCCTCCCAGATGGCTCAGTTGGTTGGTGCACATCCTCTCAACCACAAGGTTGCCAGTTCGATTTCTCGATTCCCACAAGGGATGGTGGGCAGCGCCCCCTGCAACTAAAAATTGAACACAGCACCTTGAGCTGAGCTGCCACTGACCTCCCAGATGGCTCAGTTGGTTGGAGTGCGTCCTCTCAACCACAAGGTTGCAGTTCGACTCCCGCAGGGGATGGTGGGCTGTGCCCCTGCAACTAGAAATGGCAACTGGACCTGGAGCTGAGCTGCGCCCTCCACAACTAAGACTGAAAGGACAACAACTTGAAGCTGAACAGCACCTTCCAAAACTAAGATTGAAAGGACAACAACTTGACTTGGAAAAAAGGCCTGGAAGTACACACTGTTCCCCAATAAAGTCCTGTTAAAAAAAAAAAAAAAGAAGAAAGAGAATTGTGGGATTAAATATACAAATATACGGTGATGGAAGGAGAACTGACTCTGTATGGTGAACACACAATGGGATTTATAGATGATGTAATACAGAATTGTACACCTGAAATCTACGTAATTTTACTAACAATTGTCACCCCAATAAATTAAGAAAAAAGAAAATTCACATAATGATTTCAGTAGATGTAGAAAAAGCAATTGACAAAATCCAACACTCATTTATAATAGAAATTCTCAGTAAACTAGGAATAAAGGAGAACTTCCTCAACTTGATAAATAATGTCTATTAAAAAAAAACCCTACAGTTAACATTATACTCAATGGTGAGAAACGTGAAGATCAGAAACAAGACAAGGGTGTCCACTCTCACCATGCCTTTTCAACATCATACTGGAAGTACTAGTTAATGCAGTAAGACAAAGATAAGAAAAGGTATACAAATTGGGAAGGGAAAAATAAAACTCCTTTTTTACATAATCATCTAGGTAGAAAATCCAAAATAAAAATAAATAACTCCTGAAAAAAAAAAAGAATTGTGATGTAAAAATATTTACCATTTAATCAAGGACATTCTTAAAAGACTACATTTTCACATCCCCTACCCCACCCTGAATCCCTGCTGGTGAAGAATACAATGACTATTAGTACAGTTTGATGCCACTGTATTGATTTGTGATAAGATAGCAGCAGTTATATCCACCATTGCTTTTGAACCAGAATTCAAATGTCAACATATCCGAAAAGGGAAATAATGTATTAGTATTTCTGTGAAAATTATTTTGGTGTCATAGATTCCCTGACAAGTTCTTGGGGACCCTCAGGGGTCTGTGGACCATACATTGAAAACTGCTATACCAGGGCTTATAACCTCTCAGAGATAATTTCCTCACTAGTGAAAAGGAGGATAATGTATGCATTGCAGATTATTTTGACATTTAAATTTGATAATATGAGGTTTTAAAAAATGTAAGTTTCTGTCCCCTCTTTTCTCTAATATAAATCTCTGTTTAGGTATAGCCTCTTTAATGTTAGTTATTCTGAATTTTGGAATAAGTATCTAATCAATTGAAAAATATATCTCTAAGATTCTTTTACAGAAACACAAAATTGTTCCTAGGTATTTGTTGGCAAACTGATATATTTTATCACTCTCAAAGAATTTTTCATGGAGTTTATTCAGAGACTATCAATTTATCTTAATGTGATACTTTTTAGATAGTAGTACATTTGGTAGTCTTTGAGTATATGGGATGCTATATCTACATATAATCCTATGTCTTTTTGTACTGAATCAGGAGACTGTATCATTAATGTTTTACATATCCATTGTGTCCAATAGATCTTGAATACTTTGACCCAAGATTATATTAAAAAATATATATCTTTGCTGTACAGAACACATGATCAATAAAGACCATTATATTTAGAAAGACTCTATCTTCTCCCTGCTACCTCAGACACATCTGTTCCACCTTCCCTGGCAATTTATTGACTATGTACACTAGAAATAAAATCTCTAATATTAAGTTCATTGAAATGGTATTTTAAAAAAGGCTACTTCCTTCATTCATTTTAGATGATCAAATTTACAATTTATAAAGAAAAGAAATCAGAGTTCATCTAAATATGTCTAGATTTACTTAGAAATTAACCCAACACATAAAGGCAATCATCAGTGACCACATATTTTACAAAGATTTGTACTATGAGAGTGTGAGTCATCCAAACTTGTAGTCCTCTCTGTTAGATAATTCTGAAATATTATTTGTAAGATGGAACTAAGAAAATGAATGCACTCTAAGAAGTTGCCTAATGATTGAATGGTTTTACAAAGTGCTAACATGGAAAGTATTGTATGGAATATTTTAAAAAGACAACTTGGACCAACACAGTAAAAAACAGGAAAGTAATTTAGAGCTTGTTGAATATTTTGCATAAAGAAAATAAAATGATAGGATATTTTAAGTTTATTTTTTCTGTATCATGGTTCAGTTAGTTGTTGTTGCTACTGTTTCCTCAAAAAAGGTATCAAACTTCAGGGGAGCTCGGCAGACACTCAGTTTTACTGAAGTCCTGTATCAAGATTGTACATAGGTGATGCCATCAAATAATGTAGTGGCTTGACTTTTTCTAACAAAGAGAAAACAATGAAATATAAGTTATTTTGTATACATTATAATGTAATTTTTACCACATATAAAATATCAGTTAAAAATCATAGAACTGCTGGACAATTTACACATAGATCAAAGGAGAAGAATTTGTTTGCCAGTCATTTTGAAACAAGCAATGGAAGCTTAGGACATTTTATGTATTACAGATTTGTATATCTTTTACAAAGATATACAAATTTTTAAAAAATTACCATCTACTTATGAAGATAGGGAAACTAGAAGCAGAGAAATTATATATCAGATTTTGCTGTGTAACAATTATAAAACCTCTGTGGCTTACAACAAAGACCATTTATTTCTCACACATGTGCAGGGTTCAGCTGAACTAGCCTGGGCTTGTTTCAGTGGTTCTGTGGGTTGGTATATGCTGGGAGACTCATGGAGTTGCAGGTTGACCACGGGCTCTTTTCTACACTGGATTGGATTGGCATACCTTAGCAGAGGCAGCTTTGTACTACATGTTTCTCATCCTTTTCTTAGGACCCACAGTCTAATCTGAGCATGTCCTTCTCATGGCAATGGCAGAAGTGCAAGAAGGAAAATGGAAACACGCAAGGCCTCTTGAGACTAGGTTTGCAACTGTCACACTATACATTCATTCTGTTGTCCATAGCAAGTTACATAGGGTTGTCAAATGTACTTTACCCTTATAGGAAGAACTCAAAATTCTCTTGACCAAGAGAATAAATACAGAGATGTTGAATAATGGAGGCCATCCGTGCAAAATAATGTCGTATACATTATTTTACCTTGTTCCCAAATAGTGATTAGCTAAGGTGGGTCAGGAACATAGGCCTTTTTAGGCAACTGCTTTATTCCTGGTTCCTTAGACCAGTTTTTGATTTCCTTCTAACTTGGTCCATTCAGAGGTTTTCCTGGTGATATGTGAATGTGTGTTTCTACCTATTGTAAGGATAAATGGAAATAGATTCAGATAATGGTACCAACTTCCATTTACTTTGGTGCAGCTGTAATGATCACATGCTAGTTTATTTGATGCTGTATGGAGGGATCATAGTCTGTCAAACGTATTTTGTTGGCTTTATCTTACTGCTTCTGATTACTGTGTCCAAATTCTCATTCATGAGCAATAGATGGTATCATCTATTGCAGTTCTTAGATGATATGAAGAAAATAGGCCTAATCCATTTATGTTGTTATGTTTACAAGTTATTGTGCATTTTACATTTACTGAGACAGTATATGAATTCAGAATACAAATACTATTGTTCTTTGCTATTTTATGGCTTATCAGTCAATTCCCATTTTAGGATGCATGACTGTGACAGTTGAAACCTTGTATTAAATAAAATATGTCATTTCCTCATGTTTTAAGGATGTTCCTCTATACCTGCACTTCAGTAGAGTGAAGAGACAACTTTTCTTATTTAGTGGTGAGAAATTGGCTTTATATGAAGGTATATATACTTAGAGTCTACTGCTAAAAGAATGACAAGTGATCACTATCTTAATGGTGTTTTGACGTTATAATATAAATATTTTGTCTCTGGTCTCCTAGCAATAAGCATATCACAATATTATAAGGACAGAATCCTTACTGTAATGAAAAAATTATATAATTTTCTAATGCTACTGCTCTGTGTTTTTATCCCCCTTGGAAAAAATGATTAATTTAACTGAATTTGTTTAACAGGAAAGTAACATGAAACTCAGAAAGGTAAATTAGTACTAGAATAATTCTATTACTGCATTTTCACTGTTAATGTGTGTTTGAAAATCTCAAGTAAAGCAACGTGTGTTTGTGTGCTGTGGGCTTGTGTTATGTAACTGACCAAAGTTCCTGAAGGTTTTGGTATGTGGGTATGCCGCGTTTTCTCATCAACCTCAAATACACTCTATCTCTTCTTCTATCCCAATTCATTCTTTTGTTTTCAGAATTCATAAAAAAGGCCACTTTAATATCATTTACCATTTCTTTGAACAACCCCGTTAGGCTCATCCTAACCACCTCCCCCCACCGTTCCCCCCATGCACACATGCGCAAACGCAGGTCCCTTCAAAGATAAATCCAATCCCTAGAATGACACAGCCACGCACCACCTACTTTGCAAAGCTCATCCAGTTTCAGTCCCCTACAAAACTTCTCTCTGCTTCAGCAGTCTAATTTATGGCAGTCTGATTTGTAAGTACGAAAACTGTTATTATTTATTACCTAAAAGTCATGTAGAAAATTAAAGTCTACAGATAAATCATGAATCCCCCAAATAAAAAAGTAGATACCCATAATTATACTACTCAGCTATAAACACTGTTAAGAATTTGTAGTATTTCTTTTGTGATATTTTCATTCCTTCCTTTTTTCAATGCATTTTCCCCAAATTTTTATTATAAAAAGTTTCAAACACCTTGAAAAGTTGGAAGGATTTTACAGTGAATATCTATATACTTAGATTCTACCACTAACATTTTACTTTATCACATATCTAAAGCTTATTTGCTTTATCACATATCTAAAACCATCTCTCCTGTATTTATCCATCAATCCATCTTATTTTTGATACATTTCAAACGACATTGCAGACTTTAGGACACATAATTGCAGAGCTGTTATTGGTTAATTGGAAGTTTTAGGTGAGATGAGGAGACCCATCAGAAAAGGGACCTGTCTGACTGATGCCCTAGGCGTTCCTCGATAGCACTAATGTTTCCCTAAATACAGCTAAGGTGTCAGACTACATGTCCTAATTTTTAGTTTGGAAATCAGTCCCCATAGAACATATCTGGGGCTCAGAGTTTTCAAAAGCCAGGTGATGGAATGTAGGCCATTCTCCCTGAGCCAGTCTGAATCCTAGAGAAATAACCAGAAGCCTCTTTTCACATTGATCCACCTACCCTTAGGTGATGACAATGTAAGTGACAGTAAGAATAAGATGATTGTGGTACTCTTCCTACCAGATAAGCACAGAACACTTTCAAGACTTTTTTACCTGTTTGTTTTATAGCTTGCCTTCTATTTTTCACTTCAGCAATACAGTATCTATTGTTGCTTCACCTTTTCACTTTAAGCAAGTGATCTTGACCTGGAGGGTGTAGATTAGCTTCTAGAGATCTGTGAATCCCCTGAAATTTTATGAGAAACTGTGTGTGAATATGTGTATGGGGGAGAAGGTGTATGGTTTTTACCAGCTCCTAAAGGGTAGCTGACCCAAAAGACTGGGAGAACAACTTGCTTAAATCCGTAACCACATAACATGCAGTATTTGGTATAAAGAGGATCAAATAAAATGGAGCCAGTATTTAGACGTACCCTATGGTCTCCTTGATATTTTTCAAGGAGCAAAAATTGGAAGCTGGTAATAATAAGGAATTATAATAAGGGCATAAGATCTGTGCATCTGATTATTTCTGGAGTATATTCTTTATGAAAGCTAGAAAATGTACGACCTCCAGAGTCTTTGTTAATGCTAGCTTGATAGAAAGGACTTTCACGAAAATATTGTTTCAGTGGGATCCTCTTACTCCTTCCAGCAGCTAGTATATATTAGGGATTTGGGGATTATAATGTTGTTCGGTCACCACTCAATTTTGTGCCACCGTTTCATTCCTTCCTTCCAATGTCTGGTAATGAATGTCACCCTTTATTTGTTTTCCCTGCTTGCTTGCCCATTCAAAATTATTCTCAGGCTGCGTTCCAGAGTAAAGAAACCAAACAGAGATAAGCTTTTGATGATCAACAGAGTAGACACAGATGGTGTAGGATATAGCCGTAGTTTTCAAAAGCAATTTATACAATTCTCATTCTTTTACTGTTTCTAATGTCATGTTTACCTGAACTAATTCTCCCTCTTATTATACGTTCTTCATAAATACACCCTTATTTTATTTGTAAGGACTCAAAAAATAGGCCACATAAAAAGATTACAACTGTACTTCTTATTCACTAAAAGGAAGTAATTTGTTATGAACTGGGAGGTTGAGTTTAAAGAGAATATGGATTGTAGAACATCATAAAGAGCTTTTTAAGAAAGAATTTTTCTTACACAGGCTAATTGACTGACTTATGAAAATTTAAGGAGATATTTATTAAACAGAAAGCTATTTTGCTGAGGGGAAGCGGAGGTGCAAGTAAAGATTCTGAGGTTGTTAGCAGTAGGGATGTATAAAGCTTTGCCTATTTAAAGGCTTCAGTAGAACTCCTCTTCCTACTATTTAGACAGCGAGGAAGACAAACAGAAAGTTAAGAAACTTAAGATCTTGTTATCGTATTTACACGTCCTTTACTTATTACTTCTGCTTCTCAACAGTATTTAGTGTATATTTATATTTGTCTGTTTTAGTACAGAGACCTCTACATAAAAACTATATGGCACTATATAGCTATGTTTGTTTTAATGTATGGATTTAAAAATTGACTCTACTGTGGAATATATGTGGTCACATTCATGTCACCATTTGTTACTGAGTTTAGCATCTTGACTATCTCAATGATTTCTAAAATTCAACATATTAAAAGTTTATTTTTTCAATTATGTAGCACTAAAAATAGAAGTAGTTAGAAACGTGTCATCAATGAATAATCAATACAGATGTCTTTCTGTAAAACCTCCTTATTGATTGTGATTCCAATTATGACTCTTTAAAAATTTTATTTACTTATTTTTTATTTGTTTGTTTGTTTGTTTGTTTATATTTAATATTAATGGCTAAGAAGAAAGGTATTCAGGGCCCATTCAACACTACAGATTTGTGGAATTCGTTCCAGTTGAACACTTTGGCTAGGAAAGCATTATTAACTTATTTTGAGTCATTGGAGGAAATCAAAACAGGGGGTAATCTATTTATCATGGTTCATATTACACAAGATGGTTCCTATGGGGATAAAAATCTTACCTCTACATTAAAAAGTTATTTTGAGTGCACAGAATACTTTTCTAAAATAAGAAGTTAGTAATATCTCTAATCAGATAATTTTAAATTATTTTGAGTAACAAACATTTTTAAACCCTAAACTTCTATACTTGCTTTCTAATTTGAATTGGGTTTAATTTCTTTAAAAGATAATAGTGCAATGATCAAATGAAATGGTGGGATACCTGCCTGGCTGAGTATCCCCCGGAAGGCTTCACAGGGTGGCATTACCTTAATGAATTTACCATGGGCCCAAGTATGTTTCTCCACCTCAAAAGTTCTAAGTGTTATTTTTGTCAGTTTGCCCATTCTAGATTGATTTTGTGACATATAAATTAAACTGTTTATTAATTTCCCCCAGATAGGTCATTATACTATAGATCAGAATTCTTAGTTTGCAAGAACAGCTCATTCTCCTATAAAATATCTACACAGAAATCCAGTTATAGTCAGATCGTGAGTAGGTCAACATATGTTCAGATCAAGAGGCCTCCTGTAACTCAAATAGTTACCGGCTTCAGACAAAGATAGTTGAAACCTCCATCTAGAATTCTCTCTGGAAAGAAATCCCTGTGAGATAGAAGCTCTTTGAGAGTGGGGGTGATCCAAGATGTTGGATCCATCTTGGTTACTGCTGGATCCTCAGCACCTAGTATGGCATCAAGAATACATTAGGCATTCAAAAAATATCATTGAGTGAATGAGTGAATGAATGAATGGGACTGTAATATTCTCAGTCTGTTGGCCAAGATGCCTTCTCTCTTAATGCTTGAGTGGGCTATACCAACATGTACTTTTGAAATTCTTTTAAAGCTAACCCAACTCCATCCTGATTGAAATTTTGTTTCATCAGATAGATGAATATCTTCTGTTTGATATTGCTTCTGCTTAAAAACCAATCTAACCCTTTGAGGAAATTTGCTCAGCCCCAAATCTGTTATGTTATGTGTCAGTTTTATAATTTTTCTTAACTTCCCAAATTCTTGGAAATAAATCGTATTTTCTTCTTTCTCTTAACTTGTAGCCCAATGGTTTGGACATTGGCATTAGACCAGGCTGACTTTGAATTTAGACTTCCGGTTTGAGAATCACATGATCTTGAATAAGCTACTTCACCTCTTTGACCTTCATTTTACTCATCTATAAAATATGATCAACATAGTTATGGTACAAATTAAACAGGACAGAGTTACAGAGTGTCTAACACACTGTAAAGACTTAATAAATCATGCATCAACTTCATTATAGATACAGGTAACCCCCATATAACACGGTTGTTAGGTTCCTTAAAAATGCCTTGTTATGCGAATCCGTGTTGTACAAAACAAAGAACTAGTACATAAAAGGGGATTAGTTTCCAAAATTTTTTTAAAATACTATTATATTTTTATAATTTAGAAAAATATCTTTATTAAAGCAATTTTCCCCCAAAGTGTAACATATTAATATGTATTAAATAATGTTTTCTTTGTCATCACTACTAAGCACCATTAACCAAGGGCGTTTTCTTTTTGACAAGATATCTTCATCCTCTGAACTTAATGCTCCATGAACAAAATGGATTTAAAATTCTAATAAATTTAAAAATTCTGCAGCCAAATCTGATATGACATCCACGCTCAAATGAAAAATTACAAATGAGATATCTTTTATTCTTAAAAGCTTTTATTACATTCTGTGTTGTTCAGGTATTTCTCTAATTTCGATTGTGATATGTTTTGCTCTTATGCTCCGTGTTATTCGGGGATTTCTCTAATTCTCAAACCGTGTAGGAGTGAAACCATGTTCTAGGATGCCATGTTGTACAAAGATTTTTCCCAGTTCCTGAATCGTGTTGTAGAAGTGCTGTGTTATACGAGGGTTACCTGTACTGTGTAATACCATTACAAGTGACAGATACTGATATGGATACAAAACTCTACATCCGTAATAGCCTCTCCTTCTGTACTCCTTTTCAGTAAGGCTGCAGGAAGTCTATGAACTAGTGGTACACTGGGAAATGCAATGACAGAGAAAGAAAAAGATGAATTTTCTACCTACAAGAAAGAGGATCAGAGGAATATGGACAACCAATATCAGTATCTTTAATTCAAACTACAGTGGCTCCAGGCAGAGTGTTTGATGGATCTATCTCAGCCATGTGAACAGAAATTGAGTTCCACAGGGAGAGGCCATTGTGTATCTTGTTTTTATTGGTAGTTTGGTGGATACTCAAAAAACTAAAAAAAAAATGCTTTTAAATGAAATGATGAATACCCAGGGGAAATTTTTAAAATGAGGCTGTTTATTAATATTAATTCTGTAATCTTAAAAAAATCATTTTAATCTAAGACTTACTTTGTATTTAATATTTAAATTGTTTAATTCATCAACTGCTGTTTCCAGAAACTTGCAAAATTAATTTAACATCCTCAATACAGAGTATTATTCTCAAGTGATCTATACTTACAAACACAATTTTTGAGTAGATTGAGTCCAGAAACAAAGTAAGATCACACCTAATTATTAGGTAACTTTACTTAGCTGTCACCTTCGTAGGCTTTTCCTAACTATCCTATCTAAAAATAGCATCGCCCCATCAATATCACAATCCCTGCCTGTATGTACACCACTTTGTTTTTGTTAGCACTTATCACAACCTGTTATTATAATATTTTATGCATTTTCACTCTCAGCCACTAGACAGTAAGCTTCTTGTGGCTAGGGACTTCATTTTGTTCTCAGGTGTATCTCCAGAGCATAGAATAGTGGCTGGTCCATGTTAAGCTCTCAATAAATACATGTAAAATAAACGAATCAATGGACTCAAAGGTAACAGATGCGTAGGCTCTATTGAAAACAAATAAATCCACTGAATATCACTGTTTGACAGCAAGCGTGATTTAATCTTTTGTCAAGTTTGTACTTTGTAGCATTTGACCAAGTATTAGCATTCATATTTAAAGTCAAAAGCAAAACCTCACAATGTCATTTATATTATGATTTTCATATATTCTATATATACTTTAATTAAATTTTAAAATAAGAAGCCAGCTTTTAAAAAACTTCACGGACTAGGATTTGTGCAGTTCCATCAATGAAAATTCTTTATTAATAAACAACCACACAATTTCCCTGACAGATCTCACAGTCACAGCCAACTGTAATGAATAGGATCATATTACATTCCATGGTAGCTCTATGGGCACTTAGAGTGTAGTAAAGCCTGCTCTCAAGTATTATAATCTTGCATATGCTGAGGATCAAGTGATGTATGCCTAGGTAATTGTTGCAGAATAAGACGCAGTCTCAGCCCCATCACGGCACTTATGGCATACGGCGTTCACCCGTCTCCTCTCTCTCTCAATCTCTCTCTCTCTCTCTCTCTCCCTCTCTCTCTCTCCCTCTCTCTCTCTCTCTCACACACACACACACACACACACACACACACACACACACACACACACACACACACACAAATGCACAGAATTATCAGTTCGAATCTTTATAAACTATAAAATACCTCTGCCATGCCTTCCATCTTCCTATGTTTTCTCCAATTGCTTTCGTTCCCCTATTCCTACTGTCTTGTCAAATTGTTATTTCTGCCAGATTAATTATTTGGGCCATGGTAAGTCAATGTCAGGCTGAAAATAAAAAGGTGCTGATAGTTAGGTACACTAGCACATGCTGATACCAAAAGCACTGACCACATTTCATGGATTGTGCTAAAAATCACTTCATTTGTTTAAGATAAAGGAATTATTTTAAAGTTAACATATACACTTCCAAAACAATCACCTAAGCAAGGTTAAAATAAAAACTAGGATTTTTAAAAGGATGCCTTAAAAGATACGATTTCTTATCAATTATTATTAGTTACTGCATATTATGTATATCTTCACATTTTCATTCAACTCATAATTTATAGCAATCTTACATGACTGTAACTCAGTTGAAATTCATATTTAAGCTGAACTAGCGTATTATACTGCATCATTTTCAAAGCTGCATTCTAGATTGCTTCATTACTTGGGAGAATTATTTTCCTTTACATTACTTAATATAAAAACCATTTTATACTTTAAAATGTGACTAGTGATACCAATTACCAACAGTCATTTTGTTCCTATCTTACCCTTCTCTTTTTATCTCTAGTTTTAATTTAAGGAAAATGATGTGGAGATGTTACTAATTTGGCTTATATTTTTATTGTACCTCTTATTTTCATTTGAATTATTGTTTTGTCAAATATTGGTGCTCAGAAAAGATTTATGAATCTAAACATTTCCAATTTTTCAATTCAAATCAGATGGAGACAAAGATACATTTCAATGTAGTATTTATAGATATAATAAGTTAATACTCAAAAGTCTTAAACCCTTTCCAAATCTTTTGATAACATTTAGTTTAACAAACACTGAAATATTGAAATCACAACAGAAAATATGCAATAGTACTATAAACTGTCAATAATCCCTTCTGTTATATTCCTGAAAGATTAGATATGTTGTTGTGGAATCATTCCTAAGGTCCAAGATAAGGTCTAGTTTGTAAGTTATATTTTGATAAGATGACCCATTTGGAAAGAAAGGTGACTGTTTTAAACACTGATGAAGCAGTTACCTGGTATTAACAGCAAATTATCATATTCATTCCAAGAATCAAGGAACATAAAACAAAAATTAAGTTAGATAATGAGAGAATATATTGGGGGTTTTTCGTTTGTTTTTTCACCTTACAAAAGGTGATGGTTATAAGATACAGCCTTATTCAAATTCTTTTGTCATTGGAATATTAACTTGAATTCAGCATTAGTTTTTGAATACCTATCTTAAAAGCCCGGGATAGAATCATGTAAAGACATTGACAGAATCCTATATAAGGGGGCGTGGGGTCTAACAGGCTCTCCAGCAAGAACAACAACTAATCAAAATCATTAGCCTCCAAGGGAAGAGAGTGTCTCCTGTGATCCTTTATCGCCAACATTCAGTGTAACACCTGGCAGTTAGTGACCTGTAGACAGTTGTGGAATGAATGTTATATGTGCCATGATTAGCACTTTTTGAAAAGACCAATGTGAGATCTAGAAAGGGAGCAATACATAAACCTGATTTGTTCAAAAGTTAAGATCAAAGTGGTTCTAAAGTAATTTTTTAATTACTCAGAAACCTACACCCAAGCATGAGCCAATTCTAGGTCTAATTAGTTCATCTTGGATTCACGTATAATTTAGTAACTTGGGCCCTAAGAGCCACAAGAATTAACAACCCCAAAAACTGGGTAACTGTTAACTAGCTGCCATATTTTTCAGAAATTTAGTCAGACTTTCTTCATAAAAGACATTTTATCTGTAGGGCAAAAAAACATTTGTTTTACTGTAAAAAATATAATTGTGAAAATAATTTTATAATCCTCCTTTGGCCCAATAAAGGTGTCCTAATAGCCGTTTTTTATTCTTAAACTCTCTGGTTTTTCATTTTTATTTTAACATTTCAAGAAACCTAGTTGACTATGAAAAGCAAGAAATCATTCAGCACTTGGGTCACTTCTCCCCAATTGGCTCAAGGCTCTCTAGAGTCACTCTTGCACTGATTCTTGTCACATCCTCCTGAACTACGATGGCATAAGTGATAAGTACTATGACCCACATTTGACATGTGTGCATTAGTTTAAACTCAAAAGCTAAATGACCTGCCCTGGCCCAGCTGGGAGTGTGATGACATATCTTGGGGTAAATGTCAGAGTGATGGAATTTATTTACAAGACACATTACATGCTAGGGAAGCATTTTAGAGCAGTCACCTGGCCCCTCAAAGAGGTTTTCCTGACCAGGTGACCTTTCTTCTCACTTTGCCTTGACAGGACCAACAGCATCAAGAACCAGAAAGGAGGGCTTTAAACACAAAACAGGGGCTCCCATACTTTCACATAAATTTTCAGATTGTTGAGTTCTGTGACCTCTTCCATCAGTTTCCTGCCCCTTCATGCTTCTAATATTACAGGGCGCTGTATTTGAAATCTTCCACATGTTACCTTTCTGCCATCTACAGTTATGATAGCATCTTAGGTGATTGTTATCCCCATGCTCTTTCATCTAACTCTCATCAAATATCATCCTTCAGTAAAACCCCATTGCTTATTTCAGTCTTCAATCTGTGCAGAATATCAACATGGCAATTATGCCTCTTTTTTTGAACGTACACCCAGTAGTCTGAAGAGGGAAAGTGATGCCCCTAAACAACTCTATACCCTCTTCTCCTGCTGCCCCCGACCCAACCCTTTTGTTCTTTCCCTTCATTATTCTTCTAATTATCTCATCACTCCTGTTCTCTTTATTTGTCTCCTCTATCTCAGGCAAAACACAGACACTCTTCAATGGTATCATCTCTTTGCCCCTGTTCACCTTGTTTTACTTTGCTTTCCTCGGCCACCTGATCTCCTCCCATGGCTTTAACCCCATTTCCCTCAATCTATCCCCCCCCCCCACACACACACACCATGTTGAATTAAGCTTTTACCTGCTCAGAAAACTTTCGGAACTTTCTATCACTTATTAGAATCAATACTCCCCGGTTTGACACTCCTGACCCTCATCAATTTCCCTCGCCCTACAGCCATCTCTCACATGTTGATGTCCACTGTTTCCTAACTCCTTCTGCGTCTTCTTGCTCCTTCACTCATTCTCTTCCCCTTCTTAATTGCCCTTCATCCCATCTCCACATGTCCAAGTTTTATCCATTTTTCTAGAAATATTTCAAATACTACATCCATTATGATATTGTCACTGCTTCTCCCACCTTGAAGCAGTTCCTTATCAACGCTTCACAGTGTGTGGTCAGAAGCACACCTGTGTCAGAATCACTTCTGTTTCTCATGAAATATGCAAATCCCCAGGCCACAGGCCAGGCCTATTATATCTATCTTTTTAAAGTGAAGGCAAGAAATCTGCATGTTTAACAAGTTTCCCACATGAATCTTATACACATCAAGGTTTTGAACTACAACTCTATGTTCTAAATTCACAAGTTACACTTAATGTTTCTTTTCTTTAGGTATAGTAGATATATAACTTTAACATTAAAATAAATGCTTCTGCATCATAAATGTTCCTTGAATTTATTACACATGAATGAATTTCATTAGCTAACACCCAAATGAGCATTAGAATTTATGTCTAATTTATAAACATCTCTATATATCTATAAATATATATATATATATATAATATATATATATATATTAACAGGTGAAAATATCAACTTGATTTTTCTTCAAAACAATAGAAAAATGTGAGGTACATTGAAATAATATCAAGGAATAATTTAGAAGATTCATTATGCATTTCTAAGTATGGTTACTGTCTCAATCACTGCAATGCTTAATAGCAAACCTGGTAGTTAGGCAGCCTGGGCTTCATTTAAAATGTTCTCTTTCCTACTTTCCTGAGTGCACTTTAGTAATTCTTTCCATGTTCCTGGGTTGCTTTCTTTCCTTCCCTTTAATATAAGAAGGCTCAGCTAGATAAGCCAGCACTAAGTAATTCTATGGTTATATTATTCTATGATTAAGCAATGTGGCTTAAGCAGGGCTACGACTTATTTGAGACTACTCCTGGTTAGTCTTATTAAACACAAGCAATGCCTTTGACTTCCCCCAGGGATTCTCACAAAACAGAGTTCAAAAACTCTCAGACAAATTGTCTAAGAAACAAGTATATTTAAACATCCTTGATATTATTCTTGTTAAATCATTTAGCGGAAGCTGTTTTAAGTATGTGTTAAATTTAGCCCATTTCTTATTTCCTAAGTTATTAACCAATAAATTAAATTCGCTTTGAGACTGATGTTTTGCTATTGTGATACTGTTCTGTGCCTGCAAATTAAGCCAGAATTCTGGGCTTTTCTGATGCTGGGATCTAAGATATGTATTTCTCTAGTTATAGTCTTAACCAAATAACTCCAGTGAGAATGAAAATAGTGTCTTTGACACAAGTCCTTAATTTACAACATTGAACACAGAGAGGCAACTATGGATATACTCTCAGAAATTGTTTCTAAAAGTGCTGGTGTCTTTATTTTAAAATATATTTGCTGCAGAAATATGACCAAAGGTGTTGGGCTATCCCCTCCTGACATCGTCATGACTAGATACTATATAAACTTGTCACCATTCAAATTTTAGTTTTGCTGGTGGATAATTAATTATGATAGAAAAACCTCTTCTTTCCTTCCTTCCTTCCTTTTTTCCTTCCTTCCTTCCTTCGTTCTTTTCCTTCCTCCTTTTCCTTCCTCCCTCCCTCCTCCCTCCTTCCTTCCTTCTCTCTCCTCTCCTTCCTTCTCTTTCCTTCCTTCCTTCCTTCCTTCCTTCCTTCCTTCCTTCCTTCCTTCCTTCCTTCCTTCCTTCCTTCCTTCCTTCCTTCTCCCTCCTTTCTTCTTTCCTTCCTTCTTTCCTTCCTTCTTTCCTTCCTTCCTTCTTTTCTGCCCTTCCACTCTTCCTTCCCTTCCCTTCCTCCCTCCCTTCCTTTCCTTATTCTTGAAAATGTCTTATCACACACAGAGGGGATGGGGCTCAGCCCTCCTTAGTTGCTGCCTTCCTCAGAGCTGCAAGGACATTGCTCCGCTCCTCTCCCTCTTGGCACAGACGTGCATCCCCACCTTTTCTTGATGAACTTCAGGGCTCGGCTGTCCTTAGAAACCTTGAGTAGCTCGTGGCGCTCTGCGCAGAGAGGACAAAGCCTCACACCTCTCCGACTGTGTCCCGCCCCAACCTGGTGCGCTGGGTGAGGCCCCAGCGGCGGTGGCGGCAGTGCCATGGCGTGCTCACGGTCTCGGTCACCCGGTGGCCCTCCTTGAGGCCGGCGGCCGTGGGGTAGCGCAGAGCCATGGCTGCTGCTCCCAATGGCTGCCATGGCTCCACGCTGTTTTATGTCTGCATCGTTACAATTCATTACATGTTTACTAGATTAAACAATGAATTCAAATGAGATAATGAATTACATATTTTAAGAGCAGAATGAGCTATATTTGTTAAAGAAAATTACGTTAAATCTTCATTTTAAAAATTAAAGAGTCATATCTTATAGTGGAGTTAATTACATATAAATATTTCCCTAGGCCAAGATTTATATTTTAGAAATAAAATAGTTTCTCTAAATGATTTTATTATCGAGAGTAATAATATATTTTATTAAAATATGAACAATCTAGTTTTGTTTTTTTTAACGTCAGCTCTTCGATTTAAATTTCTTGATTTGGATTTCAGAATATTGTTTCAATCTACTTCACATTTTTCTCGTTTTGAATAAAAATAAGAATTGATATTTATGTTCATTTGTCCAAATATGTTATATGAGTTAGAATTGAAAATTCTAATACTCATAAAGTGCTAGGTTCAAAAGCCTGTCTAGGACAAGCCTATCTTTTCAGTCTTAATAAAATCAGTTCATTAGGAAAAAGCTAGCGTGTTAGTCACTTCCTTAGACTACCTCCTTTATAAATTGTTTGCAGAGTTCTCATGATTCAAGAATTTGGAAAACTGTGGAATAAATGGAAGACTGAATATTTCATTTCAAGATTTCAAAATGTTCATAAATCATACATCCAGCTGGGGCCTACCTGTGTGAAAGGGATATTCATCTTTTTTTAAAATTTTAATTAAAGTACCACCTAACCCAAATATGTGGCAAATATGCTCTGAAGAAGGTAACTCAAAGTATAGGTATATTAGTAATTTTTTTAAAAGATCTACAAATAACATTAGGATTATTTGAGATGAATTCTTATGATACTTTGGTTACTCCCTGATATAGCCAAGTACATACTGAAGGACATTATTTCTCTCAATTCTGAGTTTACAATTTTGTGCATCACCGCTTAGGTGCCCTAAAAGAGATTATACAAACTCATTTTATTATCAGAGAGGACTCGGCAAAGGGGAGGGTGCAGTGTACCAAGAGTGAAAATGTAAATAGAATATATAGATTTTATATTCTCTTTCTTGGTTAGTGTCATATTGGAATAGTATAATTACTTAATAAGAGGTAATGTCAATATTAGCATTGTTAAACATTAGGTCCAACTCTTTCTTCCATAGAATTTTAGTTAAATTCTAACAGAAAAATAGTTAGGTTCTGCACCTCCATATTTTCAGCCAGCAAACATATTTGACATACTGTCTTGCATTAACTCGCAAAGAGTTTTTCTAAATGGAGTAGTTTAATGATCTAATCATCACACCTGTTATTTTGCTATCCTTTCGTGAACCACAGGTTAGATCCAAGGGGTGTCTATTTGATCTTCTTTACCTTTGAGAAATAATAGTTGATTATTTGATTTTCTGATGAGGGCACAGATGACTTTTTCAGCTTATCCTTTAGAAATTAAGCTCCTTGGGCTTTGAATAAAATGGCATGCAGTTTCCCCAGGGCACAAGTGATTTAGAAACATCTTGTTTTCCCACGACAGTTGTACATGCATGAATTGCTTTGCATTTGGTGTCCTGTTAAACAAACTGGACCATTTCCCATGGTCTCAATTATTTAAAAAGAAAATATTATTGTGATATATCATGAGTTGTATTCTAGAAATTATAAGTTAGGTATCTAAGTAAACTATACAAACAGTGGTTAAAAGGATTGGTTCTAGATCTGGACTGCCCAGATTTATATCCCAGGTTCAGCACTTACTTGCTCTGTGTAGGAGCACGTTCATTAACCTTTCTGTACCCCATCCATATTGGAACAATTTTTCTGTACCATAATAATAGTTCCAACATCATAGTTTTGTGTGTGTGTGTAGGGGGGGATTAAATGAGTTAATACACATAAAGTGTGTGTAACTAGCACATGCGAAGCACCCAATCAATGTTAGCTATTATCATTTATAGTTTAATAGGAAAAGTCAAGTCATACTTACCAGCTGTCACTACTGTGTTTCCCCAAATGTGGCATATAACTTTATTTTACTAAGGAAGGCATAATTTCTTCATGACTTTACATATAGTTAATTAGATATATTTTGACATACATAAGAAGTAACTTCTCTCCATTTTAAGGAATCTTATCTAACCACTGTATTATGATGACATAATTTTTGAGTGTGGAAATGAAACCACTTGATGTATTTTGAAAGGATTATGAGTTCTTGGTTAGTAACAGGTAACTGAGCAGGTTTAACTAAATGTTCCTAATAATTAAAATTATAGCTGATAAGTTATATAAAGTGAAAGTATAGTGCATACATTCAATTGGAGTTTTTTATCACTTATTTATAAGCTTTTCATTTACTTTGAGACAATAGTTACAAATGTTTACTAACTAGAAATGATAGTCCAAATTAAATTCTGTTCACAAGAGCTGTGTCTTTGGAGAATAAGTCTTCTAAAATGGAACTATTGATAGTAACGAAGGCAAGATCCTCATGCGTCAAACACTTGTTTTGATGAGACAAGTTTAATGCATGGTAAGAGCTATGGTATTGTTAGCAGCAACAAGATGCCAAGCCCTTGGCACAACGTTGTCTTTGAAAATGAAAAAAAAAAAGGAATGTTGCAACTTGGTTATTTTCTTCATGCAAGATCCTGTGTGAATCACAGTACACTGTAGTAATTCTATTTAAATTATTTTGTTTAGCTTAATGTGTTCTATCACTCACTCCTTCTTTTCCATAAAAGATACTGATGCCAAATTGGCTTTTATATACCTTTGGAGAGCATAGTCATACAAAGCCTGCCAACACTCTGTTTTTATGTTGTTTGAAGGTCAGTTATAGTTCTTTTTCTTTTCTTTATTTTTTTCTTCCAAACTTACTAAAAGCAATTGGAGGAGCTTGAGGTTAGTATGCTAGAAAAAAACAAACTTAGGTATTATTCTATTTAGACATACAGTAATTGCAAGTGTTCAATATATTAGAATGTAGAACTCATTGTGTCAGGTTTTGAATTTATATAAAATCTTACCTTTGGTTTTAACATTTTCTTACTAATTGGTTCACATAGTAGGTACAGGAAAATTGGCTCTCCAGAATGTTGGAAAACTGGAAGCAGTGATATTTGTGAGGTAAATCTAGACATTTATTCTGCTTTCTTCATAGAAACAAGGATGTGGTGTATCTGACGCTGAGTCTGCTTCCCTTCCAGTATAGGAACACATCTCTCATTAAATTGTTAGTCTACACTTTTTCAAATGGTGACATAAACTCAGAGTATAAAAGAACACTGACACAGCAAGGGTTGAGTTTTCCAGATCTGGTTAAACTATACCATCCTTGGACAGTCACTGGTCGCTCCATGCCCCCTCCGGACTCTCTAGGGTCCAAAGTGCTGAGATCGGCTGCCTGTTCTCCTACCTGGTGTGGCTGATGAAACTGTAAACATAATCTCACGTCACATTGGGCATATCCAGTAGGATTTCTTCCTGAGTCCATAATTGATCTGAAATAATGTGAAAAGTTTTTATTTTAGGAATAAGCTTGATGCCTGAGCAGGAATCGGGTTCCCATTGCTCTTCTATTCATTAAGAAGCATGGATTAATAGGTCCCCTGATAAGAGTTAAACTAATGATGATAAATGAGGAAGGCATTCCATCCTCATCAAATGAAATAAGGAAATTGTGAAAAAATATGCAGAATGACTAGAACAAACTTTTAACGAGGATTCATTATTACAGAGTTATCTTGGGCTCACCCATTGTGAAATAACAAGTCAATAATAGAAAATTAGAGTCAAAACTGACTTTCACTCTATTTACCAATGTTACTACTGTCAGTACCATTGGGACATTCTAATGGATCCCCTACTTATACGCTTTGTGCTCAGAAAAGTTATTTAAATTCTGCTGGCCTTAATTTCCTGATTTGTACAGCTAGAGTAATAATATTTTAAATGACTGTCGTAAGAATTAAAGTAAATAGTAGCAGTAAAATTGGGCTTGACATATACTATGCACTAAATAAAAATTGGCCATTTATTTAATGTTTGAAATAGATACTACTATTCTGATTTGAGAGGAAAGAAGGAGAATATTGGTGCTCACACAGTGTTAACCACTAAAGTCATGCACAGCTAGTATATGAAATGTTGCAGCAAGTATATTATTCATATCAAAGTGATTTTGAAAAGATTAGGGACACTTGTAACAGATTCACCATGGTGAAGTCCTGAAGCTGATCCATTAATCTTACTTTACTCAAATGTGCATAGTCCATTGAGACATGATATTTTTCTTCTCCCAGATCTTGAACACCTATTCAATCGTGTATTTTCCCTATTTCTAATTTTAAAATTGGTAGTATTTTACCATTTCTCTCTCTCTCTGTGTGTGTGTGTGTGTGTGTGTGTGTGTGTGTGGTAGTATAACCCATATGTCATCAGAGGTCCTCTTGTCCTTTAAGCTCTAAATAAGATGGCTTAGACTCCCATTCCATGCTCCAGTGGAAAGCCCAATACTCTCCTCAAGATTTCTCTGAACTCCCAATGGGTCTTGCATCCTCATGGTCACCTTTGTCTCCAACCACTCTGCAACTGTTTTTGTTTTCTGCTCTGTGTCTCTGCTACAGTATATATCCAAATGGGCAAGTCAGTCCCTTTGTTAACCATGTACCACATGTACAGTTCCATAAAAATAAATATGCTCATCAATGTGAGTGTAGCACACTGTCTTAAATTATGGCAAAGATGCAGCAACACCAGCAATTTAAAACTGAATATTAGATGTCCCCAGGTTTACATTTTTTTCATCTATCTTAAAGACTATCCTGGCTTGTTCCTTTTCTTTCTTTATTTCCCACCACCCACTAAATTATCATGAACTTCTAATTTAGGAACAATTCTGCTGTCTTCTATAACTTTCTCTCCTATTAATACATGTTCCCAGACTTTTATATTCTACCCCAAGCACCTTATCAAGATATTTTCCAAATCATACACAATTTTCTCTTTAAAAGGAACATTGTTATCAGGGATTAACATACATACACACTATAATTGCAAGCCATCTCAACTCTTCTTGGAACAAGGAGGGGTAGAATTAAGTTAGCAAAATTAAGTAAAACTCACAATTGAAAGATGCTTCTGTGGCAAAAGCGCTCCGAATCAGAGCTTTGAAGTTCTTTGAAAACATCTGTAACTCTTGATTTATTACCAGACGTGCTGCTCGCAGAGGGGCTCCACTGTTGGAATCATAGGAACAGTTTCTTCCTGAAGCAAGTGGTCGCTAAACATATAAAGCCCTGGTCTCAGATTATTTGATTCATCAGGTGTTTTTATGTAGAAAGGTTGACTCTTTTTTCCAACTGGAATAAGTTTGATTCCAAGATGTTCTGTTCCTGAAAACTGTGACAGGATTCAAAATTCCAAATGTTCTGGCTTCAATAGTCTTCTTGTGTAGGGCTTTTATTTTGTCTTTATTCTCCAAATGTTGGCTATACTTATTGGCTATATTTATGCCCTGGAAAAATGGCAGTTATTACGGATTTTTAGATGATCTTATTATCTAAAACAATATGTTCTTATTATCTAAGGATTGACTGTAAAAATGAAGTGGTTTTTATTACTACTATTATTTCACCTTTGTCTTTTGCGGCATCACTCTCCTGTTTTTTGTTAAATAATCATTATGGTTGTGTCATTAAGCTAATCATTTTGCTCACTGTTTCCTCAGAGCTTTAACTGGGTTAGAGTTTAAATATTTAAAACAGGTTTTCAATGAGTTATTGTTTAAATACTATACCATGTAGATTGAGGTTAAGGATTTCTATAAAGAGGCATTTCCTATTGCTTTTGGTGACAGAAAGTCTTTACTTTTTGAGCAAGTTAACTATATGATCATAAAACCAAGGAAGTCTTGAGAATCTGCATTCTTCCAGGTAAATTGTGCTAAGATAGTCTAGACAGCTAAGGAGCAATTTTTTCCTAACAAATTCCTAGGACTATGATTCTGAAAACCGTTCAGGAGTTCAGTCTATATTCACTATGTTTTCTGATTTATGTAACTGACTATATCATTTGCTATTATTTTATCCTTGTTGGAGCTTAAGAAATATGGATTTCCTCACTCCCCCTCACATTCTCCCAATGCCTAAAGACAAGGCTAATTTGCTTCTCAGCCCTTATTACTCCAAGCAAATCAATCCCCTTTTGATTAAACTCCCTTAGTGAATATCAACCTTAGCACCATTGCTAGATAATAGGACTCTCTCCTAAACAAGCACTACAGAGAAAAACTAAACATGTAGAGATCTAATTATGAACTATTATCAGAGAATACTAACAAAGTGTAAATCCAAAATTCTTGAATTTTAGTGATGGAGACGCCATAGGATTTCCTAGAAATAAAAAAGCTGACATTTGAAACAATTTAATCAAAGTGCTTGGCCTTTGCTCCTGGGTTCCAGACATAATGTGAAGCTGTTTTAAGTCAGTGTGACCTCCATGCCTCAGCATCTTGGGAAAATTCAAAGCTGAATGTTTAGTTTCTGAAAGCCTTTGTATTTCCCTTCTAGCATGATGGAAATAAATTCCATATATGCTTCATATTTTAGGTATGCATCTGATTGTATCTGGTTTGGACTATTTGCTGACAGTGCATGGTTCTTGACTAACACAGATAATGTACAACAATGTGCCCTGCTCCTGGGTACACAGGAAATGAGGATGCTCGCAGAGCCCGCCTCCAGGAGTTAGCTCAATACATTTGAATTGCTCATTAGAGTTCCAATGCCTCATTGTTGCCTATATGTGAACAGCTTAAGTGAATAGGAATCAGATGGAGGGTGGGGGAGGACACACGGAGATTTCACATAATTCCTGTTGCCAGAGAAACCATTTTCTTGCTGTCTGGGCATGCACCGAACAGCTTAGATCAACTGGAGCCTCAGCGCAGCCCTTGCTGTGACTTTAGCAAAGGAAACAAACAGAAGGGAGAAAATGCTTACAAAGAAAAGCAGAATCGAGTATTAAAATGTTCTTTTAGATGGTTTTGTAGACTGGGGTTTGAAACCCCTTGTCCGTAAGATGGCTGCTCCATCTAATTATACATGTGTTTCTATGTCTCATGTTTATTTATTTACTTTTCTACCTCTCTAGAAGACCATATTTTCATATATGTTTATATATATTATACATTTGCATATTTATATAAAAATGCTCTTTATCTTTTTCTCTTTCCCTTCTTTTCTTCCTCCCTACACATACACACATCACATCACACAACTGTGCTGTATTTAACACATGGGAAACTTTTCTCAGAGGGGAAAAATAGGAAAGAATGTTACCGAAGCCTAAGGGGGTGTCCGTTTGCCTGCACATGTCAAAGCCAAAGGAAAAAGGAACAGGAGTTTGCAGCAAAGAAAGTAGAGGGTCATTTAAAGAAATGGCACTGAGCCCGGAGACACAGGTGAGCTAGTGCTTTTAAGACCCAGCTCCCCCATGGCGTGTAGGTTAGAGATTCTATATATAAAGCAAAATCACAAGACACCGTGGGTTATGGGTTCAAAGCCATGTTGGGAACTGATTGGTTGGAAATGAGGTAAGGACAATGAATCATTTCTTCAGGTCTTGACAGTTCTGAGGTGTGTGCCTGTGTGCCTATCTTGGTTTCATGGGAAAGTAGCCAGGATGTCATTCCAGCTTAGGGCCCAGGAGCTGAAACATAACTTAGGTCAAAGTGTTACATTTAGCCTACCAAAGGACCAGATTGTGTGACCATTAGTCAGGTTGTGGCTACTGTTTTCTGTTTCCTCAGAGGTTGTTGATTACCTGAAGAAAGGTTCCGTCTCTGAGGAGTATATACCGGGGGTGCCAAAAAAATGTATACAAGTGGACACTTTGGTCAACGTTGCCCAAGCTGTCGTTCACCGTAATCAGAAGTGTCTGGACGCTGATGGTAACCACTTTGAGCACCTCTTGTAATTGCAGAAGTCAAATGTGACTTGTATTCATCTTTTATTATTGGTAGATATTGAGTATTACAATTTTAATACAGTTTTTCTTTCTTAAAATACGTATACATTTTTTTGGCACCCTCTGTATATATAGAGAGGGATATGATTTCTAGAGGTAGAATTTAAAGCTAAGTTTAATCAAAGTCATAAGGACCCTGGGTTTCAAGAATATGGTGATAACGTAGTTTGTTCACAAAGTCGAAAGTAATGACAAAAACTAAGAAAGTATAGGAGAGCACAAACTGTAAGTTGTATATTTGTTTAACATTTGGAGATATATATATATATATATATATATATATATATATATATATATTGTCGATTCAATTTAAACTTATTGAACCGACTTAGAGTATTGAATGTGGCATTTTTATAATTTCAAGTATAAATACTGGTTATGACATTTTAACAATTTCTACTATAAATCAGACCACTATAATGAAAACAGTACAGGGCAAAAAAAAGGAATGTAAATTATACTATGGGGAAAAGTCATGTATCAGGTCATCTATGGAAATAAGCATTTGCTCACGTGTCCCAGAAGTAATATGAATCAGGTAGCTTAATGAAAATCAGGTATTAAGCCTTAAAATATAATTTAGTAAAATTAGAAGCTCTCTCCTTCTAACACTTGGATCTTTTTGATGAAGGATGACTTCTAAGCATAAAATTTAGAAAATAAGAATATATGAGTTAAAATATTCCAAGCACACAGTTCCCCATACATTTTCCTCCATATTTTTAGTATACAAACTATTAATATACACTGATTCTATTTCCAATATTACATAAGAAAAGCAAATGATAGTAATAAAAATAAAAATGTATGTATGTATGCATGTATGTATGTATGTATATGTGATTGTATTTATGACAGCTCTGAAAAAAACTAGTTCATATTTTGGAAAATTTATTTTTAATTATTTTATTTTCTTTAGATTTCATTATGGGTGAAAAGTTTCAATAAGGATTTTTTTAAACTTCGTGTCCTTTTGGGAGAGAGATAATTTGCAAATACTGATACATAGAGATTTTGTAAGACTAAGTGTTTATTAATGAATCCCTTGATCTATCTCACCCCATTTAGAAATAACTGCTTCCTATTTATGCTGTCTCTACTTGTACAAAGTTTTAATCATAGTGTTTATGCCATTTTATGTCACATGTTTGCCTTTTGTTCCTGCTCCACTAATTTCAACAAATGTACCAAGACTGTAACCATGTCCTATTTATGTTTATAAGTTTTGTGCCAGGCATAGAGACTGTACATAGTAAGTACACAAGAAATGTGTACCGAAAAAATGAATCAATGAATGAAGCAGAGCTTTAGCCAAAGGAATAACTATCATGCACAAAATAACATTATAAATTGGGAGTACATTAGGATATGAAATTCAGGGTTTCAAATTGCTATGTCACAGTAATCATTGAATACATTTCACATTTGTAGACATTCTAAGAAAAAAAAATGGCAATATCGAAAAAGGAAAAAATATATGAAATAAGAAAATCACAGGTTTTCAAATATAGTCTCGTGTTTCAAAAATTGCAAATATGTTTTTGAAAAAATGAAGAAAATAATTTTAGTTTTCTTTTCAACTCTTTCTGATGATTCTAGTCTAATGTTTTTCTTTTCCTCTGTAAACTCCAGTCTTTCATTACTGCAACGCTAAAATCTCCCTCTTGCCTGAACAATTACCAAATGCTAATTTCACCTGCCCTGGGGATATGGCCTAATTTACATTCCTTTTTAATGACCCATCTTCTTTAGGCCCCTACAGGTAGAAAATTGCTGATAGATTTTTAAAGCACTCATACTAAAATGTTTACATTTTGTTTTGCTTTCTATTTGTCTTGGAGGAGATGGAAGAATTAAAATTCTCTTTTTGAATTGTGTTGTTTTCTACATGTTTCCTCCTGTTTTTCTTTCAATTCTTTAAGTCTCTCTTCTTGCCTTCTGTCCATCAATTACGCAGATCACAGGAGAGTTATTAGAGATCACTGTGTAATAATCCCCATCATTTCTGAATGTAGATCTTTGTTATTCAATATGATTCCTGGATTTGGATTTACCAGAGAAAATATATGTAGTTTGCTGTACACTTTTGTGTATCTTGATGAAAACTCCTATTAAGGTCTCAGTTCAAATTTCAATAAACTGAAAGACTGAATTTTGTTATTGATTCCCCTTCCCAGTTGCATAGCCGATGAAAAAGGAAAGATATTGCAGCTTTAGCTTGCACTTGGAACCAACACCTTCTTGGGTTAGATCTTTTCATTATAAATGCAATTGACAGAGGTGTCTATTATAAGCTATTTGTTATACAATCTTTATAAATAGCTCTCATCATTTATAAGACAAGTCTAAATTTGTTTGGAAATAGCTTCTGAAGACACCCTGCTGTGGCTTACTCAGAGTGTCAGGCTGTCATTCAGTAGGGGAGTCAGGTACTTTAGCTAGTCATCCTCTCATCAGCCTGAAATGATGTGCCTCACATACAACTTCAATGACCCACTGTAAGTGGAAACATGGTTCAGACATAACGACATACAACTCAGCAATATTTAGCCATATTCTATATCATTTAAGGTAAATCTTGTTTTGATTTCTTTTCGGGATGTCCTGCTTAGCTATTTTGGTGAACGTTGCCACCATTTCTGTTTCTTCTAACTCTAATTTGACTTGTCCAGTGGAGGAAGGTCTTAAAACTCAGACATAGATTTTTTTTTCTCTCTCTGTAAAGACTGATGTGTATAAGAAAGATAGAAAGCTTAGGACTCTTTGAGTCCTTAGGTCCCACATTTCTATTCAAATGCAAGTTCAAAAATGCATTTCAAAGTCAAATATAAATGGTTTTTGGATTATCCACCATTTTGGATTATACACACCACTGCTCCCATTACTGCAAGTAATTAAGAGCTTTCTGATATGAAAAAGTGCTCCCTTAAATGCTAACACTTTTATATCAAACTTTCACAAGAACTTTAATAAGTGAAGCTAAGTGATTATAATTCCACCTCCTTTCTGTACTCATTCTCTGAAGGAAATATTCAAAAGCAATAATATCCTACAAAGCATTTAGGAAGGAGGGAAGAAGAAAAGCAAGAGACCTAAATAATGAAGATTCCATATCAGTCCTTGATAGTGGAAAGTTTTCAACTGAATATTTCCAAAGGTCATATCAGAAAATATAGCCTTAAAGGAAAAAATGAACAAAATGGAAATAGTCTGACAAATATATAGACATGACAAAATTACAGACAGAAGCCAACTATAAAGATAATATAATACACCCATTCCACAACAGCCCCCATTTTTACGAATGAAGAAACTAAGATATCATAAAATTACCCTTCCCAGGTAATAAAAACCCTCCTCTCTGTGACCACTATACCTTGCTTATATTCAAATCTTGCTTTATTATTACTGTTATTTGCACTCATCTGTAACTATTTGCCTCTGACACCTCTTCTAGTCTGAAACCAGGTACGGGCTTCCTCTGATTACGTTTAGAACTAGCACTTATTGTGTGTCCTGACACACAATAGATATTGAATGCTTTCTGGGTTGAATCTAATTGAATTTTAAACATAACCTTCAATGAAATGAAAGTTCAATATATGCATTTTCTGTAAACTTAATCCCACTAAATGTGATCATGAATCTTCGTCCTTTGTATACTGCAAAGTCCTACCCTTGCTTGATGTTACTATCAGCACACATTAGATTACATAAAAGAGATCTTACAAAGATTTAGCTGGAACTTCAATTGTTGAATTAATTAGATCCTCAGAGTTTACCTGTTAAACATTTATTGATTCAGTTTCTAAATTGTGGTATAGGTACTTTCTAGATGATAATAGCATTATCCTTTGATTTAGTTACCAGGCTTGTACACAGATTCCTATGGTAATAGTCACCAATTTTGCATAGCATGGATGAGACTCTTTGAAATCACAGGTACAGAGCGATAACCCGTGGATTGACAAATCACATAACTGTCTAAAATTTTTTTCCCTTTTGACTTTCAAGAGCTGCACATGTTTTTGAGTCAAGTGGCATTAATTACTCCAGCAATATTCTGTAATTTCTAAGCATTTCCCTGTGCTGAGTAAGCTTTATTCTTGCTCCAAACTCCCATCTTCCTTTGATCACTATGGTTCATTGATGTTGTAACCCCTCTCGCAATGTCCTCTTGAGGAGTTTGGCTGGCATTTACTGTAACTAATCACTAACACATAAAACTCCAGATTCACCTAGAGATTAAATGTGCTTCCTCCTTGTTACGCTTTAGTTCATTTATCTTAGAATAAGCCAAGAGTCAAAGTCTTTGATGAGGGTAATGTAGCTTGATTTCCTTCCTATTCATTACCTAACCAATTTCCCCAAAACAGAGTGCTGTGCACACCTTGTGCTAGGACCTGGAAACCCCCAGAGCACTTGCATTCAAGAGGGTTATGCTGGGCAGGTGTAGGATTAAGAATTAGCCAGAATCCTAATTTTGATGGTTATCTATCTATGTGAATTTGGGCTAGTTACTGACTTCCCTGAACTTCAGGTTCCACTCTTGTAAAATGTGTGTGATCTTATGTCCTGTGAGGATTAAATAATATGATATGTACTAAATATATAGCAATATGTGCTTATTAGCAGAAATAACCATTCTATTAGTGATGATAATTTAGCCTCATAAGGTCACTTTCATGAAAGACCCCCTTCCTTGTTTGGGGCTGAATTCACTCTCCTGCATATGTTAATAACTTAGAAAGGACTGTCTGAAGGCTTGATGACTTCTAGCTTTGTGATCCAAGAGTCACAAAAACACTGTGTTCATTTGGCTGGATGTAGGACTGACGTACGAGAAACCTGAGATGCAGGGTCAGTACTAGGAAGCCATGACAGAGCAGGGCATTTGTCTATAATCCACGATACTAAGCTTGGGGGCAAAACGTCAATACCGAAAGATCATGTGTAAATGCCAGGAGCCAAGCACAGAAGATACCAGGACATATCATTGCAAATAATATGTAAAGATGAGGAGGAATCAAAAGAAATAGCTAAGGTATCAACACATACAGATTCTGCTGGATAATCGTTTTCCGGGCCTATTTTTAACTCAGCACCTGACAGCCCATAAAACTCATTGAAGACTGGAATAGTAAATGGAATTTGTACTGTGTTCTAGCTTCTTTTGGGGCTCCGTATAGTTGGAAAATAAATGTGAACAAAAGTGATGGCCATAGACATGGGGGAAGCATGATGAGTGCTCTAATGGGGGAACAACTACCTCGGCCCAGAGATGCCTGAGAAGACACCCCATGGGAGATGACATCTGAGCTAAGTGTTGCAGGGCATGTGGGGGCTTCCAGAGAAGGGGAGAACGGGCATTCCGGAACAGCAATGACACCTTGCAGAGGCACAAAACAAGATGACAAGGAATTCATCCACCTGAAGCATGGTGTGCGTGTGAGTGTGCGTGAGTGTGTGTGTGTGTCTGTGTGTGTGTGTGTCTATATGTTGCAGATCTGTGTGTTGAAAGGGAGGCCTGGGGTAGTGGGGAAAAATGATGCTGCACTGGCCAGTGGAGTCCATCTCATCAGAGGCTTTGGATGTTATGGTTAAGATGTGAGATTTTAGTCTGAAAACAATAGGGAAGTATTGAGAGGTTTAAGCAGGGTAGCAACATGATGAGTTTTATATTTTGTAAAGATCAACTTCTTGGCGGTGTGGAGAGTGGACGAGAAGAAGGAGAGTTAAGGGTCTTGCAAAAGTACAAGTGAGATATGCTGAGGACTTAGCTGGGCGCTAACAGTGGGGGTAGAGAGGAGGAGACAAGTGGGAGAGATATTTATAATAGGAAAGGGTTTGACCCACTAACTTCATGCAAAGTAGAACATGAAACCAAAAAGGACAAAATGTGTTATACAGTATTTTAAAAGAGTGAATATTAGAGAGCCGAAGTGTATGCTGGGGAGACGTCTACATGTGGGTTTTTATCCTGGCTCTGGTAATTACTATTTATGAGACTCAGGGTTTACTCATTCATGAAATGGAGTTAATACCCGTCTTAAAAGGCTGGTGTGAAGGTGAGCTAACATGTATAAAACTGATTCACCACCTAGCAGGCACTCAATAAATAGCAGTTATTGTTAGTATTATTAAAGATGCACTTAAAATATAGAGGACTGGTATTTAGAGACACTTCATTAAACTTCTTTTTCGAATCATATTCTCCCATTATGTCCCAGGGGAGTTATACAACATCTAGGAGGATGAAATGAATTAACATGTATAAAACATTTAAAAGACACTTGGCCTATAATAAGCACTATGTGCTCATTAATTTAAATAACTAAGTAAATAAATATCTAGTCATTTATTGTGCGCTGTCAGTTACTCTGTCAGCTGAGAAGTCGAAAAAGGCTCTGAATTCTTCTTGAAAAATACTGACTCCAAAATTAGAATTTTATTGGCAATCTAAACCCATTGTAAAGTGTGCTTATCAGGAAATAAACCTTCAGGTGGATGTGGACTATAATTTCTTTTCATTTAGTGCTTTCTGTCTGAGTTTTAGGAATGATTTTCAGTCTTTTCAAAGAAAGCCCTGAGTATGGATGCATTTGAATGAACAAAATTTTAGTTGATAGCACAGATTGAAGATAACATTTATGACTGTTAAATAAGAACTGAATTATCAACTTTCAGCTCTGTCAGCTCTAATCAGTGGAAAGTCTGCATAGAATCTATTCTTTCAAATTCTGCTTCAATCCAAGATAAATCAATATATTACTTCATCTTGATAAATTTTCAAAGGTGGGTAGAGATTAATCCTCTAAAAGGAAACAGTCTGTTATGATTTTAAGAGATAAAAAACTAACCTTTACTTACATTTTACTTTTAAATAGTTTTTCTTTCCATTTTGCTACTTTAGAAGTATCTCATACCAGACTGCATTAAGGTCCAATGTTAAGGCTAAGGTGTTTATGGAAGTAAAATCAGGGTAAAGATTGTTTTTGCCAAATAGTAATGAAATCTAGGTATGTAAAAACAAGATTATCTCATTAAAGCAATAATAAACACAAAAAAAGATATTAAGGGCCAGATGGAAATTCAAATAGGAGACTCTATAATGAGATATAAGAATGCAAATCACCCAGGGAAGAGTTTTTGCACATTTAAATGTAGTTGCTTGTGTCATAAAAAGACATACATAAAATACAATCTGTTAAACTATTTATATTTGAATCCTAAGAATTTCTAAGTAGGCAACAACAATGTTTATTTGAGAATCATTGCCTACAGGTATTATTGTTACATTTAGAATGAGTATTAAGTAAACAGTTTCAAGCACTGTCTGGTATGACTTAGCATATTTTAGAGTCAAAGGTTATAATTACACTAAAATCATATTCAATAAGTATAATTTCAAATTCACCTTTCTAGCTTATTTTAGAGAATGGTTCTATTTTTCCTTTCCTTAGCTCCAAATGGTCCTTGTTTTAGTTGCTAGTTTACTTGTGTTCTTTAATTTTGATATCTCGTTCACTGCCATTTCTCCAAACACTTTCCTTCCTATTCACCCTAATTTCCTTGGTTGGGTGGTGCCTCTTTGAAGAGGTAAACCCAGCTGTATTCAGATGTAAGTAGGGGTTTCATTGGCTCCTCATTTCTTTGATCATTTCAGAAGATATATTCCAGAACTAGAAGTGAGAATTCTATACAAAGGAGGCTAAACTATACTCCTGGACAGGCAAAATCATTCCAATTGTCCTCCAGGGTACACTGTTCTTTAGGGTCCCACCATCTCAGGGACTGGTCAAGACTGGTTCATGGTCCCATTGCCCCAATTCTGTTTGCTCACATAAGTGCCCCTCTTTGCTTTTTTTGCAGCTGATTTCTGTTTTGAAATGCCCTTTTCTAAGAAGATATTTGGAAACAATACCTTCAATAAGAGGCTAATATTTACCTCTTATATTGATTGCCTACTTCAATATAGGAGTTGCTGATTGGCATTGTTACCTAATTATTCTCTGCTCATTAATCTTTGCATTCCCAAGTTAATATAAATTCTTTAAGAACAGAAATTATTCAGTATAGATATAAATATATTTGTGTAACATAAACATAGATGATTTTTAACCTCTTTAAGATTTTTGTTGAGGTATAATTGATGTATAACATTAGTTTCGGGTGTACAACATGATTTGATATTTGTATATATTGAAAAATGATAATTTCAATAAGTCTAGTTGTCATCCATCACCATACAAAGTTACAAATTTTTTTTCTTATGATGAGGACTTTTAAGATTTACTCTCCTAGCAACTTTGAAACATGCAGTGCAGCATTATTAACTATAATCACCATACTGTACATTATATCTCCATGACTTTTTTATTTAATAACTGGAAATTTGTACTTTTTGATCACATTTACCCATTTTGCTCATCCCCCAACCCCCACTTCTGACAACTACCAATCTGTTATCTGTATCTATGAGCTTGGTGGTTGTTGTTTTTTATATTCCACATATAAGTGAGATCGTGCACTATTTATTCGTCTTTCTTGTCTTATTTCATTTAGTATAATGTCCTCAAGGTCCACTCATGTTGTCACAAATTGTACTATAATTTTTTATCTCCTTAAATGACATGAAAATACTGGGTTTAAAACTTAAACAAGGAACTTCACATGTGTTTCTTAACATCACATAGTGACCCAATGGTAAGTTTTAACTAGAACTCAGCCATTTGTGCTTGTTGCCCATTTGAGAAATTGATAGACAGTACTTGCTATGCTTGGCAGTACCTACCAAAGAGAATAGAAGGAGGAGACGGTCATTTATCAAAAACCAGAAGGAAATCATTTAAGGCATCATTAGAAGCATTTATTTGAGAAAAGTGGTTTTTCAGGCACTTTCTTCTGCCCGGAAATGTTTAGTTAAAGGCAGGTTAATGCAGCCAGTTATGTTTTCATAGGGGAAACAAATTACCTTGTTTCAGTTTTTTTGCTTATTCTCCTAGAAAATGTTGGCTTGCATGACTAAACAGTACTCACCCAAACACCAGGTTTACAAACAAAATGAGAAGCAACTTCCTAAGAGTCCGCTGGAGAGAAGCTTGTCATTATCATTTCTAAAGTCCTTGTAAATGACCCGAGAAGAAAACCTGTGTTTGTCTGACTTCAGCTTTACTCATGTGTTATAAGCCGTGGTGCACTGGTAAACCAAAAAAGCAAAAAAAAAGCTCCCATTTACAGTGTTTGCAATTCCTCTGGTGTAAATATGCCCACCATGTCTGATTGGAAGCCATCACTAGTTGTATACCCCATTCTCAAACTTCCTGAATATTTAACAATCTGCTCTAAGTCAGTTCAAGTCCACTTTAGCTTACTACTGGACTTATAATTACCAAACAGGTTTGCAAACTTTACGGAGAGCTTTCGCAGAAAACAGGGGTCAGTATTTTAGTCTTACCTCTAGCCTTTACTCTCTGTTAGGTTATATTAAACAACCCAGACTCAAGAAGAAGAATGACTTTGAACATGTGGAAAGCAAACACCAATTTTCATTGTGCACAACTTTCATCATATCTTTTGTTATCTCCATCTCCTCTTTGAGAATAAGATCTATATTGTTTTCATCTTTGTAGCCCAATGCCTGGCAAAATATATGATCTCAAAAATATTTATTAAATGAGTGAATGATTTTGTGACTCCTTTATCACATTTAAAAAAAAATTTATTGAAACTGTGGACAAAGCATTTTAAAACACCTCTGTTTAAATGAGTCTCATAGTTTCTCACCTTTGAGTCTTCATTGTTGGGTTTCCTAGTGAGGTGAATTTGGACAAGTTGCCTAATTTAAGTCTCATTTTCTAACCTGTAGAACTGGAAGTCAGTTAGCCTGGTTTCTAGTCTTAGTTCTAGCAATTGGGGTCAGTCTGACCATAAATTTCATGCCTTTAACAATGACACACACATTTCTGATATATCCATGCATGTGGAATCATAACACACTTTCATGTATCAGTAAACACCAGTGTTTTACAATCATGATTGTATATAGCCAATAAGAAGCAATTTGGTAGGGTTATAAACAGAATATAATTCATTAATTAAATAATGTTGCTTCTCTAGTTTCAAGCTATTCGTTGAAGAAAAAAATATATTTGTATATATACGTGTATATATATATATACGTACATATACATACATATATATATGTATGTATATGTACGTATATATATATACACATTCAGTATCTTGAAAACCAGATATTCTATTTTATTTTAGTGAAAGAGCAACTAAACTAAAGGCAAATAAAATAGGTTTCAGGCAACAAAACACAAGTTATAAATTACCCCCCCAAAATGGTATAATAAATGCACAATTTATGCATTTGTTTTACCTTATTCCTTACATTTGAAGTGCTTGATTTGTACCTAAGAAAAGTGACTTTTGGAGCATTGGTTCATGGACCACTGACTGTTGCATCTAGAACAGTCATATCATCTTCACAGTCTGAGTTACGGAGATGAAAAACTGCATTTGTACCCATTCAACACAAAATGATTTAGCCTCTTCAAGTAGCAGTGGAGAAATCTGAGAGCTTCACACATCCAATTTCAAAATGTCTTCAGCAGAACTTGTGCCATTAATTTCTTTCTTTAACCCTCTTCCTGTGTTACCATCTGTTTCTACAACCAGAAACAAGTTGGAATTGTAATCCAGCCAGGGGTTGATGTACTGAAGAGCAACATATTCAAAATTGAGAGTGTCTTATGGCTGAATTTAAGAAATAGCTTTTATAAGAATCAATTGAATGGTATGTGTATTTATTGAAAGGCACTCTTTTCCTAGGCAGTAACTGAGTGTTTTCTATGGCTATAGGACTTTTTGAACTTTCTTTTCTGTACTGATTTATGTGATACCCCTTTCTCCTGATTTTCTCTCTGCCTTTGGCTATGCCAAAAGTCTTCCTCAGTCTTAGTCTTCTTTCTCACCCTCCCTTTAGTTTACCTTTCAAGTTCTGAAGTTCTTCAGACTTTGATCCTCGCATATTACTCTTCAAGATATTTCTATAATCTCTTCCTGGGTGATTCCTTTATACTCTATGATTCCAATTGGCACAAACTGGTGACTCCAAATCTGCCTCCAGCCCCAGACTTATTTATCCAACTGCATGGCAGGCAACCCCACCTGGTTGGCCACAGTCAGCTCAGACACACTGTGTCCAAAATAAGCTTGTCATTTCCCCCAACTCTTTCTAAAACAGTTTTATAATCCACTCTATCTTCCAAGAAATAATCCTGTAATTTATAATAGATGCTTCTTTCCCACTTGCAAATCGGATCACCTAAAGCCAAGGAAATGGGGAAGCACAGTCCTATCTTGTCTGGAAAGAATAGATGATAGTATTTTTATGAATAGCCTTAATGATTGTAGCAGGTAGTCATATTTTTATTGTTTTTATTTACCAAGTAGTTAATATGTCTGGGGTGTTTCTAATTATTTTACATGTATTAAATCACTTAATCTTCATAACAAACTGGTGCGATTATTATCACTGTTTCAGAGTTAAGGAATATGAGATTTTACTAATTTAGTGATAATGAATAAGAGAAAAATAGCTTTTACCTAAGTAAACTGTGGAATATTAAGGATTTTTACTTTTGATATAAAGTTTTACTAGTATGTTAATAAATTATTGCTTTTGAGAGGTAATATTTTAATAATAAAAAACAGCGTAAATTATTTTTAAAGGAAAATTAATCATATATTTTCACCTTGTTCTCTTGCTTGCTTTTTCCTTCAATACTCATAGGTAATTTTTAGAATATCATTTCAAGTGGTAATCAGACTTTAGCAAATGAATGATTTATTTCCCTTCAGAACAACTATGGATACTATCAGAGGTTTTGGAACACCAAATGACAGTTGTAGTTCTGATGCCCAATAGAGCATTCCAGACTTAATTGCACTGAAGCACCATACCATTTGTGTTCAAATGAGTCCTGAACATTTATTCTCTTCTCCAGGGGAGTTCCCTCCTTCCGTTAACTCTGCCTGGAATTATAAACATTCATCAGCAGGAGAGTCCTGGGAAGTTAAAAAGAGATGTTATGTACCATGTTCTGTTGATGGCATTTGTTGCTCATGTAAACTTCAGGGAAATTCCAAAAAGCTAGTGCCTTATTGGGTACAATTAATGATAAAATTTTGTGTGGTTTAAGAAAAAGCTAATACATGATTATGAGAATGTCTTTTAATTGGAGATGTTTGGAGCAATAAAGAAAGCATAGCTATTTATAATGACAATATATTAACCTATATGAGGCCCAGGCCAATTTACAAAAGGTAGGGTTTAGGAAGGAAGGTAGGAGATAGGAAGGAAGGAAGGAAGGAAGGAAAGAAGGAAAGAAAGAATGAAAGAAGGGAAAGGAGAACTCATCGTCATCGTCTTTAGCTGACCTTGATTACAGAAACTCTAGGCATGTGTATCACTTTGTCTCTGACTCAGACAATGTCCCCACACCCTATGTGCCCACAAACATGAGTTAAATGTCCCTTGGCTTCCAACAAGCAAAGGAAAGAAAATCATCATCAAAATATATGTGGTCTTACAGTTACTCCAACTTACCTTTTTATTATAACTATGAACCACATATGCATTCCATATTCTTAAAAACAAACAAACAAAACACACACACACACACACACACACACACACACACACAAAGCAGTATTATTTTAAAAACCCCTCTCATTTTTCCCAAATAGGACAACCCATACCAAATGTACCCAGTAAAATAATTCACCTTCTGAAGTCTTGTTTTCAATCAAAATAAAAGAGTACTTATGTGTGGTTTGCCATATTATTATTCATATTTTTTATCTTTTCTTCTCTTTCTCCTTCTTCTTAAGTCCTTCTGATATTTCTTATAATATTGGTTTGGTGGTGATGAACTCCTTCAGCTTTTTCTTCTCTTGGAAGCTATTTATCTGTCATTCGATTCTAAGTGTTAGCTTTGCTGGGTGGAGTAATCTTGGCTCTAGGTCCTCCTTTTTCATCACGTTGAATATTTCCTGCCAGTTCCTTCTGGCCTGCAAAATTTCTGTTGAGAATTCAGCTGATGTCTTATAGGGGCTCCCCTGTGGGTAACTAACTGCTTTACTCTTACTGCTTTTAAGATTCTTTTTTTGCCTTTAACCTTTGGCATTTTTATTATAATGTGTCCTGGTGTGAGCCTCTTTGAGTTCATCTTGTTTGGGACTCTGCACTTCCTGAGCTTGTATGTCTATTTCCTTCACCAGGTTAGGGAAGTTTTCTATCATTATTTCTTCAATTCCTTGCGCTCTCTCTTCTCCTTCTTGTACCCCTATGACACAAATGGTATTCTTGATGTTGTTTCAGAGGCCCCTTAAACTGTCTTCATTTTTTTTGGATTTTTTTTTTTTTTTTTGCTCTGATAGGATATTTTCTGCTACCTTATCTTCTAAATCGCTGATTCCATCCTCTGCTTCATCTAATCTACTATTGATTCCATCTAATGTATTCTTAATTTCAGTTATTGTATTGTCATTTATGACTGGTCTTCTTTTATGTTTTCTATCTCCATCTTTTTGTTTCCTATCTGTTTGTTGAAGTTCTCCCTGAGATATTTGAGCATCCTGATAATCAGTGTTTCGAACTCTGAGTCTGGTAGATTACCTGTCTGCATTTTGTTGTGTTCTTCTTCTGGAGTTTTGTTCTATTCTTTCATTTGGGACACGTTTCTTTGTCACCCCATTTGGCTGCTCCCCTGTGTTTGCTTCTATGTATGAATATTAGGTAGGGCTGCTATGTCTCCCTGTCTTAGTAAATTGCCCTTATGTAATAGGTGTCCTGTGGGGCCCAGTGTGCTGTCTCCCTGATCACCAGAGCTAGATGCAGCAGGTGTGAGTTGTGTGTGCCGTCCTGTTGTAGTTGAGCCTTAGTTGCTCTTTGCTCATCAATGGGAAGGATTGAGCCCCCGGCTGATTGTTTCTGAGGACTGGCCGTGACTACAGTTGAGGAACTGTTGTGCACAGGCTTACCCTATGGAGCAGGATTCACTTTAGCAGTGTTCTGGTGTCTGCCCAGTCTGCCCTTTGTGTGTGTTGTTCTCAGAGGCAACCTAGTGGTGCTCCGGCTGGGCCCAAACTAGCCACCAGGCATGCCATTTCTGGAGACTCCTGGGGGGAGCCCCACCACAGGCCAAACTCAGCTGCAGCCTGTGCCCTGCCTGGGTACATCTGGCATGAGCCAAAAAGGAATCCGCAGATAGCCTCCACCCACACTGGGCTTTACGGTATATTGAGAGGGCCAGCCATGAACCAAGGCCAGCTGTTTCTAGTGTTGGGCTTGGGGCTGCTTAGCAAGAGGTACATGATATGCTGAAGCCAGATGCTGTTTGTTTGGTTTTTGTGAACCTTTGAGGGATTTTAGGAAAGTCTGTACCCTGAACCAAAATAGGCCCATTTGTATAGTAGAAAAGCTACTGACAGCTGCTTGGGTAGGTCTGCAAGTTAGGTGGCATGTGGTCTTATGGAACACCATGGAGGGGCAGACAAATGGTGTTAGCAAGTTGATGGAGACTCAAATAAGAAGGCCCCCTGTTTCTGCATGCTGAGTGTGGGGAGGGTTCAACAAAAGAACAATGGCTTCTGCCAGCATTTCTGTCTGGAAGAAAGCTAATCCTCTAGCCCTCACCCTGCAGCCAGACAATTCAATTCCTCCCCTTATGTTCCTAGTACCTTTCAAGCTACTGCCTCAGGACTGGAGCTCAGAACTACCAGCAAGTAAGTCCGTGTGTGGTCCTTTAAGAGGAATGCCTGGGAGTGCAGCTGCCTTCTGTCTCACCCAGCTACATCCTCTGGTTTTCACAGACAGAGGTTATGCGAACTTTTCTTAATGGCACTGGAACCCTGGGCTGGGGAGCCTGATCTGGAGCTGGCACCCCTCACTCCTCTGGGGGGATCTCCACAGCCAAGACATTCCTCCAATTCTTGACCGCCTCATGTGGGTGTGGGGACCAGCCTGTTCTGCATCTCCACCCCTCCTACCAGTCTCAAGGTGGCTTCTTCTGTGTATCCTCAGTTGTAGGACTTCTGGTCAGCTAGACTTCAGGCAATTCTCAATGATGGTTGTTCTGTGATTTAGTTGTAATTCTGATGTGGTCATGAAAGAAGGCAAACACAGTGTTTACCTATTCCACCATCTTGACTGAAATTCCTATAATCATTTTTTTTTAGTTCCATTATTACGCACATTTATTCTAGTGATTAGTTATCTTTGTTTGATCAAACAGCTCATGGTCAGTATATATTATTAGTAGATGCATCGATTTATTCATGTATCAGTACGGCAGAATTGGCTGGAGGAAACAAAGTTTTGAATCAAATTTTAGGTTAAGACATTGTCAGGTGAACTTTTATTAAAATCTTAATAAAAGAGTTAGCAGATTGACCCTCTCTTTCAAACACCAGAGATTTTCCTAAGATCTTCAGGAAGCTGGAAAAGAAAGAGCTTAGTTATAGGCAGGAAGAAGATAAACAAGAAGTCTCTAAATTCATTTTAATTCCACTCACATCTGTGTTGATTAATAATAAGCATAATTTATGAATTATCTTCTACACTGACTTTCCATGTTTTATGACTTTCCACAAATATCAAAGGCATGTTTCATAATATTTCAGATGGACAAACACAGACTCAAGAATGAAACAATTTAGCAACAAAAGAATCCTTATTTCTTTACATTTAATGGCAAATGTGATAGAACTAGAGTTAGTCAAATGTAATCTGACTTGAAACTGTTCTGTCAACTTCATTAGATGGCAAAACCAATAGGCTCTTTGCTAAGCTCTCTGGGTCATATGAATTTTTTATTTCCTGGCTTTTATTCTAAACAAGAAAAGGCAATTTATAGCACAGTATATAAATTAGATAATTTTAGGTCCAAGTGATTTGCTTCATATTTTTTTTTCTTTCCCATGGTACATGTTTTATTTATTTATTTTTATCATGTAGTCTTTTTTTTCCCCCACTCCCACCCTCTCCCCTTTGGCAATTATCAGGCTTTTCTCCATCTATAGGTCTGTTTCTGCTTTTGTTTTATTTACTCCTTGGTTTTCTTTTGTTACATTCCACGTGTAAGTCAAGTCGTATGGTATTTATCCATTTCTGTCTGACTTATTTCACTTAGCGTAATACCTTTTAGGTCCATCCATGTTGCTGCAAATGGCAAGATTTCATTCTTTTTTATTACTGAGTTATATTCTGTTGTATATACGTACCGCCTTTTCTTTATCCATCCATCTATCAATGGACGCCTGGATTGCTTCCACATCTTGGCTATTGTAAATAATGCTGCAATGACCATAAAGGTACATATATCTTTTCAAGTTAGTGATTTTGTTTTATTCAGATAAATACCCACAAGTGGAATTGCTGGATGGTATGGAAACTCTGTAATTTTTTTGAGGAATCTTCATACTGTTTTCCACAGCGGCTCCACTAATCTACAATGCCACCAGCAGTGTGTGAGGGTTCTCCTTTCTCCACATCCTTGTCAGCACTTATTATTTGCGGATTTTTTTTTTTTATGGTAGCCATTCTGACAGGTGTGAGGTGATATATAATTTCTTCTTACCTGAAATTAATTTCTTGTTTAGAGAGAAATTAATAATTTTTCTTTTATAGTTTCTCTTCTCAAATGGAGGGACTTGTATTCTTTTGTTTCCATGTGGCCTAAGTTTTTGAAATTTAACTATTTTCATATAATAGTTATATGGATATTTTAGTAAATTTCATTAATTTCCTGGGACTCTAATCTTTAATGGCCTCAACATAGAGGGTTTTTTTTTTTTTTTTTGACATGTAGACAAAAGATAAGAAATTTAACAAACAAATACCCAAGTGTTATGTATTATTTTATTAATAATATAAGATAGTGACTTTCTGTTCTATGAGGAAACTTGGCAACAGTGGCTGAATGAAGTAACAAAATATCAAATAAAACTCAAAAAACAAGAATGAATCTAATATACAATATTAAAGGAAGATTTTATTATTCAAACAGTCCTGACAAACTCCTTTGGTTTCACTGTTGTTGTTTATTAGAAACATGAAAATAATTTCCTATGACTTCACTGTAGTGTAAAGCATCATATATGTAAATGCTAAGGTTCTCCAAAGATAAATTGAAAGGCACTTGATAGTTGTGGAAAACATTCTGGGTTAAACTGAGTAAGGCAAGTTTATAGTGAGTTTTTACTAGCTCCTCCTAACTTCCTAAGGAAATTAATTTATACACATAAACGAGATGAAATCCTTTAACAGTCCTGCAAGGAGAGTTGGGCAGGTATAGATTTTTCTCAGCTGGAAAAAACATAATTATAGTATATCTCACAGTTCAAAAAATTTGTTCATCATTAAAGAATAAATGGACAGGAGAAGGGCAATGAAGACATAGTAAAGAGGAGAGAAATAGTACCTTAAAGACAAAATTATGCACTGTAAGGCATGGCAGGACATTTTAGAAAATGACTTTTATTTTTACAATGAGGTTAAAAAAGACATTTTCTCTATGAAATGAGGATGGGGATTTATTTACTTTCATGGCAGTCTTGTTTTGGTATTATTCTGCATTAGACATCTAAATATAATAGATGCACAATATCATATTTAATTTTTATAATATCCCTTGGATAAATACTAGTAGTATCCCCGTTTTAAAGATGAGAAAACTGAGGCTTTCATAAATTTAATTATTTGGTAGAGAGGAAAAAAATTGTAAGTAGCATAGCTGGAATTGAAATTCTGACACCTGGTCTCAAAAGTCTAAAACACTTAAAACCTATTTTACACTGTGTCCTATCAGAATGACAAAGCAGACTGAAGGGCAAGAGAAGTGAAAATGGACTAAGCCTCAATAAGCACAGACCTCAGTACAAATAAATAAGAGGCTTATATTTCGATGGATATAATAAGGGACAGACGTATCAACTCAGCAATATAGAGGACAAAAATCCAAAGCTCTCCTTGAATGAAAAGAAAAAAATGTTAAAAGAGATTAAATATTAAGTGTCGACAATTTTAAAGAGATTAACATGTCAAGGGAGAAAGAGAGTGGAGATCCAGTTGACAAATAGAAGTTTAACCTCGGAATATGGTATTAAAAATGTGTGATCCACATGATACGCATGTTAGATGTGCAAACCCTTGAAAAGCATTGAATGATAAAAGCAAAATAAGGGCTCGGCTGGTTTGCAGTGCTGTAAGTTGAAGACGAGATGTGGACTGGCGTCTCTGTAGCTGGATTGTTCTCCCATGTCTAATAACATCTAATGTTGATCTGCTTGGTTTGATCACTATCTCAACTAGATGAGAACAAATCTAAAAGAAGAATAAAGTAGAGGAGACATCAAATCACTTAACATATCATGAATGGAAGGTTCTTTAGCTTTTAAACAGGGTATGAAAAGTATTAACTCTTATAAAGTAATTCTATTGATCTACTAAAAAACTGAACATCTTCTGTTTTTATCAGTGTGCATGGTAACAAGAAGAACTTAGAATTAGAGAAGCTTTTCACATTTTGCTAAAATGGATATTATGATAAAGGCTTGGGAAAAATGATGCAAGGTCCATATCATTTAACCTGTGCTAACGTATTTGTCCTTTGCCTAAAGGAGGAAGGATAAAAGCAATTGTGGCACATACTTACTGATTATCCCAAATATATCCCAAATATATATCCCCAATATATAACTCTATCTATATAAAGCAGTAGTAACTTAGAATTAATGTACTCCTTATTTGTAGTATAGCCAAAGATATGAAATGTTGCCACAATAGGAGGGTTATGCTACATTCAATCATTTCCAAAGGAGGTGAGAGGAGTAACATGAATTCTGTTGCACTCAAATTTGCTTTTAAGAAGTCATCTTGCTTAGAGAATTACTTGGCAAAAAGTGAGTGATGACAAGCTACTACAAAGAAAAGAAATATCATGCAGTACACACTGGGAAGACTGAAAAGTGTTTTAAAAACTAGGACAGGAGGAAACTGGAAATCTTGCTCCTGGCAGCACCCTGATGGGGCAGCAGGAAGACAGCAGACACAAGTCAACCGGGCTTTAAATGCTCCTATTTATTTTTAAAAATCGTTTGCTAAAATCATTCCCGTAATAAAAGACTGCATATTGTTAGCAGGGTGTGGGGATATTTTCCTCCATTAAATTCTCTCCCTAGATGATTTTTTTTGTTTTTTTTTTTTTGGTCCCAAGTTAGTATCTCGCTAACTATTTAGTAATTAAACTCTACCTAAATCCAGTAACACCTCCACAGAAGGATGACCAGTGATGAAATTTCTAGAAACCCTGAGATGAGTAATATTGAAAATATTTAATCTGGAGAATATTTAATCTGGAGAAAAGATTTAGGGGGTACATGGAGGCTGCTTTGGATGTTTGAAATGCTTCCCTGTCCGTCAGATACACGGAGGAAGATTTCAGTTTAACACAGTTGGGATCTGGAAGGATTGATTATGTGACTGTGTTTCCTCATCAGCAGCAGACGGAATGTGATGGCAAGGTGGGATTATTTGTATATGTTCTCTATATGTATTTATGATCAATTTAGGAGACTATTTAAGTGAACTAGGCTTCCTAGTGATATGTACAAAAAATAATAGTAATAAATGCCCACCATATATTAACCACCTACTATGTTCCAGGCACTGTATTAGATAATTCATAAAGAGCCAATTTAGTTTTAACAACAGATAGATGCTACCTTCTTTTTACATATAGAGTGGTATTTGGCATTTATTAGCTGTGTCTCAAAGTCACATAGTTCGTAAATGGCAAATCAGGAATTTACATTCAAATGTCACTGCTTCTTTTTTTATACTATATCATATTGTCTCCATTTTTAGGGGAAGAGCTCTTCATTAAGATGTACACTTAAGAGATGAAACTTTTTAAAGTAAATTGTGGGTACTCCCACTTGAGCTCAGGGACTGGGAGAACTCACGTCCTGTGTGTGTATGTGTATGTGTATGCTGCTGACTCAATTTCTCTGATCCATCATTTGAAAAAGGTTTTAGACTGCGTTCCTTAATTAGAGGGAAAGGCAATCCTTAACTCTAGGACTCTTTTAATGAGAGATACAAGGACTCGACAGAGCTTTTACTGAAGGATTCTATCAGGTTTAACATAAAAAGTTTAAGACATTAGGATGACTCACCTCTCCACAATTGTGTGTGTGTGTGTGTGTGTGTGTGTGTGTGTGTGTGTATGCATGTATGATTTGGCTTAAAGGGACTTCATAAATTTGGGAACAAGAACTAAAGATGATTTTATGGAGAATTTGGATGTGTGAGAACAGGAAGAAAAACAGTCTTATGATAAGCACTTTGAGTTTATGGTTTTAGTTATTCCCTGTGCAATGCTGCAAAACAGTTTTAGCATGGGAAACTGAGACTCTAGGATGCTATCTGGTCACACAGCCGGTATGTCGTAGAACAAGAAGCTGACCTTAGGTCTGTCTGGATTGACAGCTCTTTCCACTGTGCCCAACCCTTTCTTGTCAATAAACATTTGTCTTTGGAAATATGACAACTTTTTGCCAGCAGAATCACGGCAGCAGGACATTTTTCTAAGGATATGCAAGGTAGAAGAAGTACCAAGCAATCAATTTTACCACAGAGCCTGAACTCCCTAAAAAGATGGATAGGTGTGTGGTAATGAGTATAATTAGGTACTGAGTGTAACTGGAGAAAGAACCACCTTAGGGATGAGTGAGTTCAATTCATTTGGTGATGGGTGAGCATTGTTACTGCCTCCTGACCAACTGACTATTGGGAAAGCAACCCATAAACAGACTGGACACATCCCATCTACCCAAGGGGGGTAATACTTGGCCGTTTTCCTCCTTAAGACTGCAAGTTTGTATTTGGGAAAAAGCAAATAATCTGGAGTTGGAAATATTTCTAGACTGGGAGAAAAACTTCTCCTCTGTGATATCAATGGAGAAAAACAAATATTCTAGTTCCTTTCCTCCAACTCCGTATCTTTTGATTCTGAGTGACTCATGATGCAGAGACATGTTCATTGATTGCATGACGTGTCATAGGAATGCTTTATACAAGCGTAATACAAATTCCAATGTATATTTTTGTTCAAAGGGACTAGTGAAGAAAATACACTTAATAACGATCCAAATGCCACCAATACTAAGAGTGTTAACTGAGCACCTACTTTGTCCACAGTACTATCTTATATACTTTACACAAAGCATTTTGAGATAAATATTATTCTCCATCCTTTTCAGCTAAGGAAACAGATTCATAGAAATGAAAGACCTTGCCCAAATTTCACAGGCAGCAAATGGCAAAGGTAAGATGGACACCCAGCCCTTGAGTTCACCACAGTGGCCAGTTTCCTACCACAGCATGCTGCCTCCCTGGTGTGCTTGGTTTTCTGTCTTTTCAAATGTTCACTGCACATCATGCTCAGCAGATATTGATCTTATATGTGCATTAGTTTTGGAGAGGATGCAGATGTTTCCAAACTGAGATTATTAATTTAAAAATTGAAAAGATCCTTTAAAAAATTCAACAAAAGAAACTGTGGATAGGGATTCTTTCAAATTGTGAGCAAAGTCTTTATTCATCTTACCCGCTCCAGGATACCTAGTTAGCGTAATCATTGAGTGGTGGTTCATTATTTAGAAAACACAGCCACACACTTCATACATGTCCTCTTTAATTCAGTGATTAGGACATGCATTTCTTTGTTCCAGATTTATTTGATCACAAAGAATAAATCGGTGTGATACTTGAATATACTGTGTGTTTCAGAACTTTGGAAAACTAGTTTTGTAGTTTTTGTAGAGAAACATGATATGTGAATATGAAAAATTAATGACCTGATTATTGTCTAATCAGAGCCCAGATTTCTCCCTGGGCAGCTCTTAACACTTAATCGAATCCTAAAGCCTTAAGAAAGTGAGAGGAGAGCAAGTTTATCGAATGAACAGAATGTTTCTTTCCAGACCACTAGCCCATGCTTTACTGGTCTCCATTTTCACGGACACTGTGTTGCTATGAAGTATCTCAGGGGCACTCTGAATATGCTCCCCAAAGCTTTGCACACCTCCAGCTAGAGGTGAGCGATGGAGAAGAGGGCTTAATAATTCTCCCCCTTCTGCTTTGTAAATGCCATCCTCCCTCTTTTTTTTTTAATGACCTACAGTTGACAGGTACACAACTGTTAACTTATCATTAACATTTTCATTTACAAACATGATTAAATATCAATGTGCTTTCTTCAAAGAACATTTTCAACATGATATCCATCTACTTAGAGATGAGCTTACTGATTGTTTTTAATATAGACCTTCAGCTTGTAGCTCTTAAAATCATTTACCAAGTACCACTGATTTTTTTTTTTTTCCAGCTCCATTTCTCATTAGTTTTCCACTTACAGTCTATTTTCTGGGTAAAGCTAATTTTTTTAATCCCTAAAATATGACTTTTGTATACACCTCTTTATACAATCTGGTACACCACTCTGTTTTCCACCATTTATTAGATTTCATTCTCTTCAAAATCTGGACCAAGGCTCACTTATTTCAGGAAGCCTGCCTTAATTCATCTAAAATAAGCAATCACTCTGCTATTTTCCATTTCTTCAATAATGTATGTATTCAACCTCATTTATCCATTCATTCTCTTACAAATATTTATGAGATATCCACTATGTGCTAAGTCCTGTAATACACCCCAGGAATACACAAGAAATTGAGATATGCACAGTTCTTGCATTCACAAAGTTTGCAACTCATGGGAAATGTTAAGAAGTCAAGAGAAATGGTAATAAAATGTAATAAACAGCAGCCAGAGGCGGCTTATGGATGCATATAAGCATAGTACCTAACCCGACTCAGGATTTCTTGGATAAGATGGAGTCTGTATATACAGAATCCTAAAAAAAGGAATAAAGTTTAGCAAGGTAGAAATGAGTTCCAGACAGAGAGAACAGCATATGCAAATTCACAGAGGAAAGGATTTAAGAATCATTTAAATTGAATGGAAGGCCAAATATGAGTTCGTGAATTACAAAGGATGTGATACAGGAAAGTGCATGACACCATAAAGCCATGGGAGCGTTGTGCTCTATTAATTTGTACATGTTTAGCGCAATTTTGCAGTTATGTGAATCCACAGGATTTCAGATCCAGGAAGAATTCAGAATCATGTTCTCTTCTATTTTAACTGCTTATGTGGTGAATATTCCATTTAAAGTGATTATTCAGGAAATACTTTTGACTGACCTGCATTTAACCAATCATTAAAGGTTTTTATCCTCTCCCCCATTTTTCCTGAGAGGGCAGTAGGCCTATTTTTTTTTAGTCAATGAAATAAGACAGAGTTTATTTCATATGACAGAGTTTAAATCTAAGGCACTGACGAGCCACAAAACATGAGTAATTGCTAAATTCAGTTTCCTGTGTGTGTTCTCTCTTATACCCCCAGATAAAGAAATGTAGTTGACCCAACATGGTAACAGAAAGTCTCTATATCACTAAGATGTATATTAGAACGTTTAAAGAAAGACAGAAAATATCGGGTGGGGAAAAGCACATTCCCGAGCCAGGGTCTAATAAATATTCTTTCTTCTTAATACTGTGGTGGGAGTGGGGGAAGGGGCAGTGGTCAGAAAGGAATGGGAATTTGCTGAAAATGTCAACTTTCCTGGTTTTAAAATATACTTGACATGATTGAAAACTCATGAGCTGACCCTGTGATTTACATGTAAGCGCCATGCCTCTCTGAAGTTCACCAACTAACCACATGTACAAACATGTGGTTAGTACATTTTACTAAGTGTGCCTGAGGATAAATGACATGTTTTAAAGTATACTAAGATCATACCGAAAATTGTCACCAATGAAAGAATACGACAATAAAAATTACAAGATGCAGTAATTCAAGTTCTTTAAGGATTTGGGATTTTTTTGAGGAAAATTTTAAAAATCTAAAACAAAATAAAAGGTCATGAAAGAGAAAAATTTCTTATTTAATAACTTTTGCAAAACTTATCTCATATTCTATTATGTTACTTACATGTGAAATCTCTATACAACATGCATGTCTTTTAAATTATTAGAAACATGTAGTTAAGATTATATAACCGGTTTAACCAAGAGAAATGCAATAAGGCTTATACATAATGTTTATAACAGCTATAATCATAAGAGCCAAACACTGGGAACAAACCAAACACAACAGGTAAATGAACACATAAATTGTGGTATCACACAAAATGCTCTTTGGCAATAAAACGGAATGAATTACTGATACAAGCCAACAGCATGGATAAATATTAAAAACATTATATTCATTAAATAAAGCTAGACCCAAAAGGATACCGATCTATCACTCCTCATATAGGAGATCCTGGAACAGATAATCTAATCTACAGTGGCTGAAAGCAGATGAGTAGTTGCCTAAGGGTTGTATGTAACAGGGAGATGAACAGACAGTATGCAAAGGAGCATGGAACGTTGGGAGGTGATGGAAATGTTCTAAATCTTGAACTGAGTGGTTACATAGATGTATACATTTGAAAAACCTCATCAAACTTGGAGCATTTTGCTGTATTTAAATTGCACGTTGGTTTAAAAATCTAAAAAGTATATTAGTAGTGTTTTTTATTGATTATGTCAGCTTACAGTATTTGGAATAATTATGAAAGATAGCCTTTCAGAAAAAGTATTTTTAAAGTAACATTCAATTTTGATAACATGGCAAGATTTGTGAATTATTAAATTATATGCTGGTTATAATCTGTTAACTAGAATGCTAAGACCCTACAATAAGATAGAGAATTTAAAAGATTTACTAAAATGCAATATGTAAACTTCTTTAAAATTTATCATAGTTTAATGCTCTATTCAACTTGAGTCCCTAATTCCATGAAGAGTGACTGTCATTGTTCTATATTGTGAAAGACAAAAGTCAGAGAATCCTGGCTTAATTCCAAAGACATTTCTAGATAGAAAACTCTGACTGATAGTGTCAAAGTAATTTGGATCTCTTTACTTCTTTTTAACGAGAATACTGCAAAATAGTTCTAACTTTCCTAGACTATTTTCATAAGCTTCTTTTAGGCAAACCCTAAGCATATTATAAGAATCGGGCGCCATCACAATAGACTAATGACATTATTATTTCTTCCTTTATATTTTATATGTCTTTGAGACATATTTGTCAATTGTACTTTACAGTTCTAAAAATTGTGAAGCAGAGCATCTTGTAAATCTTGAACTAGCATTTATTTCTATGCACCTTTTACTTAGAAATAGACATGTTGGAGATATGAAATGCTGCTTCACCTTTCACTTCAAAGGAGCCTGTGTTTTTTTCTTCACGTTCTTTTCCACTTCTCACTGATAAAAGTGTTCATGCTTTTTGTTGTACATTCTTACATTTCTGTGAACCATAAGGATTAAGCGAATTTAAGGGATTCTTTCAGTAGAGATAAAACATCAAAAATTTATGGGCCGATCTTCTAACATGTATTTCTTTTAAAAGCCTTGCACTATATTTTAGGAACATTATCTAAGGCCATTTTTTCTGTTTCCATAAAAAAGAAACAAATTGTTAAATCTGCCATAGCTAAACAAGTTGAAATATAATATTTAATAAGAAATTGAATCTATGTTTGGTAGAAAGAAAATTATACGTTGTTCTTTTTTGTAATGAAATCAGACAGTCACCCTCAGCCAAAGGCACAGCGAGATTAGTGATGTGTTTTTAAATGACACCTTGACCTTCTGGCCAAAGGGTGAAAAATAGGTGATATATCATTATATTGGGTAATTTTTATAGCTGCCTCAAAGTCTTTGTAAAATGAGGTTGGATATAAATCAATCTTTAAGAGGCTGGATAAATATGAGGTTTTTCAAAGCTGCATTCTCTTTACTGTGCTAAATGTGATAAACACATTGTTTTTATTTGTAAGTCTCACACCTGTTTCACAACGTGAATGTAAGTCTGTTTTGCACTTTAGGTGTTCACAGGTTTTCCTTCGTAGTTATCCAGAGCCCATGGATATAATAGTAACCTTTTAAATTAAATTGCTTATTAATGTGTTCAACATATGTTTACTGGACAACATCTCAGCTAAACGTTGAATAAGGTGCTGGGGAACCATGTAAGTGTGGGCCCAGTCCCTGTGGAGTTGAGACTCTTTCCCTTGTGGGTTCCATTTCCCACAGGTTTAAAAATTGTGCCTAGCATTTCTAATTTTTGTTTTCATCAGTAAGTTACAAATCCTCTAACAATATGTCACACGTGCATTTTAAACCATGTATTTAGCTCCTTAACCAGGGGTCTTTGGGACCCAAATAGTTGGCATGCCAAGAATCAAAGCAAAAGTGAGTCAAATGATACATTCAGGTCCTAATAGTGTAATCAGCCTAGCAGTAGAAGCTCTGGTTAGAAGGAGCTGCAGAATCCTCTCTGTTAGGAGAGAGCCACACACCTGGCTGTGCTCAGGGATTTCCCAGGGGCACATGTGAAATACCAAGTTCCCCAGTCTCACCTATGAGGATTGTAAGTCAGTAACTGTGGCTGAAGAGTCCATATTCAGTTTTAACTAAGTGCCTGGGTGATACAGCTGGACTGAGTGACAACACTGGGAGACCACAACTTTAGCCCAATGGCTCTCTCCTCCTGCCCCTCTGTGTCTCCTCTCTCTCTCTCAACTGTCAGTTAAAGGAATATCATTAAAAAATAAACCTTAGTTGGGCACGTGCTATGTGATAAGCCCTGTATATCTATCATGGCTTTCGTTTCAAACGGAAACATGTGCCTCTGTTTGGTTGTTTGAACAGAAAAACTGGAAATGAATTTAGAAATTGTGTTCTTGTACTTCTCTGGCAGCGGCTAAAATGCCCTCTAGAGGATTTCACTCATGTGGGGCTGTTAAAAAAAGGACAGTGACAAATTGAAGAGAGTACAGAGAAACAAAGTGATAAAATGTTTAGAAAATAAGGTTTGTCAGAAAAGGTGAACCTAACTAGATATGTTCAGTCTGAAGGAAAAGAAAGAAACCTGTGGGACACTTGAAAATGGTTCAAAATGCACAACGATGTGTACACTAGGACAGAAATCAATTATTCTCATTAACCAAAAGGACAGGTCTTGGGGGTGACTGCCTTAAACTCTGCCAGGAATAAATGATATGAAAGCAAACATTAGAAAAGGCTTAAAAATTTTTTTTAATCTGCATAAACGGAAAGCAGGTAGGAGGAAGTATTAAAAACAGGTGTCAAGGGACACCATTTTGAAAAATTCTTTAACAGGAACATTTAAGGCTGAGATGGGATATCTGTCCAGCAGATATAATGCTTTATATATGAAATCAATCCTGCTATATGCATTCTCATAAATGTAGTATGGAGAAGCATGAAAATATAAATTATGGCTGGTATCACTACCACAGACTCTTCTGTATGCCGAAAATACAATATTGTTAATGGCTTTTGTTTGCACTGTCTAATCATCTGCCTGCATTCACATGCATAACATGCTATCGTTCTGAAAAAATTTTTATCTATCCAAGGTAGAATTTCTCAATAATCCTGCATATGCATTGACCATAGATATTAGGCATAGTCATGCAGAGTATATCATAGCTACATCTTTAAAGTATTAGCAAAATACAAAACAAAAAATTTCATTGTTTTTTAAAAGCAACTGAAAAGCTGACTTCATGTTCATAAGCATCTAATTTTATTTTCATTCCCTTCCTGACTAACCATTCACCTCTTTTTCATAATGCCTAAGTAAATGTGATTCAGGAACCTCAGGGTAACTTGAATTTTACCTTTTCCAGAGCAATCTGAGAATTTTACCTTGTTACTAATAAATACATTGTATTCATAAGTGTTTCTTTCATAGAGCTAGATAATTTAAGTGAAACTATGAAAATAAGTGGTTCCTAAAGAGCCCTTATTTATAATATGTAAGTGGCTATCTATAAAGATCAAAGCACCCACTTCCCATCTGGTTCTCAAAGGAAATTTGTTGTGACCCAAAGCTGTTTCATATTTGGGGTTTATCCATTACAAGTGAGTGTTAATTGAGAAATCATGAGCTGTGATCTCTAACTTCCCACAGCAAGCCTGAAAGTCACTAGTTATTCTTTTATTTGATACTTTCCTAGAAGGGTTATGATAATTAATATGCTTTTTTAAAAAATACAAGGTCCAGTTCATGGGATGAAATATATTGGGAGAATATCTGTTGATAATGAGTGAAGTACAAGTTCATGCTTATCTTTAGTTTTTTGTTTGTTTGTTTGTTGTTGTTGTTTTTTGCCAACATTAAGTATTCCAAGGATGACATAATGGATTCTTATTATACAAGCACTCTATTGAACTTAGCCAGCCCAGAAAGGGCATCTGTCCTGAAGGCTCTGAAAAACAAACTCCTGCATGATTAGGCTCAGACCTCTGCCCCTTCTGTTTTGTCATTAGAAGAAGCCCTGTTATTCTTATGAAGCATTTAAAATTATTAGTAAGTTAAACTCTTAAAGATCTTAAATATGTTTTCCCAAAGCTAGAGAGCCAAATAAGTGGTATTTTACTATTGTATTAGTTTTAAAGTTAGAGTGTACTATTTTCCACACAAAAAAAAGAATGAAATATTAGTATTCAGTAACAGTTCCAGCAAGGACACTGTTTGCAAAGCAATAGACTTATGTTAAAAAATGAGTGATCTCATGATTAGGGATGAGATATGGATTTCTAATAGACAAAGAGTTGAGAATAACCTTAGTGCCTGAAACGTAGGACGAGGAAAACATGATGACAATGAGGAACAACTGCATTATTTGTAGAACAGTCCATGCTTGCAGATTTAGCACATATTCAATGCTAAATTCATTAAAACAGCATTAGGAAACCAAGGTGGCTGGACAATGATCTAAAATGTGTCTCTTTTCTAACTCCATTTCCCAAAAGTCTTTACAAAATTTCTCAAAGCTCACTATGGGCCCTTGATCAATAATCCAGTGATTTTTCCCTCTGCTCTTTCTGATTTGCTCATATTCTACTCTTGGCATCTTTTTACAAAGGCTCTTCCTTTGCTGCTGTATGTGGCACTGAGTATCCTGATTCTTATGCAAACTCTTTGTTCTAATAGCTTTTTCCACCATGTTGTGCTCTTGTGTCATTGATACAATAGCTTCCAGATAGGTCCTCTTGATAGGTATATAGCCTTTAGTATAGACCAGACCATCAGGAGTGACTGCTCTGCTCACAAAATTTTGGTGGCCCTCTCATGAGTGTTCAGGACTCAAATGTTAAGCCTTCCACAAACAGCTGTACCACCAATGCTTTTTTTTAATGAATCCTTGTGTATCCAAATTGATCGGCACTTCCTGTCTCTATTTCCTTCCACATATTCACTCCTAAATTTATTGCAAGTTAATTCTCTCAGATTTTACCAATATCCTCCCAATAATTTGCTTATTATTTTCCTTTCTTTACTTATTATTTTCTTACTAATTGTTTTCTTATAATTTTCAGCCACAAAGAATTTAAGGTTAGGCAGTTTGACACAGAAAACAAAATAAATCAAAGTCTGTTTTGAACAACAAAAACAAAAGAACGTAAGGTTGAATAGTGTACTAACTGTACAATAAAACAAATGAGTTTTAAAATTCAAAAATCTGTGTTAGTTTTTATCTTTCTCATTTTGTTTCAATATCATGTGGAAAAGTAAAAGCCCTTTTTAAGAGTTCACTAATGAAATTAATTCAAAAACCCAAGTTTGTCCAAATAAAGAAAGGTTAAACATTCATGTTGACAAATCTAAAACACTGAGCAGTTTTGTGTATATCTTGACTCCAAAATTTGATTTCTTAATACAAAATATTTATTTCTTGAGGCATAAAAGTAGAGACTGTTACTAGCATTTACAATGCGTATAATTTCTACCTACATTTTAGAATTAATGTAGTAATTTTGTGTTAGGAATCAAATGTTTCTCTTGAGTCAGAAGAAATTGTTACAATTACAGGGATTTTTTTTTTTTTAAACATTTACTTGGTCATGAAATTTTTGTCCTTACCCTGCAATTCTTTTAAACATCTTTACTGCTGCAGTAAGATATGAATGTAATCAGGCAGTCTTATGAAGGTTGTGATTCTGAAGTTTCTCAATTAATTAAAGTTTTTACAAGAAATACATTCAAGAGAATTCCTTTTTCTTTCCCCGATTCCACTCTCTTTGCTATTTTTCTAGGGCATCGTCCATGGCTACCTTTTCTCCTCACTCTGTCAAGACTGAATGACCTTATCTGTGTTTGTCACATATGTACTGTTATCCACCCAGATCTCCTTTCTGTGTATGGGACCCATCTATATAAATATATGGCAACATATATGGCAGACTGTAATTCTGAAAATAAAAAGGGTTTTGGAATTAGGGAGATGTTGGTTTTGTTCCATAATTCTTTTCTGGGTGACTTTGAATGGGTTCATGGATCTCTCTGAAACTCATTTTCTTCATATTTAAAATGAGGATATTACTTACCTAAATGTAATTTTTTTGTTTTGTTTTGTTTTTACATATTAAACAATGTACCACATGAGAAATGGCAAATAAAATATGATGGATAACAGATCATTAGTAAGTAATAGTGATTATTATTATTAACTTTATCCTTTATGGCTTATAACAGACCTAGAATATAGACATAAAGAAGTACAAGTCTATTTGAAACGTACCAAAGAAAAATATTAACTTTTCTTTTTGTGCATCTACAAATCATTTGATTCTGGCTGAATTGATTAGTATAAATTTTAGGGGTTATTAACATGTAGGTCTCAAACAGGGGCAGCTGTATCCAGCATGGGGCACCTGGAAATGGAGATGGAGAATGCATTTCTGGTTGCCATAGTTGTTACCTGCACAGGGGTCCTTACCCCTCTCAGGATAGAAATCAATAGAGTGAATGAAACAGTTTGCAGAGAGAAACACTTATTACGCGAAAGCTCGATGCATCAAGGGAGCACGCTATGAAATAGAATGGATGTGGGTCCCCGAGGTCTATGGGCACAGCGTTTTTATGGGCCCGTGGGGTTAGGGGCTGGGTTAGTTTTGATTGAGGGGAGGAATATTCATGAGTTTTCCTGGAATGGGGTGGGGAATTCCGAGAATTAGGTTACCACCCTCTTCTTTGGTCTTATATGGGCTGCCCCGGATCTGTCATGGCGCTGGTGGGTGTGTTTAATGTGGTGACGAGTTCAGGTCACCCACAGAACAACTCTAACTGGTGCACAAGTGTGGTTTTGGGGACCGTTCCTAAATCTGATTACATCTCTTGGAGTTACTACTTCAACAATTCTTGCTTCTTATTGGTGGGAAAGTATGACTCTGGGTTGCTTCCCCAGGAGCAGGTTTTGGCTCTGTGACTACTGAGCACACCGCGACTGGGGTGTGTGCTACTAGCGTTTAATGGGGATGGTCTGGGAGTGAGGGCAGGCATTTAAATGTCTTGGCAAGAGCAGGATAATTTCACCAGCTAAGACCTTTCCTTTCCAGGATGCCAGTAGCACCTCCATGAGATAATCCTATGAAGTTCCCACTCTCTCCACCACAGCTTGTCAGTGTGAGGGCCCAGAGAACTCAGGTGACTTAGGACTGTCCCACACACAGAGGCCTGCGTCAAGATCCATTGAGCTTAGTGCTTATCCCAACCCTCTCAGGCCTTCTCTAGACCAGAGACTTATTAGCCAAGTGTCTGAAAGACTCTATGGAAGAAGGTGATAAGCCTGCTCTTCTAAAGAGCACACAGAGGAATTCCTACTGGGCTAAGAGGGATTTAGGTCAGCTCCACAAAGAATGAATTGATTATGAATGTTGTCGAAACTCAGGCATAGGTTACAAATGAAAGTGCTTAAATCTCCTTTGGAGGATATTAAGGACAGGATTACCCCTCATATTCGAAATGTTGTGGATATAATCCTATCTAGAAGCAGAAAGTAGATAAGAAGGTGGTCTCAAATGGCCCCTTCTAGTAGCGATACAGGAACACCAAGGGGCTGGCGAGCAGTTTGGAAAAAATACATCTCCCTCTGGCTGTTGTCCCTGTGTCACTCCTACCTCGCACTTTTACAAGCCTTAGACCTAAGAAACCCCACTTTGCTGTTGAAGGTGACCACACTTGTTTTGTATTTCCCCTAAAGAATCCTAGCATTCAATTAATGGGAAAACATGTAATGATAACTCATTATACTCCATTTCAGCACGTGCTGTATATACCCAAATAATATTGCAGAAGATTATGTACAAATAGAAGATTATATATGTAAACATTAATCCATGTTAATGGTTCCTAGGCTATTTCCATCCATTGAAAGGCCCTGGGGAACTGTAATCACCTCATTATTTTTCAGGTGGTATGGCATAGCCATCCAGAGAGGACTGTGATGACTTATGGTTTGAAAAAGTAATCAAGTAAGCAGTTCAGTTTTTGGGTTTTGTTTTGTTTTGTTTTGTTTTTGCTTTATGTCTCTGTTTGTATAAAATACAAACATAGGTGAAGGAAAATCTCAATCCAAATATTGCCTTTTTTTTTTTTTTATGTCTAATCAGCAGTCTGACTGATTTTCTCACTGGTTGCTTAACTAAACTGACCATGCTGACATTGTTGAGTTGCTAGGTTGATTGCTTCTGGGGTGAGCAATGTGTAGACAGAACTGACACATGGGGCCCTGATTCAGGGCCCAGTTGCCTTAGGGTTTTATTAAAATGAAAGCACTTTATCTCTGAGCAATTCCCATCATTGGTGTTGCGTCCTGGGTTTTAATGGTTCCACTATATTGCTTCAAATTGCTGCCTGTGCTTCCTCCTGCCTGTCTGTTGTTACTGTTACTAGAAGGATAGGATTTTCTATTCGGAAATATTTTGCCCTTCACTGTATCATGACTTTTTGATCACGAGCACTCTGTGTATATGAAAGAATCTCTCTTTAATACAAACTTTGTAAAAAGTATGTGTGTGTCTGCTGGGTTAGTGCTGTCTCATTTAAGATCGTGATTTTTTGGGCAGCCAGATGGCTTAGTTGGTTGGAGCACGAGTTTTTAACAACAAGGTTGCCTGTTCAATTCCCACAGTGAGTGGTGGGCTGTGCCCCCTGCAACTAAGATTGAAAATGGCGACTGGACTTGGAGCTGAGCTTCGCCCTCCACAACTAGATTGAAGGACAATGACTTGGAGCTGATGGGCCCTGGAAAAACACCCTGTTCCCCAATATTCCCCCCACCAAAAAAAATTAAAAACAAAATGATTGTGATTTCTTTCATATGTAGAGCTTACTTAATATTCAGATATAACCTTATTTTAATGTCTGAATCACTGACTCCGTCATCTACCAACATGGTGTGCTCCAGGCATTGTGCTAGACGCTCTGAATTGACTGATGAAAAAGATTTGGTTCCTGACTCTTAGGGTATCGGTCTAATCGGGCAGATAAGCATGTAAACAATTACCGTACAGTCTGATGAGTGCGGTAATTTCAATCTACAAAAGGTGCTGTAAGAATGCAGAGCTAGAGAGCCTGACTTTCCTGGGAGGGAAGTAGAGAGGAGGAGAAAAGAGTCAAATGGGAAGGATGTATAATGGATGAGACATCTGAACTGAAATTTGAAGAGTAAAATTTCATAGAATTTCATGGGTGAGGGTAAGGAAAGGGCAATGTAGATGCATTTAACTCCTCATTATTAGTCTAACCATGTTTTTGTTTAGTAGCTAAGCAGGAATAAATGGTGTTTTTAAATCTAAATTACTTTAGCTTGAAAATTTAGCTGTTATTTTGTTTGATCAGAAAAATTACTCACTTGGAGCATTTATTTTAGTGGGAGGGATAGGGCTGTTTTTAAAAGTCAAATGAAGTCCTCTTCTTTTTATTTCTTGCAATGTTCTCTATAATTTAGAATGCTAGATTCCAAAAATATAATAAGGAGATAACTCTAATGCTCCAGCCATTTAATTCTTATTGCTATAGCCATTGTGGCAACATGGTTAAAATCCATGTAAACACTGTAATTTTTGGAACGGTACCATAATTAGGTAGGACTTTATATTAATGGGGACTTAGGCATCTCACCACTCAACAGTCAACAGAAAAAATTCAAGCATCCACTATGTGCAATCATTATCTAGGTACTGAAAAGATATAGGTTAACTTAGGGGATATATATATATATATATATATATATATATATATAGTGCCCAAAAAATGTATACACGTTTTAAGAAAGGAACACTGTATTAAAATTGTAATGCTCAATATATATCTATAACAAAAGACGAATACAAGTCACGTTTGACTTCTGCAATTATAAGAAGTGCTCAAAGTGGTTGTCATTAGTGTCCAGACACTTCTGATTATGGCAAACTACTGCTTGAGCAACATTGATGAAAGTGTCCACTTGTATACATTTATTTGGCACCCCAAGAATATGTATATGTATATATACACACACACACACATATATATGTATATATATACACAAATACACATATATGTGTGTATATATACACATATATATACATATATATGTGTATATATATATATATATATGTATAATGAGCACAGCCTTAACTAACCTAACCTTTTCATGCTACTCATATCAATCACTTCATGGAGTTTGTAATTTACATTGGCCATTATTAGGTATAGATATGAACAAATTATTAAAAGGGCAAGGCAATAAAGAATAGATTCTATATGAATTGGTGACCATATTATTTATTATCCAAACCATGGTATTTTGGAGAAGTGGGAGGACGCTATATTAATAACCGCTCAAGGACAACAGGAATAACCCAAAGCTATCCTGTGCAAGTCTCATCATCCTACAAAAGTGTATAGTCCTCCTGCAAATGAACAGCACAAATAATAAGAACTCTTCAAACAAAGGGAAAGAAGCACAATGTTGAATGGCTAAAGGATGAGAAAGCCTTTTCATTCATGCGAGTTACCATGAGCAAAAGCATGCTCAGTACTGCCACCCCAGGGTTCATTCATCAGATCAGTTCCAGTTTTCCAATACCTGAATTTGAATATGAGTGTTCCTTTTACTCCTTTCTTGGAAGTTTCCCATGCTTCGTTGTTTTGCCCAGGGCCAAGACTCAGACTTTGATTCTTTCTTTGATACCTACCTGCGTCATGATGTCATAGACCAGCCCTGTCTCCTAACAAACCTCCGGGTCCCTTGACTCTGTATCAGGCAGAGTCCTCGACTGGGCGGGGTAAGATGACAGTGTTAACTTTAGGGAACTCTGTGAACATCTCTGAATGCCATAGTTCTCATTTGTAAAGTAAGAGGATTGGAGTAGATGATGTCATACATGACAAAATTCTCTCACTTTCTAAGAGAAGCATCCACAGTAAATCCACAACTCCTGTGGAAAGATTTCCTATCTCAACCAAAACCATGTGAGGTTACAGGTGGTTACTATCAAACACAGTCTCGCATGTAATGTGTGAGACATAGTAATTGGTTGATAAATGTTTCTTTTACCGATGAAACAAAGGGCTAAACTCTGCATAACTCCATGTCTAATTCATTCCAAGTAATTTTCTTAAACACCATGCTTATAAAATGATGCTTTCACTTTAAAAATCTTTCTTTAATGGAAATGTAAGAAAGCATATAAAAGCCATTTTTATATTTGCCATTTAAAACTTATATTACTAAAAAAGACACAAATAGCCTTTTATATGTTTATATACATATATAAAGTTTTACACATATATAAAGTTTTATATAAAAGTTTGACATATATTCATGTGTGAAGAGACACAGGAGAACCAGGTCAATACAACTAATAAGTAATAGCACACATGGATAACAAAATGACATGACTTTGATATTTATGACTATACTTCAAATATGATTTATTTAGTGCTGTAATCGAAGCAGGCGTTAAATAATAGATAGGGGCAGGGAAAAAGACTATTTCTCCACAGACCTCATCCTATATTTTGCTGTCAAACTGCTACTATTTTTATCTTATTAGAAGCAGTTTATTAGCAATTACTTTACATTTGTGCATTGTACTTTATAGAATTACATATTTTTTCTTTTTCAATCACAGTTGACATTCAATATTATTTTATATTAGTTTCAGGTGTGCAACATAGTGGTTAGACGTTTATATAATTTAGGAAGTGATCCTCCTGATAAATCTAGTACCCACCTGGCAGTAATAATATAATTATTACTATATTATTGATTATATTCTCTATGCTTTACTTTATATCCCTGTGACTATTTTGTAACTAACAATTTATATTTCTTAATCCCATCACCGTTTTCACCCTTCACCCAACTCCCTCCCATCTGGTGACCATCATTTTATTCTCTATATCTATGAGTCTGTTTCTGTCCTGGTTTTTCGGTTTGTTTGTTTTTTGTCTCTATCTGACTTATTTCACTTAGCATAATACCCTCTATGTCCATCCATGTTGTAACAAACAGTAAGATTTCATTCTTTTTTACAGCAGAGTAATGTTCCATTGTATATATATGAGGTGTGATCGAGAAGCATGGTGAATGCTTAAATTAAAAAAAAAAGTTATTACAGTGAAAGACACATTGCTATTAATCCCCCTCACAATGCTCCCCTTCACTTCAAGCACAATTATATCATTGTTCTTGCCACTTTCTGAAGCAGTTCTGAAAGTCCTCTGTCATAAGTGTCTTTATCCTCCATCATGACAATGCTCTGTGTCACACATCACTTCTGGTATGGCAATTTCTGTCAAATTAAAATATCATGGTGTGTCCTCGTCTACCTTATTCACTGGATCTGGCACTGTGTGACTTCTGGCTCTTCCCCCAAATCAAAATGACCATGAAAGGAAAACGTTTTGAATGTATTCAGGACATCAAGTCAGCAAAAAGAGCACAACTGAAGACACTCACAAAAGAGGACTTCCAGACCTGCTTCAGAAAGTGGCAAGAACCATGGGATAAGTGTGTCTGAAACAAGGGGGAGGATATTAAGGGGGATTAGTTTTGAGGGGGATTAGTGGCAATGTGTCTTTTACTGTAATGAAATTTTTCAAAATTTAATTGTTCACCATATTTTGTGATCACACCTCGTGTGTACCACTTATGCTTTATCCATTCATCTATTAATGGGCACTTAGGTTGTGTTCATATCTTGGCTATTGTAAATAGTGCTGCAGTGAACATAGGGGTACATATATCTTTTCAAATCAGTGTTTTGGATTTTGTTGGGTAAATATTAGAAGTAGAATTGCTACATCATAAGGTAGTTCTATTTTTAACTTTTTGAGGAATCTCCATAGTTTTCCATAATGGCTTCACCAGTTTCCAATCCTACTAACAGTGCATGAGGGTTCCCTTTTCTGCATATCCTCACCAGTGCTTGTTTTTTTGTTTGTTTGTTTTGTTTTGTTTTTTATTGATGATAGCCAGTCTGACAGATATGAGGTGATATATCTCATTGTGATTTTAATTTGCGTTTCTCTGATGATTAGTGACATTGAGCATCTTTACATATATCTATTGTCCATCTGTATGTCCTCTTTGGAGAAATGTCTATTCAGGTCTTATGTCCATTCTTTAATTGGATTTTTCGGGTTTTTTTTTTTTATGTTGAATTACATAAGTTCTTTATATCATATGAATCGTTGGTGAATATCTTCTCCCATTTAGTAGATTGTCTTTTCATTTTGTTGATAGTTTCCTTTGCTGTGCAAAATGTTTTTGTTTCATGTAGTCCCATTTGTTTATTTTTTCCTGTGTTTCTCTTACATGAGAAGATATCTCAGAAAGGAATATTACTAAGAGTAATATCAGAGATTTTACTGCTTATACTCTCTTCTAGGACTTTTACAGTTTTAGGTCTCACATTTAAGTCTTTAATCCTTTTTCATTTTTTGGTATGTATTTGTCCAATTTTTCCAGCATAATGTATTAAATAGACTGTTTTTACCCCAATGTATATTCTTGACTTTTTTGTCATAGGTTAAATGACCATATAAGTGTGGGTTTATTCCTGGTCTCACTATTCTGTAAATCTAAACTCTGGTTTAGTGTCAGTGCTGATCCTGAAGCTACTCAGCAAAAGTTTCAGAGCACACTGAGGCCAGTCACCACATGTCTGGTGCCCACAAACTGTGATAGTTTTTCAAGAAAGAGTGCAGTGTAGGTGGGGCTGGCTGTTCATGAGAAAGTGCCTCTGGCATTGGGTGAGTTGGTTGGGGTTGGGAACGAGTGGAGCTCACCAGACCAATTCAGATTCAAATTCAACCATGAGCATGGGAGAGGGCTCAACGCAGGAAATATGGTACCTGCCTGCTGGCAGCACGGGAAAGTACCCCACACAGGGAAAATGGCAAATGTTCTCCAGCTCTTGCCCTAAGGTCACAAACCTCTGTCTGCCCCCCATAAGCCTCCGATGCCCTCTTTGTCTCCATCCCTTTGCCAAAGCTCAGCATGAGAGCCTTCAAGTGAGTGAGTCTGTGCATGGACCCTTTTAGAGGACATCTAGGTTTCCCACAGCCTTCCATCCCACCCAGTCCATCGGAATCCCTACTGTTTTCACAGTCAGATGTTGTGGAGGCTCCTGATCCCTGCACTCGTATTCCCGGCTGAGGAGCCTGGTGTGGGGTGCTAGGGTTCCTTACTCCTCTGTGAGGAACTACTGCAGCTGAGATATCCCTCCTGATTTTCAACCACCACACAGAGGTTTGGTGGCAACCTATTTTGTATCTCCGCCCGTCCTACCAGTTTTTACGTGGGTTCTTTTTTTTTTCTTTTAAATGCACCAGTAAAATACTGTGTGTTAAACGAAATTGTCACACTGGATTGGGATGAAAGAATCTTCCTTTGTTTTCCTTTCAAATCTTACTTTTTTAGCATTTAGCAACAATGACCACAGAGATAAACACTTTACAAAATAAAAGACTGTCTTAGAGAATAATTAATTTTGCAAGTTGTCTTTTCTAATAAAACAATTCTTCAAAATGAAAAGAGTAATTCCTAGAGTGTACAGAACAACAAGCACTTAGAAATATGAGGTGGCTTCTTAAATTAGAAAAGGCCTGAATCACCAAGAAAGTAGTATGTGAATCTAAACAATCTTATTTGTTCAAGTCTTGAGCATTGGTTTTATTTTGTTTTGTGTTTTTTTCTTATTCTCTTTTTATACCTTCCTGCCTTAGCAGAAGTAGCATACTATGACTTCATTTAACTTTATGATTGTTTAAATGTGTTTCTATAATAGCATTATATCTTTTGGGACCATAGAATCATTTGGAGGAGAAATTACCTCATTCTTTATAATGGGATTTAGTGAGAATATTACTTTTCTTTTCTAATTTTTTTTATTCTATTGCATATACTTTTTATTACTGAATATATGACATTGATATTGACACTGCCCTTACCAATAGCTAGCAGGTCAGTGGTGGGTTATGATCAGTGAGAACAATATCGTTAAAAATTCTAACTGGTGTTCTAAAATACACCATATCCTTGATTCATAAGGAACAAATGTGTTCTGTAAAATAATTTATAGTTTGAAGATGGAACTAGGCCAATTTGTATGTAATACTAGTTGACTTATGGATGAATCTTGTACTCCTGTGCTCAGATACACCATTGACATGTTCTGTAACTCTAATTAAACTTCATTTATATTTGGAAAACAAGAATGATGATAGCTATAAACCCAGGGTTGTTTGCAACCTATTGAGGTCATGATTTATTGCTTGTCCTTCATGTCTAGTGCCTTTTAACTTGTCAGTGGATTTCACATGTATTACCTCATCTGTGGAGAAGCAATGTTGGAATTCTTAGGTAAAATTCAGATTTCATATCTGTAACACTGGAGCAGAGCCTACTCTGAGTTTCCTTTGATGATTTTAAATTTTGCATCTTTATGAAATAAACATCTGTAACAATCCAAGCCAATAGCCTTCTTTTCTCCCTCCTTCCTTTTTTCTTCCTCTTTTCTGCCTGCCTGCACTAGCTTATACTTGCTGTCTCTCAGTCATTCACTTTCTTACTTTCCTATTCTTTTTCACTGTGTAGAATCACATGTCCTTGAGAAAACGCCCATTGCTCTATCTATCTCTCTAACTATCGTAGAGGCATAAAAATGTCACAGGGATCAATTTAATTGATAAATTTGGCTTGGGGAAACTAGTTATAAAAATAATGGGTGTGTCTTTGCTTCTTTGAGGTAATCCCCAGCAGTACTGAATTTAACTACTAGGTCATATGTAGTGACTGACGACCATCTAAAGTTTTAGGGCTTTTGGACACACACTTGGATAATGCTGAAAATAAATTACTGCAAAAGATAAAGATGAAGTGTCAGTTCAATCTAATTATAGAGAGCAAACTTTGTCCTAATTTTTTTATTCCTTATTCAAATTTTAAACAGGAGGATTACTTTCTTTTCTAAGATGCTATTCATATTTCAGGAATATGCCATATCATTTACTTTTTTTTCTCCTCCAAATCTTTCGATGTATATATTCAAAATGTGGTCCTAGGTAGTCATGCCATTTCAATTCCTACGATCTCAAACTCAAATGATTACACTGGATACACTCTGTGCCTATGATTTTAAAAAAATTTCCCAATGAATTTAACCTCAAGTGCCTGCATGTAATCTCTTTTCTGATTTTGTTAATTTATAGTTTCTATATCTATATTTGGTCATTTAGTTAGGCAATTAAATATGTTTATGCTTTCAGGATGTTGAAGATAAAATTCTGCATGCAATGTGACCCAACAATACATTTTCCTTGGTGAGGCAGTATGCTAGGAGTTCTAGCTGTTTCAGGTACAGAGATATCTAACTCTCATCTTAGCCAGATTTTAAACTTATCTAAGCATGTTTTCTCACCTCTAGTATGGAGGAGTGCTTTACAGAATTGTTGCCATAATCTGATTATATTAAGTAGATAAAAACACTTGCGACCATGTAAAGCAATTGCTGTTGTAAGACTCATAAGTTTTTATATGTGTGAAGCAAAACAAAAATAAACTCATTGTACTTTGGTATCATAGAAAGGAAGAATGTACTTTACTAGCTCTAAGTTAATTTCATTCATTTACAGAAATGAATAGAGCTTGTTGTTGTATGAAGTCTGGTCCTTCCAGGTACTCGCTCATTCCCAGTTCACTGAGTCCCTTCCCAGACTATGCTATTGTGCCATGGGCTTCCGTAGTTAAAAGCATGAGCCTAGAGCCAGGCTGCAGGGTAAAAATCATTCTTCTATTGCTTCTTATCTGTGTCACCTCAGACTACTCATGCAACTGTCTGTGCAACAGTTTCTTCATTTATGCACTGGAATAATAACACAACCTCCATTTTAAGCTTGTTGTGAAGATAAAGTAGTTAACTTTAAAGCATAAAACATAAAGTACTGTACTTTATGCCTGACACACAACAAACACTTTGTAAGTATTTTTTATTACTATAAACATAGAAAAGCACACTCTAGCCTTCTTTGTTAAATAATGTTTATTTCTCAATTATAGTTGACATACAATATTATATTAGTTTCAGGTGTACAACATAGTGATTAGACCTACCCATCTGACACCATACATAGTTATTATAATATTATTGACTCTATTACCTATGCTGTACTTTACATCCCCATGACTATTTTTATTTGCGTATCTTAATCCCTTCCCCCTTTTCACCCATCCCCCAACACGCCTCCCAACTGGCAACCATCAAAATGTTCTCTGTATCTGTGAATTTGTTTCTGTTTTGTATGCTTGTTTATTTTGTTTTTTAGATTCCACATATAAATGAAATCATGGCATCTATCTTACTCTGTCTGATGTATTTCACTTTGCATAGTAGGTCCTTCCATGTTATCGCAAATGGCAAGATTTTCTTCTTTTTATTGGCTATTAAGTAATATTGAGTAATATTCCATTGTATATGTGTACCACCTCTTCTTTACCCATTTATCTATCGATGGGCATTTAGGTTGCTTCCATATCATAGCTATTGTAAATAATACTGCAATGAACATATGTATGCATGTATCTTTTTGAATTAGTATTTTGGGTTTTTTTGGATGAATACCCAGAAGTGGAATTGCTGGATACTTTTTTTTATCTCTTATTATAGCCTTTTTTTTTAAAACCTATTTTGTCTGATATAAGTATTGCTACTTCAGATTTTATTTTTATTTCCATGTCAATGAAATACCCTTTTCTATCCCTTTACTTACAGTCTGTATGTTCCTTAACATCTGAAGTGAGTCTCTTGTAGGCAGTATATGTATGGGTCTTGTTTTCTTATCTATTCAGTCACCCCATGTCTTTTGATTAGAGCACCTAGTCCATTTACATTGAAAGTAATCATTGATAGGTATCGTGTTCCCCGAAAATAAGACCTAGCCAGACCATCAGCTCTAATGCGTCTTTTGGAGAAAAAATTAATATAAGATTCGGTCTTATATAAGACCGATAGCTTTGCTGGGTAGAGTAATCTTAAATGTAGGCCCTTGCTTTTCATCACTTCGAATATTTTCTGCCAATCCTTTCATTCCTGCAAAGTTTCTGTTGAGAAATCAGTTGGCAGTCTTATGGGAGCTCCCTTGTAGGTAAGTGCCTTTTTCTTGCTGCATTTAAGATTTTCTCTTTGTGTTTAAACCTTGGCATTTTAATTATGATGTGTCTTGGTGTGCGCCTCTTTTGGCTCATCTTGTTTGAGACACTCTGCACTTCCTGAGCTGGTATATCTATTTCCTTCATTAGGTTAAGGAAGTTTTTGGTCATTATTTCTTCAACAAGGTTTTCAATTCATTGCTATCTCTCTTCTCCTTCTGGTACCCCTATGATGTGAATGTTGGTATGCGTGATGTTGTTCCAGAGGCCCTTTACATTATCTTTATTTTTTTTTTGATTCTTTTTTCCTTTTTCTCTTCTGATTGCGTGTTTTTTGCTACCTTGTCTTCCAAATTGCTGATTCAATCCTCTGCTTCTTCTAATCTGCTGTTGATTCCCTCTAATGTATTTTTCATTTCAGTCAATGTGTTCTTAATTTCTGATTGGTTGTTTTTTATGTTTTCTATATCCATTTTTACATTTCTTATCTCTTTGTTGAAGTTCTCACTGAGTTCATCTACTTTTTCCCTGAATTCATTGAGCATCCTTATAACTAGAGGTTTGAACTCTGAATATGGTAGATCACTTGTCTCCATTTTGTTTAGTTCTTTTCTGGAGTTTTGTTCTGTTCATTCAAGTGTGGCATGTTTCTTTGTTTCCTCATTTTGGCTGACTCCCTGAGTTTGTTTCTATGTCTTAGGTATATCTGGTATGTCTTCCAGGTGTGGTGGAGTCACATTATATAGTATGTGTTCTGTGGAGCTCAGTGGCACAGTCTTCCTGGTCACCTGAGCCAAGTGCTCCAGGTATGTCTGTTGTGTGAGTTGTGTGTGCTCTCCTGTTGTAGTTGAGGCTTGATTGCTGTTTGCCCTCATTGGGAGTGATCGATCCTCAGGCTGATTGGCTATAAGCAATGGCCATAACTATAATAGAGGAGCTGCTGTGCAGAGGCTGACCCCATTGAGCAGGATTCACTTTAGCAGGATTCTGGTGCCTGCCCTTTGGGTGTATTGTTTGTGGATGTAGTTGGATGGTGCTCTGGTTTGATCTGAAACTGCACACCAGTTGTGTTAGTTCTGGGGCCTCTTGTAAGGGACCCTGGTGCAGGCCACATTCAATCTGGTATGAGCTACAAAGTGATCTGCACATTGTTGCCATTTTTGCTGAAGGCACCTGGGAGAAGCTAAGCTGTGAACAAAGGCTGGCTATCACTAGTGTTGGGCTTGGAGCAGCTTAGCAAGAGATACTGTGCATATGGATCCTGCCAGATCCTGCTTGTTTGAGGTTTGTGAACCTTTGAGAAATTTTAGGTCTGTAGCATAAGCTGAGAAAGATAGTTTGTATGAAAAGCCACTGGAAGCAGCTTGGGTGGCCTGCAAGTTGGATGGGGCAAGGTCTCAAGAGATCATGAGGGCAAGGATGAAGAATATTAGCCAGGTTGATGGAGACTCAGACTTGGATCCCACCTGCACCTGCAGGCTGGGTGTGGGGAGGGCTCAACAAAGGAATAATGGCTTCTGCCAGATACCTAGGCCTGGGAGAAAGCTGCACCTCCAGCCGTCACCCTGAAGGCAGACAATTCAATTCCCCCCAGTATGTTCCTGGTACTTTTTGACTGCTGGAGGCCAGAGTGAGTGAGTCCATCATCGAGTAAGTAAGTCTGTGCGTGGACCCTTTAAGAGGATCGCCTGGGACTCCAGCTGTCTTCTCTCTCACTCAGCCACAATCTCTGCTGGTTTTCACAGCCAGAATTTATACGAACTTTTCTTTCCAGCAATGAAACCCTGTGCTGGGAAGCCTGGTGTGCGATTGGAACCCTGCTCTCCTCTGGGCGGAAGCTCTGCAGCCAAGATACCCCTCCCATTTCTTAATTACACACTGTGGGTGTGGGGCCTCCCTGTTCCACATCTCCCCCTTCCTATGAGTCTTGAAGTGACTTCTTCTATATGTCCTTAGTTATAGGACTTCTGCAAGACTTCAAGCAATTCTCAGTGGTGGTTGTTTTGTAATTTAGTTGTAATTTTGATGTGATCATGGGAGGACATGAGTACAGCATTTACTACTGTGCTGTCTTGACCATTTCAGCACCATCCTGAGCTTTCCTCTTACTACAGGTACTTCTAACCTCTCTTCACATCCCAGAGTCATACATTGCAAAGGTGTAAAAAGAGGATTTTGATAAACATTAATTAAAAACTGATGAGGTACACAAAGTTTTAAAGTATAGAATACAGGCATTTACCATGTTTTTAGCTATCAAAGTTTGATTGTTCAATTTTGTAACACTAATTTGGGAAAATCTGGGCTCTAACCATAGCACTTTATACACGATAGACATGCCATAAATATTTGCTTTTGCTATTGATTATTTGAAATATCTTCCACCTAGAGAAAATCCCATTCTTTTCTGATTTAGGATCTGTCTACTTGATGCCAAAATGGTCTGTTAACTGAACATTCTGCTGCACTTCCATGTATAATAAAAATGCTTTACTATTTGGATGGATTTCACATTTATTTCCAGTTGAATTCATACTGTGCAAGAAAATATCAGTTCTCCTTGTTCACTTTTAATTTTCAAATTTTTCTTGATATATAAAAGGCACACAGTAGAGCAAACAAACATTGACCTGCCGACATTGATAATGTTCTACCTGGTGATGATTGCCTTTTTAAGTTTATACGAGCAGATCATCTCTTAGTGTCTCCAGAGTACTATGTTTGTACTTCATTTATAGTTGTTTTATGAATAATATTAACCATATCATGTCCAGTAAAAGTGAAATGTTGAGCGTTTGAAACTATTGGTAAGAACGTTTATAAAATTCCCATTGTATGAAATGAAAATGAAAGTATAAATTTCAAAATGCTGTGATGGTTAATTTTGGATCATCTTGACCAGGCAATGGCATGCTCAGATATTTGGTCAAACATTCTGGATGTGTCTGTGAGGGTGTTTTTGGATAAGATTAACATTTGAATTGGTAGATTGAGGAAAGCAGATTGATATCCCTAACTTGGGTGGCAGTCATCTAATCAGTTGAAGATCTGAGAAGAATAAAAGACTAATTCTCTCTTGAGTAAAAGAGAACTCCTCCTACCTGACTGTTTTATGCTGGGATATCAGTCCTTTCCTGCTTTTGGGCCCCAGTTGAAAAATCAGCTCTTCTTGGGTCTTGAGCCTGTTGGCTTTCACACTAGAACTTACACCACTGGTTCTGCTAGTTCCCAGACTTAGACTGTACACATCTTCTTTGCTGGCTCTCCAGCTTGCCAACTGCAGATTTTGAGACTTCTTAGCTTCCATAATCATGTGAACCAATTCCTTACAATAAACAAACAAACAAACACTGTTTCTTTGGAGAACACTGACGAACACAATGACCAAAAGTCTTAAAATTTTTTTAAGTATCATTAATGAGATTAGTCATTCACAAATTGTAATTGTATCTATGAAGGATCAAAAATGAAACACACAACATTTGAAATTTGCACTTTGTGTAATTGATGGTGATAAATGGGGAAGAAGAGTGATTGGTAAAAGTTGGAAAAGAAAATTTTGAACATAGTTTTGACAATAGATGTTTAGTAATCTAATTCAGAAGCGAGCTAACCATTTATTCCAAACTTTCACATAGTAAGCATTGTAAAACTCATTGAAGAAGGTTTTTGCAACCGCCCCCCCCCCGCCCCCGATGTTTCCAGCAGTTATGGTTTCATTAACTTCTCACGACTTCCATTCAGTGATGAGGGGTCAGACCTTCTAAGTGAGTGGTCCTCAAACTTTGACATGGATCAGAATCACCTGAATGAATTGTTATATTACAGTTTGTTGGGCCCCAACCCAGAGTTTCTGATTCAGTAGGGCTGGGGTGAGGTCCAACATTTTACATGTCTGACAAATTCCCAGGTAGAGCTGATGCTCCTGGCCTTATGAGAAACTTACTTTGAGAACCACTGTTCAGTCTAAGGTGTTTCCTAAAACAACTTTCTCACCAATCATGGTTGTTACATGCCTCAAAAGGTTTGGGTTTATTCAGATAGATGAAACTGACTATTTTGGAAAAAAGTCTTTGGTTGAATAGGTATCAACAAAAGAAGACCGTGCCATCTTCTTTCTTCTTGCCTTTTTTAAGGTTTTTCAAACATGTAAAGGTTTGAAAGAACAATGGATATTTCTACATAGTGAAAATGCATTTGGGAATTGCAAGCTTAAATTACCTCTTTAGTCACTTCGCACTTAGAAGTTAGAATTATGCACCACTTTTTAAAGTCTGTTTATAAGTACAGAAACTGGTTTATATGCACAACTTCAATTTAGCCTCCCAATTAATGTCATCACATAGAAATACAGAGGTAAAGCATGATGTCTTCATTTTTATGTCTCCTAGAGGTACTTCTAAATGTGTAGCTTCATGATTTGGTTTTAAATAATCACAAATTTGGTAAAGAAAATCCGATTACTCTATTTATTGATTCTAATTAGGGCATTTAGAATCTGAAAATAATAAACATCAGATGGTTTTAGCTGTGTTTACATTTCTACTATTTTCTTTCTTTATGCAGTGCCAAATGATTTTAGTTAACTTGCATTTCCTTTGGGATTGATTATCAAATTTAAGGGTATTTCTGTTTCCTCCTTTACCCCTGGCTGTCTCAAAGAAAAAGAAAAAAAAAAAAAAAAAGGCAAAGCTCAGATCAGCCAATATTGCTGCAAATAATAGGTTTGTTTAAATGATAAATTGAAATTGCTTTTTGAAATGAAATTTGGGGCATGTCCATGGATTTCAGTCACATATACTATCTCTTCCTTTCTCTACCATAGAAAGTTGAGTCGATTGTAATTATTTTATGTGGTATACATTTAAAAAATGTTTCCGTGTTGCTCTGAGGCTCAATATCTCCTTGGGGAGAAAAAAAAAAAAGGCAAGTTATTGACTCTTTCCAATGAAAAGAGTCATGTTAAATATTGTGTACAAGCCTGTGGAAGAAGTAAAGCATAGATAGGAAAAGGCTGTGCAGCAATGGAGATTTGAGGGTTAACATAACAAGCAAATTTGGAAATTATTATAATAAAACAAATTGATCAAATGCATGAGGACTTCAGGTAATTAGACTTGATAATCTTCCTCTAAAAATGCTCTATCCTTTGTTTTTTCCTTGTAATATCCCCTGACTGGAATCAGAATCAATTGATCAACATTAAAATTTATTAGAAAGTGCTGGTGTCATAGAGTTCAAAAAGAAAACACTTTCTGCTTAGCTTTGGTTTCGTCCATTCTGTGTTACTTAAAATAGTTGGATACATATTTGGTCTAAGTAATCATTTGATGAAGTTTTTAATGATAGGTTTAAATGTACACAGACTTTTTGCTATTTGGTAATAAATCTTTTACTGAAAGATTAAATAACAGATAAAACACTTTTTCCCCCCAAACTTGTCTTAAAGATCCAACTTCTTCCCTAAAATATTCTGTGATTTAAAACATGTTCACCATGGTCTTTAAGAGTTTACGCAAGGTATAGTGGATCTGTTTGATCATTCACATTCCATAAAGAATGGCAGTTCAGACGTATTAAGTAAACTGACATTTGTGTAATACCACTAACTTGGGTGCTGTCTGAAGAGCTCACTTCTAGCCATGACATAGTTGGTAGGTGGGTGACCCTAGGCAAGGCATTGCACTATATTGATTCTTCAACCCACTCATTTTCATCAACTAGCTTTTAGTTTTCAATTGGAAACCAGTCTCAGATGCTTTCTAAAACCACCCTAACAGGGTTGGTTGACCCTGTTATATTTTCTCTGCCCCACTGAGCTTGCCATCACCTTCTACTGTAACTGCCTAGTTAATGTCGGTCTTTCTCACTAAACTATGAGTTCCAAAAGGATATGGACCATATCTCTCTAAATAATTATTATGTTTCCATCCTTTAGAGTGGTGGCTGGTGCAGGTGCTCAATAAATATTGGTGTAAAGAATAAATGAATGAATGAATACATGAATTGATAAGATAAAATATGATTCTTTACATATATTTTTTGGTAAAGGAACTAGATATGGGGTTCCTTTTTACCCCTTTCTTATTACTTTGATAATACTGTGTTCCCCCAAAAGTAAGACTGGGTCTTACATTAATATTTGCTCCAAAAGATGCATTAGGACTTATGTTCAGGCGATGTCATCCTGAAAAAGCATGCTAGGGCTTATTTTCCAGTGAGGTCTTACTTTCCGGGAAACACGGTATGATTGTTTTAAGACTACTCAGATTCTCAAGCAGATTTTACATTTGTTTTTCAAGAGCCTATTTCTCCATGTATGCCAAACCGCAGTTTTCAAGTAAACCTTCAACTTCAAACCTACCTACCTTTAGATGTGTATAAAAGTTTTAAGGCACTGAAAGGCTTGGACCACGTCTGACTTTCTTCCCCACCTAGACCATTAATGTACTACGTGTAATCAGGCAAAGCACGATGTATCTTAACAGAGATTGTACTGCTTCTTCACCCACTGCCGCACTAACCTTCCTCCCCTGCTTTGCTCTTTTCTCATTTCTGGACTTTGTTTTCTACTGTTAAAGGATAACTATCCCACATGTGTATAATGTCAAATGGGTATTTGTGACATATTCCAAGTAGTGCTTTTACTTCATATTTGAAAATTGTGTTTTCTTTCAAGCTTTTATAAAGCTTTTTAAAAAAGTAATTTAATGCCACGTACCAATAACCCTAAAACTATTTATAATCACGAATTTCACTTATAGGAATTTAAGGAAATAATCAGAAATATGGACAAAAATTTGATCCTGTTCATTGCAACACTACACTGAAGTGAATACTAAAAGAGGAATGATTAAGTAAAGTAGGATATATTAGTAGTGTGCAGTGCTCAAAATCATGCTTATAAAGAGATATTACTCCTCAGGAATTTGCATATAGTTTGATCATATCTGAATATAAAATTATATCCATAGACTAAAGTATGAATGAATGAATCATGGGAGATCATATTCCTCTTAATATTTTTCATTATGAGGCTATAATATTCTTGAAATCATAAAAAATTACTTTAAATAAAAAGTGCTTTAAGTTTTAGGTGTACACCTTTGTTTCCCTTAGAATCTGCTGGTATACACTTATCTTTTTACTTAGACATTTATTAACAAGTGTTAGAAGGAGAAAACTAGAAAGAAGAAACTGCTAATATGTTTCATAAAAATATAGACATTAGGACACTAACACTAATAATTCAGAGCAAAAGTTTGGTTTTTAAAAATGGTACACATATCATTTCAAGATAATTAAAAATGTTAACAATTCCATTCTCAATATTTATACAAAGAAAATTATTTAAAAGTAGTAGAAAATGAGGGCATACAGCTATTTATCTCATACTTATCTCTGAAAGTAAAATTCCTGTAAATTATGGATGAATATCTAAAATAAAAGTGATGTATACTTAATGACAGTAGCAGTTTTAGTAGCAGTAGTAGCTACTAACAATATGTAAAATGTTTTCATTTTAATTTTTACTTGAAGAGTTTAATTCTGCATCAGTATTACAATTCTATAAAATTTAAGTGTAGGCAAAGACAAAAAAGAAAGGGGAGAATTAAGATTTCATAAAATTAAATGAAATGCTATTGGGAACTACTGGTGAAGAGAGAAAGAGAACGGTTGGTTGGTATGTGTATCAGCATGGGAATATACATATGTAATAGGTATATAAGTGCAGCTTCTCAATAATATATCAATATTCAAGGTTTGCAATGAGGGAGAAAGGACTAGTAGACTCAGTGGTTAAACAGACACTCTCTGGTAGCCTTGGCATATTTTGTTCTCCATGTGGTACACATTTAAGACTATGAAATACAATCCCTGAAATTCACTGCTCACCTTATGGTAACCCCTGATGATTACTGCTGTATCCGTTCCACAAAAGTGTCAGGAAAATGTTGAAATGTGTCTATTATATGTATTGTTGGTTGTTTTGCTATGATAAATTTTTGTGCTCATTTTGGAAAAAAAAAAGTTGAAGATTATCATAAGAAATGGTGTAGTGTGATAATTATTGAAAGGAAATTAGGCATGATTCCTGGGAAGATTTAAGTAAGTGCATTGTTTGTTCATTCACACTTGTATAGCTTTTGGAAACTCTGAGGCTATTTCTTTCTGTATTTAAGTTACTGATTCTGTTGGTAGCAGTGTTAACATTTTCCTTCCATTAAATCAGTTAACTCCAATTACTTAATCAATTTATTAAGTAATGTTCTATAAGCTTGGTAATTATTATAAGGTCTTTTTGTTACTTATTTAACAGTGAAACCTCAATGAAGTAAAGCCTTAGTTCTTATTAGGAAATTGTTCATAGTCAATTCCGTTATGTCTTACAACAATGGTCCCAACTTCAGCAAAAGACTCGGGCATCATATGAAGCCAGAAAGAGTTAGTACAATCAAAAGTTTGACTTTTATTGAAGGTGCAAGTGGGATCCATAACCTTCCATGGTCAAACGGCAGTGACCATGGAAGAAAGTAGAATGAGATTGAATATGTGCTTATTTAGCTCAATTCAGATTTGTAGTATCAATTAACAATAAAGCTCTAGAGCCAGATGGCCAGAGTTTGTAATTCTGTATCTACCATGTATTATTTAATGTAACCTTGGGCAGTGACTACTTTGTGTGTAGTTATCTAATCTGTAGAATGATTTTGGGAGTTAAATTGCTTAATGTGTACCTAGTACATACTATGTACTCAGTAAATGTGAGCATATATTAGTAGTAGTAGTGGTGGTAGTAGTATAACAGACCTTTACTAAGTACCTCCTATCATTATTATAAGTTTCTTAGAAGGCAGATACAGTGCATTTTGCATATTTTAAAAATGGTTATTAGATGATAATACACAATAAAGGCAAAGTGAATTATACATGTCCAGAAAAGGTTTTAAAAAAAACAACAACAATTGGTTCATGAATTTTATTGAAGAGGAATGTTGATATTTGTTTTGGTAGAGAAGTATCAGGAAAATTAGGATGGAATTTATATGGATCTTAAAGAATTGCTAGTGTTTTGATTGCTGGTGAAGTACTTGAGGTAGAAGCAATATAAATGCAATAAAGCACACGATTTTTGGGGTCACACTAAGCCACCTAGTTACTAGTTTTACTATAAAGGAAAAAAGTTATAAATAAAAATGAAAAGGTAGAAGTGTCCATAATGTAGATGAGAAAGTAACACCAATATCTCGGCCTGCTACCTTATGTTTACGCACACCATGCATATCATTTTTAAAGAAAGTACTTTATAGTCCCTAAAACGAATAAATCCTTGAGCCTTTTTCTATAAGTTGATAAAGTTCTTGAAAAAACGTTTTCTCATATTTTTTTGTGATACCATGTCCACAGATGTTTGTGTGACCTTTACAAATAGAGTAGGCATGTGGGTTTTCCCACTCCCAAACAGCCTAACTCTAACCTGGTAACCTTGTGTTGTTGTTGTTGTTTCTTTTCTTTAAATATTGACTCTGTCTTTTATACAAGAAATGTAATTCTCCTGAAATACAGGCTCCCTTGAAAACATTGTATGTAAAAGTACTTTCTAAAACACTTTTTATTCACTTGGAGTTTTCCTTTGACTTTTGACATCAAGCCCATATGTGTTGGCTGAAAAAGCTGGCTACAGGAGTTATTAGGCAGTTGGAGTTATTACTTTTGAGCAGAAGGCTACAAATAAGGAATATTAATTTGACAGTGATGTAAGAATAGAATGTAATTAGGTAATCGCAATGGTTTAATTGAGGGAGGGATGAGATTCTGACCTGGAATGGAAAGAATCAAAGTTGAGAGACATGGAATTCGTAAGACTTGACAATGAACTAGATGTGGAGGAAAGAGTTAACACTCAAGCTTCATATGTGGATGACCATAGAAATGGTAGAGCCATTTCTATGAAATGTTACTGATTCCTGTGGGCAATAGTATTTGGGACCTGATGAGTTTCATGCTGAGGGACATTTGTGCCAAGCTATCTAAAAGGCAGCAAAAAAGTAAGATAAATAGAATAGAATACAATACAATAGAATAAAAATGTGGGACTTGAAAAATACCTGTATCATCAACATTACTGATGAAATACCTATATCATTGATGTAGTTTAAGATATCTCCATAAAGTGAGAGCAAAACCCACAAAAGTAGATAAGATTGATGGAAGAATGGGAATAACATAAAAATGAGGGCACAAATAAATATGTTCCAAATGAAGGAACAGGAGAGAACTACAGAAAAAGAACTAAACAAAATGGAGGCAAGCAACCTACCAGATACAGAGTTCACAAACTGATTATAAGGATGCTCAAGCAACTTAGTGAGAACTTCAACAAAGAGATAGCAAGTATAAAGGACAAAAAAACCCACAAAAATAACCAGTTAAAGTGAAGAATACAAAAACTGAAATGAAGACTGCACTAGAAGGAATCACCAGGGGACTAGATGACACAGAGGATCAAATCAGCAATTTGGAGACAAGGTAGCAGAAAACACCCAATCAGAACAGAAAAAAATTAAAAAGAGGTTAGCTTAAGAGACCTCTGGGACAACATCAAGCTTACCAACATTCTCTTCATAGGGGTACCAGAGGGATAAGAGAGAGAGCAAGGAATTGAAAATCTATTTGAAGAAATAATGAAGGAAAACTTACCTAACCTGGCGAAAGAAATAGATGTACAAGCTCAGAAAGCACAGAGAGCCCCAAAAAGATAAACCCAAAGAGGCCACACCAAGACACATCATAATTAAAATGCCAAAGGTTAAAAACAAAGAAAGAATCTTAAAAGCAGCCAAGAGAAAAGCAGTTAATTACCTACGAGGGAACTCCCATAAGACTAACAGTTGATTTCTCAACAGAAACTTCGCAGGACATAAGGGATTGGCAGGAAATAATCATAGAGATGAAAAGCAAGAATCTACAACCAAGATTACTCTATCCAACAAGATTATCATTTAGAATGGAAGTAGAGATAAAGATCTTCCCAGACAAGAAAAATCTAAAGGAGTTCATCACCACCAAACCAGAATTACAACGAATCTTACAGGATCTTCTTTAAGATGACAAAAAAAAAAAAAAAAAAAAAAAACCATGAATAATAAAATGGCAATAACTACATATCTATCAACATTTACTTTCAATGTAAATAGATTAAATCCTCCAATCAAAACACATAGGAGAGCTGAATGGATAGGAAAACAAAACCCTTACATATGCTGCCTACAAGGCTCACACAGACTTATAGTAAAGGGATGGAAAACAATATTTCACGAAAATGGAAACAAACAAACAAAAAAACTGGGGTAGCAATACTTATACCAGACAAAGTATACTTTATTTATGTATTTATTTTTTGAAGTATACTTTAAAACAAAGGCTATAACAAGAGTCAAAAAAGATCCAGTAATTCCACTTCTGAGTATTTATCTAAAGAAACCCAAAATACTACTTTGAGGGGACATGTGCATCCATATGTTCGTTACAGCATTGTTTACAATGACCAAGATGTAGAGTTGCCTGGGTGTGCATCAATGGGTGAATGGATAAAGAGGAGGTGGTACATATATACAATGGAATATTGCTTATATGTGCAATCTAAAGAACAAAATAAACAAACAAGCAAAACAGATACAAACTTATAGATAAAGAGAATATTTTGATGTTTTCCAAATGGGAGGGGGTTGAAAGGGTGGATGTAAAAGGGGAAAGAATTAAGAAGTACAAACTTGTTACAAAATAGTCATGGGGATGTAGGATGTAGCATAAGGTATATAGTCAATAATATTGTGTAACTACATATGGTATCAGATGGGTACTAGATTTATCGGGGTGATAGATGAGAGGGGAGTTGAGAGACAGGGTGGAAAGGTGAAGGGATTAAGAAATACAAATTGGTAGTTACAATATAGTGATGGGGATATAAACTAAAACATGTGAATAATATAGTAATAACTATGTATAGTGCCATGTGGGTACTAGACTACTCAGGGGATCACTTTGTAAATTATACAAATGTGTAATCACTATGCTGTACACCTGAAAAAAAAACAAGACAAAAACATAGAACTTAGTTATCTAGAACTCATGTTTAAAAAATGAGCAGACAATTAGAAAATGGAAATAGTGGATATTTTCAAAAATATATGTCTACATATATTCATATGGTAAGACACATTTACAGTGGGGGTGGAAATTAACATATTTTAAGGTAGATTATTATGGAAAAATGTCCTAGATAACCAGACTATTCAAGTTCATCCAATTTTGGAAATTGAATATATGCATTTTTTTTTAGGTAGGTTAAAAAAATATGCTCCCAACATTGTCATATCATTTATGCATATTATCTCATTACTACTTAAACTCTTTTCTTTCTGTTTTTTTCTTCTGTTTGAGATAGTTGCTTCATTTTGAATCCAAAATCCTTTGTGAGCACTATTTAATATTTAATTTACTTGAGATTTTAATGCTCCATTTCCTCTGATATCAGTCACTTTCCTTTTAAAATTGTCTGTAAATTGAGTTGATATTTTCATGAAAAGCACTATCAAATGGTCAGTTCAAATGAGTTCAGGGATAATCTCCATTTTCTTAAAATGGTATTGTTTTAAAATATGTCAATATTGGCATATTGAAGAGGTATACTTGACACAAATGAAAAGAATAGAATGGTTGTTGAATATGCCGTTCAGTTAACATTTTTTTCAATTAAACTTTTTTATTTTGAGATATTTGTAGATTCCCATGCAGTTTTAAGAAGTAATACATGGGATCCCATTGATCCCATACCTAGTATCACAAAGATAACTTCTTGCAAAACAATAGTACAATATCATAATTAGGATAGTGATACTGGCAGAGTTGAGCTACAGATATTTCCTTCACCACAAAGATTGCTTTTGTAGCCACCACATTTCCCTTCCACCTACATCCCCTCCTTTATCCTTGACAACCAGTAAATCTGTTCTCCATTTCTATAATTTTGTCATTTCAAGAATGTTATATAAATGGAAGTATGTAACCTTTTGAGACCAACTTTTTTCATTCAGCGTAATTCTCTGGTAATTGATTCAGTTTGTTGCATGTTTTAGTAGCTTGTTCCTTTTCATTACTAATTAGTATCCCATGGTATGGATATACCACAGTTGATTTAACCATTCACTGTTGAAGGACAGACATCTGGGTTTTTCTGGTTTGGGACTATCATAAATAAAGCTGCTATAAATATTCATGTGCAGGCTTTTGTACGAACACAACTTTTCATTTCTGTAGGATAAATGCACAGGATTGCAATTGCTGGGTTGTACGGTTGTTGTATTTAGTTTTTAAAGAAACTGTCAAATTATTTTCCAGAGTGGTTGTAGTACTATTTTACATCTCACCACCAAACTGTGGGTGAGTGATCCAGTTTTTCAACAGTCTCACCACAACTTTCTGTTGTCACTATGTTTTATTTTAGCTATTGTGAGAGGTGAGTAGTAATATCTCATTGTGGTATGAATTTGCATATGTGTAATGGGTAATGATTTTCAACATTTTTCATGTGTTCATTTGCCATTTTTACATCTTTTTTGGCAAAATATTTTTTCTGTCAGTGGCACATTTTATAATTAAATTGTTTTTTTACTGTTAAGTTTTGAGTTCTTTATTTTCCTAGAAGTTAGTCCTTTGTCAAATATGTGGTTTGCAAATATTTTCTCAGTCTGTACTGTGTCTTTTCTTGCTCTTAGCAGGGTCTTTCACAGAGTTTATGGTTCTAATTGTATGAAGTCTAGATTATCACTTTTTCCTTCTATGGGTTGTGCTTTTGGTGCCAACTCTAAGAACTCTTTGGCCCTAGATCTCAAATATTTTCTTCTCTGTTTCCTTCTCAGGTTTATCGTTTCACATTTTATATTTAAGTCTATAATCCATTTTGAGTTGATTTTTACAAAATGTGTGAGATTTAGGTTGAAGTCCAGTCTTCTTTATTTCCTATGGATGTCTTATTGCTCAAGCTCCGTTTGTTGAAAAAGCTATTCTTCTTCCATTTAATTGTCTCTGCACCTGTGTCAAAAAATCAGTTGAGTGTATTTGTGCTTCCTTTATTTTGCTTAAATCCCAATACATACTGTAGTCTGTATGTGGAAGGAGGGGCATTCCTACTGCTCATTGCCTCCTGGGTGACTGCCCTGAAGGTTGTTTCAGAGGTACCATTTGTACTGTAAGGAGAGAGCTATCTGTTTTTGTAGAAGTCAGGGCACTGAGCTGTACAGAAGAAAGGAGGGAAAAATGCAGCTTCTGCCCACTTCCTTTCAGGCAGGGGGTTTCTCCTCTTTGCTGAGGGTCATTGTGTTGTAGGTCACCAATTCAGCTCCTTTATGTCAACATTGGACTTCTTTCAGATTTTGGCAATAAATTTTCCATCTGTCTTGGGTTTTTGTTCAAACCCATTGTTTTGTTCAAATAATGCTATGATTGTTTTGTTCAGTCTTTTCTGCTTGAAAGGGCAGTTTTATGGGTGTGGCTCGATGCAAGCTTTTTTTGGAGATGTTAAACCAGGCACCTCTGAAACCACAAGTCCTAAATTCATTGTTTTAAATAACATTTTACATTACATTTAAATCAGCATGTTTAGCATTTATGTGGAACCCAGTATAAACGGTTGAGGCAAAATAGAGAAAGAGAAGAGTAGGAGAATAAATAGAAATGATATTAAAATCAAAATCCATACCCTCATTGTAGTTGTGACTCAAAATATATCTATGCGTGAATACATGTATATACAAATGTGAAGATTTACAAATGATTGCAAAGCAAAGCAACAATAGGTGCACACTTAGTTTCCCAAAATGTGTTAACAAGAACTAGCGCTATGGGGTAGTAACATCTGTTGTGCCAGGGAAGTGGAGGTACCAAAATAGACTTGGGAAATGTTGGTGTAAATATATTTGAGCAAGAATTTGGCTATAAACATTTTCAAAACTTTGAATTTACAAATTTATATTATGGCTCTCCAGAAAATGCAATATCGCCAAAACCTATTTGATATGTAATTGCATAGAGCATCTTGTGAGACCAGGTTTATTTAAGATATCAGATTGTGGCGTGCTAATATTATCTATTTATTTAACAATATTTAAGAGTGTTTAATATGTGCCAGATATAATTTTAGGCAACTTAAAAATATTACTCCATTTAATCATCATAATATCATGAGGATGGTGTTATGTTATGATAGTTTTACAGGTGAAGAAGCTAAAGCATAGAAAGATTAAATAACTTTCCAAGGTCACCCAGGTAATATATGATGTAGCCAGGATTTATACCCAGGCAGCCTGGCTCAAGATTTCATGATGACTTTACTTCTACGATGGCATGCAAAGTAACCAATATTAAATTTAATGCTAGAGATTTGAAATAATTTTAGATAATTAAACTTTCTGGGTAACCAATTAGTTCTTTCTTGTTTTGATTTTGTTGCTAAGAAACTATGTTTGCCTTCTCAGCTGAACAGTTTTTTGTAACATTCAGGGTATCTTTGTGAGGAGCAATATGTGAATACATTAGCTAGTACTTCCTCATTTATTTTATAACTATTTATTGAACATGCCCTTGCTAGATGCTAGGGGCACAAAGACAAATAAAAAGGAAATTTTGACCTCAAAGTACTAAGAATCCGGTTAGGATAGACAAGAAATGGAGGAAGATTCAAAGACTGAGCTGTATTGTACATTCTGTATCTTTGACAATACTCCACTGAATAAATTTTTGTCTTAACTATTTGCTATCTAGAAGTCAAACAAAAATCTGGTGAACTGAGAATTTCAGTGAATCAATGACTATCACAGCACCCATTTGCTAAGAGGGGAGCCAAATTCATGGTAGATATTTTATAGAATTCAACAGAATTGATGAATTTGGGCAGATTTTTTTAAAAGGGCAGAGTATATCAGGGAATGGGAATTAAAAGAAATTAAAAGTAGTCTGAGAAAAAAATTGTTTGGTTGGTGCAATCAGTCCAAATTAAAGGATCAATTGAGACTAAGGATCTATACGTGAAATTAAAATGGAAGGTCTTGGATGCTAACCTGCAGAGATATCTATTTGTTTTCCTGTTTCTTCCACTGGTTGAGGGTAGGAATTTCCCCATCACCATAGAAAAATGGATGGTTTATAAAACTGAGTAATTGTTTGTTGAAAGAGAAAGAGAGATTTTGTAAAGATAACTCAAAGTTTGTATTAATATCTGTAGTCACTATGAAATACATTACAATTTTCTTAAGTACTCTTCATATAAAGAAGCGTGTATGTATACACAAACTGCAAAAAGCACATTCTGATATTTCAGATGGTCCTTATTGATAAAATGTTTATCTAGTAGTGGTTAGTGTCTGCTCTAGTTATAGTACAGGTGTTCTTTTCTCTTTCAGGTTCTGAGCTCTTTGTTTTCTTCTCCTCTCTTACATTTCAGAGGAAGGCAGTGGACCAGGAAGCTGGAATATGTTCCATATATAAATTACCACTTTTAAAATTATCTTCATACTGCAGATCTATTTGACCTTAAAAGTACACAAAACAATTATCACATTACCCTGATTTATGGTGTTTCAGGATCTATCACTGTCTCAAGTCATCATTTTATCCTACTTAAATATAGTAAATGTACATATTGAGTGATCATAATCTATGCCATATTTAGGATAGAACCCCAACTCTTTGATATCTGTAATCATTGAAAGAATCATATTAATGGGAGTTACTCTTCTTCGTTGGGTTTCTGATAACAACCCTCATATCTGTGAGTTCTTCTACCTTGCAAAAGTAGACTGCAAAAGCTATGTGTATATTAATTAAATACTCTGTGTTTGCAATTCCAGTTATATCGTCTTATAAGAATGCTTGCATACATGCTTATGTCTGGGGGCAGGGGCTATAAAATAATGAGGCTGCTTATTTGCTTAGCAAAAATAGCCTCTTTTTGGGTTATTTTTGTGACATTTCATTAATGCAAATATCAAAAGATAAAAGAACCGAGATTTCTGGTTGATTCTAAAATCATTTTTTCCTGAAGTGTATTATAAATAGTATGTTTAAGAGGAAGTCATCTTTGGTTATACTTAAAATAACTCAGTACACCCAGACTGTATTTAACAGAAAGGGAGTTAAAAACAAAGCACGGAGAGTATCTGCAATGGGCTATCTGAAATAGAAGAGTGATGAATGTCCTGTGAGTCAGAATAACGTAGGCATTGAAGGAATTAGCAAGAAAAAGAAATATCTTATTTTGTTTCTATTACCTAAGTGAGTCAAGTGCAAAAGCAGAAAGTTTATATGTGTGTATATGTGTGTGCTTATCTATGTTTATTATTTTTTGTGTTGTTGCTTGAATTACCTAAAAGCAACTTAAAGTGTTCAACAAGAGTCTGGAGGGGCTGCATCATCAGTCTGCATAACGGTAAAAATACTACCGTTGGATCCAGACTACTTCAAAGCCTCAGGAGGAGCTATTTCCAGGATATGGAATGATTTATTTGAAATAACATGATGTGAGAAAAACTACTAAGAATCTTAAAAGATGACAGAGTGTTTTTCAAGCTTCATGAACTATGATGAAGGTGCCACCTCAAGGACTCCTGAAAGCCTACTTGCAAGCGCTCCCTGGATCACCACTGAGAATGCATCTGTTTCCTGATTGTTTTTGAGTAGCTGTTTGGCAGTGTGAGGTGATACTATCTGGGTACAAAGAAACAAAGTGAATAGTGTGTGTACTGTGCTTGTTATCCAGACAACATCATGTCACCTCAAAAAGAATAATGTTTAGAGCTGAGTAGGATTTAATTTTATTTCAGTGTACCTAGATTGGTTATATCCTTTCATTATGTTTAAAATGATTAATAGCCAGCAGCAATCCTTAGTGAAGGGGGACAAAGACTACTGTTGAATATCATTGTTGACTTGGAATGATAAAGATATATTTTCATTATAACTGCCCATAAAATAAATTTCTTAACAAAAATAACTTCCTCTCCCCCTGTTTACTACCCTGTAGGTACTTTTTTAAAGGCTCTTTCTCCTTTTACTATTGACTCAAGAGAAATTTCCAGGGAAAACCTCCTGACTCTGGAAGCCTATTTTTGCCTGGTTTCAGTTCTTTTGGTTCTAGTTCTTTTTTTTGCCCATTCCCATTGAAATGTTACCTGGGACATTTGCCTTTGGCGAGCACTCCCACATATGGCTTTGGTTCTCACTTGTAGCCCACATGCCTGTCTACCCCTTCCCTGAAATGGGAATTCAGACAATAGGAACCTTTTTTTTTGTTATCGAGTGACTATATTAAGCCCATAAACATGGAGCCTTATCTTATTTTTCAGAATGGGCACGCTGAGTCACTTTCCTCGTGCTGGTACCCAGGATCTCTCATGAAATAGTAGTAGTTACACCTGTTGATCAAAAGCCAAGGCCCTAAAGCAACAGAAATGGAGACAAAGCATGCAGGAAGAAAGGAAATTTAACCCTTACTGAGTTACCAGCTTACCTGCTACAATCAGAATAAAGTCTTCCAATAAAGTCTTCCAACAAAGTCTTCCAATAAAGTCTTCCAACAAAGTCTTCCAATAAAGTCTTCCACCTCTAAGGGGTCCATGGATTAGCAGCATTAGCATCACCTGAGAGCTTGTTAGAAATGCACAACCTCAGGCCATGCCCAGACCTACTGATCAGAAACGTCATCTTAATGACGTCCTAAGGAGACTCCTTTGCACATCAGAATGTGAGAAGCGTTGAGATAAAGCATTTAAAAATATTTTCTCATTTAATTCTCATAGCACTTTTACATGGTTGGCATTATTATGCCCATTCTACAAATGAGGACTGCTAGGAATAGAGAGAATAAGTAACTTACTCCAGCCCAGAGGCTAACTAATGCCTTTCCGCTATACAGTGGGCCCCATCTGTGCTAATAACAAGAGTGATGACCATGCCAAAACACAGGACTTTATTAACGTAGGGATAATTTGACAGCTGGATAGTTTCCAATTGCTGTGACAAAAAAACCCCACAAAAGTCAGTTACTCTCATAGCTAGTTGTAGTCACAAAGAAAATAGTTTCATTATTTTTAGTCATACCTCTATTTTAAGCTAAATGATATTAACTTCTTTAATTTGCAATCCAAAAAACTCATTTAGATTTTGATCTGAACAACTTTTAGCTGCTATCTCCAGAAGCCAAATTCAGCCTCAGAGATTGAAATTTTGCCACGATAGTTAGATGTTCCAAAAAGGTGCCACTGAATCCAAAAGCAATTCCAAAAGTGGAATTGTAAAAGAAAATTTTACTTTAGTAGTACGCTGGAATTAGTGCATAGTCTCCTAAAATGTAAATACTAATTTTCATGTTCAACTTCTGTGGGGACAGAGCCAGGAGTGCAGTTTCCAGGCTCTCGGCCTCACATCGAAAGGTGCTGGCTCAGGTAGTACATGGCCATCAACTATGATTGGATGGCCATCAGCTGTGGCTAGTTGGCCATCAGCTGTAACCAGTGAGCCATTGGTCACTAATATAACTGCCATGGCTACGCCAGCAGAAAATGGGGGGCTAGCAAGAAGATGGTGGCTGAGCCAGCAAGCAGCGGAGTGTGGATTGTGGATTGCAGAGAGGAAGATTGCAGCTAGCAAATGGGGAGTCGGTCAGTCAGCAGAAAAGCGGACAGCAGGTCGCACGTCGTGTGAATCCAGCCTCCAGTGAGACTATAGTGATATCACTCCCCTACTTATGGCTCCGTTGGTGTTCCTTTTTGGCCTCACCATATTCTGTGTTCTTGTGTGGGGAGCGGGAACTAAGACCCCACATGACACCCTGCATGACAACTTCTGAGAGTCTTATTTAAAAATCATATAAAAATACATTCTATTTCTAAAAAGTGTCTTATTACCTTTTGATCACAACTCATACACTCCCAAGAAAAAGGACCAGGCATGAAACAGTAGAGATTAATGTTTCTTTCAGCAAGTCATTGTTGGAAACAAAATGTGTCACTATCCAACAGACACCAAGTTTAACAAGGCACTCAAGGTCAACAAATGTCAACCTGTCAGAATTTTCCAGCTAAAGGAAGTTAATCACCACAGCCTATTACGTAGAATGTCTAAATGTGTAAGAGAATGAGTTTGCCGAACTCTTGAAATCACAGGGCTTGTCACCCACGGTAAAAATTATGTGGACCTACCATATGTCAAATTTCTATAGCAAAATATCATAGACTGATATCAACAGACTTGAAACTACATAGGAAACAGAAGAGGCAAACATCAGGATTCCTGGAAACAAAATTAATTTCATTATTTTCCTAAGTTTTCACAATAGACAGGAATCAATCGGAAGTCAATTAAAGAATTTAGCTTTGTAATGATAAACCAAATTACTGAGTATCTCCAGAGATCAGTGATACGCAACCCTGGTGGATGGACATTAAAGTCAACTGAGAAGCAACCCAACGATAACTCCCCAATTTTTACTTAGTTTATCTGCAATGGAGCGTCTGATTTTCTAAGCTCCCCAGGCAATTCTGATGTGCAGCCAGCATTGAGAGCCCCTTCCTTGGTTGATGCTGAAATAAATGAAGGACTAGTGAAGAGACAAGTGTCTGATATGATGTTGAAAGAAACTCTTGAGAATTGACCATTTCAGGTTATAGCTGTTTTATCTTTGGAGGTAAGACTGACGAAAGACATAGAATGAAAGCATGGAGATATGGAGACCTCTTCTTTTCCTACAACTCTAATGTTCTGAGCATTTTCAATCAGTAATTGAAGATGGAGAAGAAATTATTTTATGTTTAGGTTTTTCTCTATTATAAGGGTTCTGCAGAGAACATACTTGCATGTACATATGAGGTCAGAAAATTAAGTTTGCGAACTCATTCTAGAAAAAGTGCTACATACCTCATTGCTGACTATCACTACGGTCACCTTCGAAGTACTTCCCTTGGGAAGCTATGCACTGATGCCAGTGCCTAGTCCACCCTTAGAAGCAGTTTTGGAACTCTTTTTCTGGAATGGCCATCAGAGCTGTCATATTACCCTTCGTGTCCTGAATATCATCAAAATGTTTTTCAATACTTCCTTTATCTTTGGGTAAAGAAAGAAGTCACTGGGGGCCAGATCAGGTGAGTAGGGAGTGTGTTCCCATAAAGTTATTTGTTTGCTGGCTAAAAACTCCCTCACAGACAGTGCCGTGTGAGCTGATGCATTGTCATGATGCAAGAGCCATGAATTGTCGGCAAAAAGTTCAGCTCATCTAACTTTTTCATGCAGCCTTTTCACCACTTCCAAATAATAACTTGGTTAACTGTTTGTCCAGTTGGTACAAATTCATAATGAATAATTCCTCTGATATCAGAAAAGGTTAGCAACAATGTGGCAACAAGTTCATGAACTTAATTGTCCAACCTCATATTGCTGCATTTCATTTGCTAAAATATTGTGAGAATTTTTGTATGTTAGAACTATTAGTCTATAATTTTCTTTTCTTGTGGTTTAGACTTTGTCTTGGTAGTAAGCTAATGTTGGTCCCATAAAGTGAATTGGATATTATTGCCTCTTCTTCATTTTTTTTTGAAGGTGTTTTTATAGAAATATTATTTCTTCCTTAAATGTTTGGTAGAATTTACCACCAAAGCTATCTAGCCCTGGAATTTTCTTTGAGGGATAGTTTTTAACTACAAACTCAAATACACACACACCACACACACACACACACACACACTCTCACACACACGTTGATATTTGTACTATTCAGGCTGTGTATGCTTAAATGTTGTTTGGTAGTGTCAGTTTGTTCATTTCATCTACTTTGTCAAATTTGTTGGCATAAAATTATCAATACTATCTCATTAATAAGATTTTAATATCTGTTGAATCTTCTTTTACTTCTTTCATTGCTTATGTCAGTAATATGTGTTTTTTCTTATTTCTTGAGATCATTTTGGCTAGATTTATCAATTTGTTGATCTTCTCAAAGAAACAGCTGTTGTGTTTCTATTGTGTCTCTATTGTGTCTCTATTGCATTTTCTTTATTTTATTGACTTCTACTCTGATCTTTATTATTCCCTTTCTTCTTCTTCTTACTTTGGGTTTAATTTGCTGTTGGATGATGTCATGGAGAGGAAGTGACTGCTGGTTGACCAGCAAGCTGGACTGGGCAATTGGAGACTCCTCACCTCCTCCCTGTCCTTGGAATATATATATTCTATCCCATATATTCTCAAAGCGGGAGCCATTCAAGGACTTAGCCTCAAGCTAGTAATGTGTCTTTGAGACCATCTGGATGGTACAAGTGACCAAACCCAATTAAGTCCTCTATGTAAACTTCTAAGATTTTTGCAAGCAGATGCAGAGAGCTACTCATCTTATGATCCCCCAAGATAAGTCTCACATGTAAATTCACTTGGTTATTAAACATGACACCTACCAACTGGAGTGGTCTGCCTTTTTCTTCCATGTCTCCTTGAGCTACGTGTAGGGGTCCAGTTTGCAAACCAACATTCGCTCTTCTTTTTCTAGTTCCAGAGGTCACTGATTTGAGACCTTTCTTATTTTCTAATACAGATATTTTGGATTATAACTTTCTCTCTAATTTGTGTTTTATTACCATCTCACACATTTTTGTATGTTGTGTTTTCATTTGTGGTTTAATCAAAATAATTTCTAAATATCTTTTTTATTTCTTCCTTGACCTATATGGGCTTTGCATTATTTAGTGCGTTATTTAGTTTACAAGGCAGACTGCCCCAATTGGTAGGTGGCAGGTTTAATAACCAAGTGAATTTACATATGAAGCTTATCTTTCTTTTATTGGTTACTAATTTAATTTTATTTTTGTCAGAAAACATAATTCTTTGATTTGAACCATATTAAAGTATTGAAACTTGTTCTATGACCCGGATATGGTCTATCTTGAAAATTTTTTCCATGTGCACTTAAAAAATGTGTATTAAGCAGCTGTAAGGTGGAGTATTCTATAATTGTCAAATTAAGTTAGTAGATATTGTTGTTCAGGTCTGTATTTTTACTGATTTTCTGCCTGCTTGTTCTATCAGTTATTGAAGGAAGGATGTTGAAATATATGAATATAATTGTGGAATTGTCGATTTCTCTTTGAAGTTCTGTTTTTGCTTCATGTATTTTGAATTTCTGTCACAGGTACATAAACATTTAAGATTGTTATGTCCTCTTGATGAATTGTCCCCTTTATTATTATGAAATGACCCTCTTTATTTCTGTTAATATTGTTTGCTCTGAAATCTTCTTTTTCTGATGCTATTATAGCATGACTGCTTTCATTTAATCATAGTATGACATATGTTTCTCTATCCTTTTACTTTGAACTTTTTTTGTTGTATTTGAAATGTATTCCTTATAGGCAGCATATAGTTAGGGCTTTCTTTTTTATTCTATACTGATGATCTCTGTCTTTTCATTGTGTGTGTTTTCTAGAGGATGCTTTAAGCTTTATAGCATACATTTTAAACGCACCAGGTGAGCCATCAAGTGATGTATCGTTGCACATATAGGAAGTTTATAATAGTACACTTCCATTCCCCTCCCCCAGCTTTTGTGCTGTTGTAGTTATTCCTTATAATTCACTGTATGTTATAAACCCCATAATATATTATTATTTTTGCTTTAAACCATCTCTTTTAAAGCTATTTAAAAATATATTGTGTATTTACCATTTTCAGTATTATTTTGAAATAATTATTATACAGGTGGCTGCAGATATCTGTATCTTAATAATTTGAAGCTTCCTTGATGATGGAATAATTTTTAATATTATATATTAAATAAATAATTTATTTTTAAATTTTTTCAATGAATAAAATATTTGTTGAAATATTTTCAACAAATTAATATTTGTTGAAATTTCTGCAAGTCACATTTCTATAATGTGATTTGTAAAAGGAAAATATGTTCTGAATAATTAAAACCTCATTCAATTCTTAGAATTTTGCAATTTCTCTATTTTGAGAAAATTACTTTATTTGCTGCTCAGAACTCTATTGTATTTCTTTTAAACGTTTGTATCTTCCCAATTTTACAAGTTTGGGCTTTTCATTCCAAAAACAGCTTTTCTTTGTGTTCCCCAGCTACTTTGTTGATAATCCTGAGTTATCTTTCTGTGTATCCCTATCCTAACTCAGCAACGGGTTAGAGAATGGCTGACTTCCCCTTCTTCTCCATAGGATATTTGACTCCTGGTTTTATTATTCTTTCCAGGCAGAACACTTAATCTGAATGTCCTCTGTATGGTGGCTTCCCACCGCCCCTTCACCAAGCACACTCTCCCACCACTCCCATCCATCTCAAAACACAATCTATATAGAACATTGCATGGATGGAAGTGGCATCCCCTATTACTTGGGAAGCTGGCCTCTGCAGCCCGACTGACAGGGTTTGAATCCTGACTGTCACTTACCTGTCCTGTGACTGGGCATGTTACTCAAGCTATAAAATGGTAGAATGCTACCTACTTTATGAAGTTGTTAAGAGAAGAAAAAGAGCTGATGCATGTAAAGTGCATAGCATAGTGCCTCACACAAGGTTAGACCTCAATGAATATTAGCGCTTTTTAATATTATTATTATTTACTCAAGGAAACCTCTCATACAATTCTTTACTTTGCTATATTCATCAGCCATGTCTTTTTTTTTTTTCTAGTTGGTAAACATCCATTCTCAAGCATCACATCCCATATGTATTTGGACAAATGATAAATTTGTTTGAAAGAGTAGAATTCTCCAAAAATGTATTACTATTTTAAAAATTAGCATATTGTTTCAGCAAGAGAAAGCTCTCTGGCTAAGTTATTTTTAATATTTTCTTGTAATACAATGAAGGATCAAATATCTGGAATTGCCTAACCTAAGTGGATTCTTTTTCTTTCTCTTATGTTCATCTACTGTGCTGGTTTTACAGAGGTATGGTCCTAAACTTAAAACTAATATGCATGTGTATATTTTTTATATACAACTTTATCATGTAATTGTTCATCTTCATATCAGATAACAAATTTCTTATCAAACATAAAATGTGAATGTGGCAGTCACTTTCTCCTACAAATAACATGTAGCTTGATTCTAATGGTAGATATACAGCATGCATATGGGGTAGTACAGGTGTAACATAAAAAATCTTACATTTGAAGTTCAGAAACACTTAGAGCCTCAATAGTTAATTCTGTATTAAATGTCTGCTGAATTCCATAAGCTACAGAAGCATTGCTGATGTCATTACACCCCAAAGTGGCAGCAAGGTCAGTGTGATATCATCATTTACCACACAAAAATGCAATGCATTCGATACAATACCTAGGTAATGGAGAAGCTCGTTACTTTTTACTTACAGGAACAGATGTGTTTCTACTGTTGGAGCAACATAAAAACAAAAAACAAAACCCAAAACCCAATGTAAGTCCCCTTGCAAGTAAGAGTTCAACTTATGTAGTTCAAAGATTACTGAACTGGGATCAAAATGGCAGCATGAGGTGAGCCTCTGTAAAGCTACCCTGGAATTTACAACTAATCGAACAACAATAACTCCACAAAAGACTCCCTGCACAGCAGACAGGCAAGACGAAGAGGACCACTACTGAATTCACCTAAAGGGGGGCGAATTGCGCGAGCAGGGGAGGAGGGAAGGGAGAAGTGCGAAGATGGAGCCACACAGGCGCAGGACGCAGACCTAGCTCAGTGCTCTGAGCTCGCTGCATCCCAGAACTACTGCAGCTTCAGGAGAGGGAAGAACTCGGACTGCTAGGGCTCCGCTGATGGCCCCCAGGGCTGAGGGGGCAGCATATAACACGGCTGAACCCAACGCTCACGGTAGAGACCTCGGAGAAAAGACTGAGGGAAGAAGGCTGAAAACAGTGGTGTAAGCCCGCACTGCCGAGCAGAGAATGGAAGCCTTAGGCACTGAGACTAGCAGCCCCCTCCCTACCCTCCCAGGGCTCGCTCTGCCCCCACCTGCCCAGTGCTAGAAGAGGAACAGTAGCAGTGTCAGATCAAAAGAGCAGAATATTTGCTGTTCTGCGAACTGTGGACCGCAGACACAGATTCGCAACCCAACTAATTCTAGCAAAGGGTAGGGAGATGTGGAAGCAGAACTGGCTGTGGTGGTGTGGCCACCATTGCTCTGGGCCACCTCTCACAACTCACCCCGCCCCTGGCCCCACCTATCTGGGCAGATCCCTGCAGGAGTAAACAGAACTGCTGAAACACACGGGCTCTGAATCTGGTGCAGGACGAGCTTTGGAACTTCAAAAGCTCTCCGCATACCCACACAGACACTGCGCCCTGTTACCCAGGCGAACTATTAACAGAGGAGAAGCCCATCTCCCAGGGAATCCCCCCATTGTGTGAGAAGCTGGAATAGTGCACACATAGCACTACCGTGTGAGACAGAAAAAAATGGCTGCAGTCGGAGAGAAAATAAACATTCTACCAACAAGTACTGGAAAACAAAAGAAAGACCTCTTCCTATCAACCTGTTGCAGAAGCCACTCCTGTAGATGTCTAGGAAGAGAAATAATAAATCAGTAATTGCCATGAATAACCAAGGCAACAAGACACCTCAGAAAGAAAGTGAAAAGTCTCCAGAAAAGGAACTTAAAGGAACTTTCCATTTTCCACACATGGAAATATGTGACTTAAATGAGAGAGAATTCAAGATTGCAGTTCTGAAAAAAACTCAATGAGATGCAAGAAAACACAGAAAGGCAGTTTAATGAACTCAGAAACACAATCAAAGAACAACATGAGCATTTTACAAAAGAGATTGAAATTTTAAAAAAGAACCAAGTAGAATTTCTGATGATTAAGAACTCAATAGAAGAAATTAAGAATGAAATCACCAGCTTAGGTAGTACAGTTGACCAGATGGAGGAAAGAATCAGTGACATCAAAGACGGAAACCTGGAAATTACACAGATGGAAGAAGAAACAGACTTGAGACTTAAAAGAAATGAAAGAACTCTACAAGAACTTTCTGATTCCATCAGAAAGAGCAATATAAGAATAATGGGCATACCAGAATGAGAAGAAAGAGAGAAGGGAACAGAGAATATATTCAAACAAATTGTTGATGAGAACTTCCCAAACTTGTGGACAGAACTGGATCCTTGAATCCAAGAAGCAAATAGAACACCTAATTACCTCAATCACAACAGGCCTTCTGCAAGGCACATTGTATTGAAGTTGTCTAAAATCAACGACAAAGAAAGAATCCTCGAGGCAGCCAGGGTAAAGAAGACGGTAACCTACAAAGGAAAGCCCATTAGATTATCACCAGATTTTTCAGCAGAAACTCTACAAGCCAGGAGGAACTGGAACCAAATACTCAAACTATTCAAAGAGAAATTATGAGCCAAGAATAATATATCCAGCAAAGATATCCTTTAGATATGAAGGAGGAATAAAGACCTTTCCAGACATACAGAAGCTGAGGGAATTTTCTAATACACGACCTGCACTACAAGAAATACTAAAGGAGACTATTCGACCACCATCAACAGGGACAATTTGTGGCAACCAAAACATAAAAAGGGGGACAGTAAAGGCCTGAACCGGAATATGGGAATGGAGAAAGTAAGTGTGCTAAATAAAATGGAATACTCTAAATATCAAACTTTCTTTTACTTAAACTTAAAGGTAACCACTCAAGAAAAATCCAGAACTGAAATATATATTGTAATAAAAGAAGAAACAGAGGGAAACATCATGGTATAACACCATACAGAAATAATAGACAACAACAAAAAGGCAAAGAAACAATGGAGACACAGCCTTGCCAGAAAACTAAAGATAGAATGACAGGAAATCCTCACATATCAATAATCACCTTAAATGTAAATGGATTGAAGTCACCAATAAAAAGTCACAGAGTAGCAGATTGGATCAAAAAACTAAACCCAACCATATGCTGTCTCCAAGAGATACATCTTAGTTACAAGGACAAGCATATACTCAAAGTGAAAGGGTGGAAAGTGACATTGCAAGCAATTGGTACCCAGAGAAAATCAGGTGTAGCCATAATGATATCAGATGAAACAGACTCCAGGGTGAAAAAGATAACAAGAGACGAGATGGACATTTCATAGTGGTAAAGGGGACTATACAACAAGAAGACATAATAACAGTCATCAATATTTATGCCCCCAATCAGGGAGCACCGAAATATACCAAGCAATTACTAACAGAACTAAAGGGAGAAATTGACCAAAACACAATTATACTAGGGGACCTAAATACATCACTGACATCTATGGATAGATCATCCAAATAGAAAATAAAAAATGAAATATAGCAGCCTTAAATGAAGATGAAGTGGATATAATTGACATATATAGAGCACTTCATCCTAAAACATCAGACTATACATTCTTTTCTAGTGTACATGGAACATTCTCAAGGATAAACCATATATTGGGACATAAAATCAGCCTCAGCAAATTTAAGAAGATTGAAATCATACCAAGCATATTCTCTGATCACAAGGCTTTGAAATTGGATGTCAACTGCAAAAAGAAAGCAGGAAAAAACACAAATACATGGAGATTAAAAAACATACTTTTAAAGAACGACTGGGTCAAAGAAGAAATTAGAGGAGAGATCAAAAGATACATAGAAACAAATGACAATGAAAATACACTCTACCAAAATTTTTGGGATGCAAGAAAGCAGTTGTAAGAGGGAAATCTATATCATTACATGCCTATCTCAAGAAACAAGAAAAATCCCAAATAAATAACCTCATGTTACGCCTTAAAGAACTAGAAAAAGAAGAACAAGTGAAACCCAAGGTCAGCAGAAGAAAGGAAATAACAAAAATCAGAGCAGAACTAAATGAAATAGAGAACAAAAAGACAATAGAAAAAATTAATGTGACAAAGATGTGGTTCTTTGAAAAAATTAACAAAATTGACAAATCCTTGGCTAGACTCACTAACATAAAATGAGAGAAGACACTAATTAACAAAATCAGAAATGAAAAAGGGGATGTTATCACGGACACTACAGAAATACAAAGGATCATCCAAGAATACTATGAAGGACTATATACCACCAAATTCAATAACCTAGAAGAAATGGACAAGTTCTTAGAAACATATAGCCTTCCAAAGCTGAACCATGAAGAACTGGAAAATCTAAACAGACGGATCACCAGTAATGAAATCGAATCAGTCATCCAAAACCTTCCTAAAAGCAAAAGTCCGGGACCAGATGGCTTCACTAGTGAATTCTACCAAACCTTCAAAGAGGATCTAATACCAATCCTGCTCAAACTCTTCCAAAAAATTGAAGAAGAGACAGTACTCCCTACTCATTTTATGAGGCCAACATTACCCTGGTACCAAAACCTGCTAAGGACAACACAAAAAAAGAAAACTACAGACCAATATCTCTGATGAATACAGATGCAAAAATCCTAAACAAAATTCTAGCAAATCGAATACAACACTGCATTAAAAAGAGTATTCATCACGACCAAGTGGGGTTCATCCCCGGGGCACAAGGATGGTTCAACATCCGCAAATCCATCAATGTGATACATCACATAAACAAAATAAAGGACAAAAATCATGTGATTATATCAATTGATGCAGAAAACGCATTTGATCAGATACAACATCCATTTATGATTGAAACACTTAATAAAATAGGTATAGAAGGAAAACACCTTAACATAATAAAGGCCATATATGACAAGCCCTCAGCTAATCTCATAATTAATGGTGAAAAACTGAAGCCCTTTGCTCTAGGTTCAGGAACACGACAGGGCTGTCCCCTACCACCTCTGCTTTTCAACATAGTGTTGGAAGTCCTTGCCAGAGCAATCAGGCAAGAGAAAGAAATAAAAGGCATCCACATTGGGAATGAAGAAGTTAAATTATCACTCTTTGCAGATGACATGATGCTATATATAGAAAACCCTAAAGACTCCACCAAAAAACTATTAGAAACAATCAACGAATATAGTAAAGTTGCCAGCTACAAAATCAACGTCCAAAAGTCCATTTCATTCCTATATACTAACAATGAAATCTCAGAAAAAGAAATACAAAAAACAATTCCTTTTGCAATTGCAGCAAAAAGAATATAATACCTAGGAATAAACTTAACCAAGGATGTGAAGGACCTATATGCTGAAAACTATAAGACATTTTTGAAAGAAATTGAAGAAGACACAAAGAAATGGAAAGACATTCCGTGCTCATGGATTGGAAGAATCAACATAAACATAGTTAAAACGGCCATATTACCCAAAGCAATATACAGATTTAATGCAATCCCCATCAACATCCCAATGGCATTTTTTAAAGAAATAGAACAAAAAATCATCAGATTTGTTTGGAACCACAAAAGACCCCAAATAGCCAAAGCAATCTTAAGAAAAAAGAACAATACTGGAGGTATCACACTCCCTGACTTTAGCTTGTACTACAAGGCAACAATAATCAAAACAGCATGGTATTGGCAGAAAAACAGTCACATAGACCAATAGAATAGAATTGAGAACACAGAAATAAAACCGCATAAATATAGACAGATAATTTTTGACAAAAAAGCTAAAAACATACAATGGAGGAAAGACAGCCTCTTCAATAAATGGTGCTGGCAGAATTGGATAGCCACGTGCAAAAGAATGAAACTGGACTGCTGTCTGTCACCATGTACCAAAATTAATTCAAAATGGATCAAAGACTTAAGCATAAGACCTGACACAATAAACTGCATAGAAGAAAACATAGGTACTAAACTTATGGACTTTGGGTTCAAAGAGCATTTTATAAATTTGACTCCAAAGGCAATGGAAGTAAAAGCTAATACAAACGAATGGGACTATATGAAACTTAAAAGCTTCTGCACAGCAAAAAAACCATCGACAAAATAAAGAGGCAACCAACTGAATGGGAGAAGATTTTTGCAAACAGTGCCTCTGATAAGGAGCTAACATCCAAAATATACAAGGAACTCATGAAACTCAACAACAAAAAAACAAACAACCCAATCGAAAAATGGGCAGAGGACCTGAAGAGACATTTCTCCAAAGAGAACATACAAATGGCAAATAGACATATGAAAAAATGCGCAACATTATTAATCATCAGAGAAATGCAAGTAAAAACCACAATGAGATATCACCTCTCCCCAGTCAGAATGGCTATCATCAACAAGACAAATAGTAACAAGTGTTGTAGTGGCTGTGGAGAAAAAGGAACCCTCATACACTGTTGGTGGGAATGCAGACTGGTGCAACCATTATGGAAGGCAGTGTGGAGGTTCCTCAAAAAATTACGAATAGAATTACCATATGACCCAGCAATCCTTCTCCTGGGTATCTACCCAAAAAATCTGAAAACATTTATACATAAAGACATGTGTGCTCCAATGTTCATTGCAGCTTTGTTTACGGTGGCCAAGACATGGAAACAACCAAAATGTCCTTTGATAGATGAATGGATAAAGAAGTTGTGGTATATATACACAATGGAATACTATTTGGCGGTAAGAAAAGATGATATAGGAACATTTGTGACAACATGGATGGATCTTGAGAGTATAATGCTAAGCGAAATAAGTCAGACAGAAAAAGCAGAGAACCATATGATTTCACTGATATGTGGTATATAAACCAAAAACAACAAAACATCAAGACAAACAAATGAGAAACAAAAACTCATAGACACAGACAATAGTTTAGTGGTTACCAGAGGGTAAGGGGGCTGGGAGGTGGAAGATGAGGGTAAGGGGGATCAAATATATGGTGATAGAAGGAGAACTGACTCTGGGTGGTGAACACACAATGGGATTTATAGATGATGTAATACAGAATTGTACACCTGAAATCTATGTAATTTTATTAACAATTGTCACCCCAATAAATTTAAAAAAAAAAGACAATCAAAAAAAAAAAGATTATTTAAAGACAGTCTGTCATGCTTCTTGAGATCCAAATATCTACATACACCTTTCTCAGAGATTGTGTTCCCTTTTTTTTTTCTGTGTATTAGAAATCTACCTGGTTAGCTGTGTTTTAAGATGTTTTCAAGGGGAAAATGGACATGTATGGGAAATGTACACTTAATATTGGCCTCACCATCAGAAGTGGTCAGACTTCTCTCTGTGTTGAGGTGGTGCACTCCAATGGCAGCGTTTAAGTTGCCTTTTGATGGTTTACGAGTACAAGCCTAGGGACAAGAGCATTGGGACACAGGCATCAAAAAATCGAATGCAGGGTGGTGTTTAGAAAACTACTGCTTTCAGATCAAAGCCTGCCCACTGCCTGTGACTAAAGTTTTATTGGAAAACAGCCATCCCATTTGTTCACATATTGTCGGTGCTGCTTACTCCTCCAATGACAGAGCTTAGTAGTTGCCACGGAGAGGGAATGGCTGGCAAAGCCTAGATAACATACTCTCTGATCCTTTTAGAAAAAGTTGGAAGACCCCCTAGCCCACCATAACAGTGGGAGTTTAAATGTTTGGGGCGATAAAGAACTACTTAACTTTGTTCCAGGATGTTATAGTACATACACTGTTGATTTTGATAAGATTCATAAATGCCCTGCAGTCTAGTTTGGCCACCATTTGCCTTTCCAGTTTTCTCACATGCCCAACTCTTCAGCCTCTTCCAGAGGAGAGTACTTAATATGCTGGGTTTGAAAGCCAGGTGACTATCATCACTCTGGCAGGTATTAGCTCTCCAGCCACTCATGCTACTTCAGGGAGGTTCTGAGTCAGCTGCTGGACTGAGGGTGAGCTCATCTTTTTTGTTCCTTTGTCTTAACTAATCCCAGCAAGTAACCTTATTTTTTTATTCTCTATAAAGGAGGTAAGGATTTATCTTTTTTTTAAAACTACAGATATTTTCTCCAAAGCATCTAATATTTATTTATGTTATTTATTTATTTTCATTTTATTGGGGAATATTGGGGAACAGTCTGTTTCTCCAGGGCCCATCAGCTCCAAGTCGTTGTCCTTCAATCTAGTTGTAGAGGGCGCAGCTCAGCTCCAAGTCCAGTTGCCGTTTTCAATCTTTAGTTGCAGGGGGCACAGCCCACCATCCCATGTGGGAATTGAACCAGCAACCTTGTTGTTGAGAGCTCGCGCTCTAACCAACTGAGCCATCTGGCCACCCGTCCAGAGGCTCAGAGGCAGCTCCTTATCTTCAATCTAGTTGTGGAGGGTGCAGCTCAGTGGCCCATGTGGGAATCAAACCGGCAACCCTACTGTTGAGAGCTCGCGTTCAACTAACTGAGCCATCCGGACGCCCCTCTAATATTTATTTGGATAATTCACTATTACCTCAATACTTAGTGCCAGAAGTGCCTTTATTATTTTTTTTTTGAAGTTCCCTTAAAAATTTTATTTTTGTACTTTTAATTCATAAAACTTTTCTTAATCTCTCTTGATAATTGCAGGTTTTGAAACACTGATCTGAGAGGCTATAGAGCCAAATGTGTTTATTACCATATGGTTTTACTCTGATATTTTCATGTGAAAAATATCCAACAAAAGTCACAAATGCATAGCTGGCAGCTCACAGTGCTCATTCCTGTACTCTGCATCACTTTTAATTTGCTGTCTAATCGAGTAGGAAACACAGTGGCATGGAAAAAAGATCAGAGGGTCCTGGGGGTTACGATAATTGCATAGAAACTGAATCCTACTTCCCTTCAAACCGAAAGAGTCATATGCTCGTAGATCTAGGCTATGGGGATATTGGTAGCATGTCTGATGTTTAAGTCTTACAGAGGTAGAAATAGTAATCTGTAGGCTCCCCCACTTTTTAAACCTTCAGAGGCATATAATTGTCTGCTGGCTGAAAAACATCTAGGTACTCGTACTTGTGTTTCTTTTTCCTTGGAATGCCGATTATTTTATTTGATCAAGTCAGCTTCTCTTTTTCCCTTCAGTTTCTTCAAGAGGAGTCAGGCCATAGAACTCAACACTTAATGGATGGCCCACCATCACTCTGGTCTGAGTGGAGAGAATTGCCCCCAAACATAAGCAGATTTTTTTCTTTTCTTTACACATGACTGCCACTGATAGGGAGTTTGGAATTAAGGGCCTGTCAACTGTGGCTGAATATGTTTCTGCTATGATATTCCCCAATTCTGTGATATTTTTCCGAATTAGAAAGTTGAGCTGTGAATTTCTGTTCTGTTTTCCATCAATAAGAAATAGTGTGATAAACCATCATCTAATACAATGAGTGTTGTGAATATAAGACATACCAGATACACAGAGGATTCTCTAACTCCAGACTTTTGACAGGAATGAAAGCACCTCTCTCAGGGCACCTAGTGGGTGCCCATTAATACTTCCCCCTATCTTCCTTCCCTTCTTTTTTCCTTCCCTCCATGATAATTTGATGTGTGTATACTTGAAAACTTCAATAAGTACAAGGTGATCACTCAAATAGTGATTTCTGCCATATAATCTGACACGCATTAAAATCAAATCCTTGAATAGTTAATTGTCTTATCTTCATTTGGATTTTCTGATATTCTGTAGACCCTGTGTTCTATGATCTTCCCTGTGCATTTCGGAATATAGTATACCATAGAGACATATGGTGATACTAAAAGTTAATGTCATTGCAAGATCCTAATGGAGATAAAATCGTAAAGTTATGACCCACTAAATCTTCTATGTAATAAAGGTCAAAGAGTAGAGTGTCTCTACATTGTTCAGAGGCCTAGTGGTATCTGTGCAGTTTAGCTCTGGCCCAGGTTAATTTTACATAAGGAGAATATATAAAAGCATCAAACTAAATATATATTGTTTCTATAAAAAGTCACTAATCTTTCCTTTCTTTTAACTCCATACGTAATCTTGAAACATTATCTGTTAAATAATAAATTAGGGAATCAAAACCTCTTTTTATTAATCCTATAGACTGCCAGATATAGAACATAACTAAATTAAATATTGAAGAATTAAAATAAAAAGTGCAAAACTGAATTAATTGGTAACAGATGGGCCATTCATCTTCTTCCATTCTCTTAAAAAATTCAGGAAATTAATAATAAATTCAAGAATCTTGAGATTGTGGTTTGCAGCCTATTTTATCAGTCAGAGTGCAATGTTTCTTTATCCTGAAGTGAGGTTTATTATATATTGTGAGAATGGATCAAAAAGCCAATAATATAGCTATCTAGGAATCTGATTTTACTTGAGTGAGTCATTTTATCTAAACATGTCCCTGTATCAGTGAGCAGTGGATTATTTTGGACTGTGAATTTTGATGAGGAAAGTAATTTGCTCAGCTAAAGTTTCCTCAGCAATCTGATAGGCAGAGGAGGTGGACTCGAGTGTGAAGGAATGGATACGATTTTGATTACTGGTTCTTTGTCACCAAAGTAGGGGTGATTCAAATTCAAATGCTGTTGCAGTTATGAAATTGGATACTTTGCCTTAGCTTTTCCTCAATGTGTGGGCACTTGTGTGTCAGCGGTCGATGATGTCTTGGTACCATCAGTAATTAAGTATGATCAGTTAATGTAGAGAAGGCTTAAAACTGAGAGTGTATAATCACATGTCAACTTCAAAAATGATCACCCCAAACATTGCCTCTCATTGTTACTCAGAATCATGGCTTTTGAATTTAAGTGACAAAGGTCGATAAAATAAGCTTTGAATTTTGAATGACGTTTCTCACATCTACCCTTTGTTTTTTCTAGTGTTTATGCCAGGGACATAATTGTGTAAGTGAAATCTTGGAGTTGATCAAAGGATATGTTTGTCTAAATAATTTGTTCCAACAGAGAGCTTTATGTGTACTAATTCTATAATTCATGCTGCCCATCCCCTGATGTAGTCTGATTAGTATAGTTGTAGGCAAACTGTAATTTAACATTCAGTGAATCAGATACCTTGGTATAGGGAAAAGAGATGCTTTTTTTTCTTGATTGTAGGAGATCCACATATTTTCCATTTGTGTCTTCTATTATTTGAATCTACATCTACAATAATTTCTTTTCTCAATGCAAGAGATCTTCTGCATGAGACACTTGTTTTTCTCTTGCCATCTCATCATTTATCACTCCTCGTGAACTATATTCAAGCCTCCTGTATCTGCCAGAATTTAGGCCGTACTGTTGCACACATAGAACCAAAATAGTTTATATTACTTCAATTAAGAAGGAAAGTTGTAAGCAAACATAGATGGAAGTTGATCCATTATTTTCCAAATCCAGTTAACTTCTAAAAAAACTATGGAAAAGCAGTGTGTTGTAGCTTAAGAAAGCACTGTGGTGATCCAAATTACCTTTCGGGACTCTTTCTCCTATGCACCAACTAATAAAGAAGAGCTCTTTCCCCTTGAGATAAATGCCAAGGTCACAAACTACATACTTGGAGTCGTTTTAGTTAAATTAATGATGAAACTTAACACTGCTTTTAGTTTGTGTTTCCTGAGATCTGAGTGAGGTTAGAATAGTGATTCTCAAATTACAGTCCCTGAACCAGCATCTTCAATGTTACTGGGGAACTTGTTAGAAACGCAAATTCTCAGGCCCCAACCCAAGATTTGCTGAATCAGAAACTCTGAGCATGATACCCAGCAATGTATGTTTAACAAGTCCTTTATGTGATTCTGACGCATCCTACCTTTTAAGAACCACTCCTTTGGGTATGATGCTGCCTCAATCCAAACTGTTACAAGATGTGAAACAGCAATTGGTGCCATATGGGACATAAGTCTGAACATTTATAAAAAGAGATATTCAAGGAGAGATTTTTTTCTTCAAAAACTTCTCTGTATCTGAAACATACATAGCATTATTAGTATATGTCAATGCAGCTTAAACTATAACTGACAGTACATGCTTTTAGGGGATAAGAGAGTTTTGAAATAATGACTGAGATTTAGAGCAATGCACTGTTAAAAAAATAAGTCAAATTTACTACTGGTGTTTTATAGTCCAAGTAGGCTTGTCAAATCTTCAATGTTTTATAAAGCATACATAATGTTTTATTAAGGCAGTAAATAATTTTTATACTTAGTAGATGATTAACTGAGTCGAATTTCAGGTTTTACTTTCTAACCTTAACCCAACCCACCCCACTAGTTGATACGAAATCCATAAAGCTAATATTGCTTTATAATTTGTCTATCACGTGGGATTCAATGACCCAAACTGTATTATTTGCTTTGCTTACTTTAGCTCTATTTATAAAATTATACTTCTGGATTTTATATGATTGAAAATGAATGTAATAAAACCCACCGCCTAGGCTGATTATGTAAAACTTGATTAGAGGCATTGACCAAGGAATCTCCTGACTGTTTTTATTTGAAGCACACACACAAATCTGGTGATGATCACACTTGCTAATAATATGTAAGTGACAAACTAAAGAAGTGTCTTCAGGAATCTAAGAGTAAGTTAATTAAAGGTCAAATTCAGAGGAAGTCACTATAGCTGTCAATATTTATTTTCTCCAGCTTGCAGTTGAGAAACACGAGGAATAAAGAGAGAATATATTCGGAAGCATGCATACAAAAAGAATTCAGTTTCTCAGGTTCTCACACAGGACCCATCTGCTTAGAACACAATGACTATTAACAATTAGTTTACTTCGGCAAATATGTATTTTGTGCCTGCAATGCAGTGGGTACTATAGAACTTTTAGCACATCAACATCGATCACAATAGAAGACTGCTCTGCCCGCCATGTAGGACGGAATACTTTCCTGTAAGTCAGTGACTGTTTTTTAAGCATTTTTCTAAAATTAGGAAGTATCAGAAGACTGAGGGGAAATGTGTTTCAGAATTATTCACCCCAAATGTCATACTCTTTTCTTCCTAAGTCAAAAGGAGCAATGTTCCTTCATTTAAAAAGTAGAATAAAAAATTCCACTGGCACCCTCAGTTGTCATGGTAACAAAATGACAAGTGGCCTTCATGCACTTTCACTGTGTATCAATAATAAGCTAACCATTTGGGAGCAAATTCATTCTCTTCAGATAGGTCTTTTGAGCAGAAGTACTGTATTCTTTCATTAACTCACGAAGGAGGTGTCATTCATGCACTACTTAATTTAGCATTTAATAAGTTGTTTTTTTTTAAAGAAATAAAGCAATAGGAGATAAAGCAAAGACTTAATTTAGTAGCATTTTCTCCATTTCTGTTCTATTTAGTCTTCCTTTGGAAGAGTGGTCTGGAAGACATAAAGATTGAAATATATAAACCATAATTTGGATAATAAAATTTATTGGACTTTTCTAAACACCACTTAGGAAAGTCCCAACCAAATATAAAAGAGCAATAAAAGAAGGTTAGCTTCAACTCTAGTTACATGATGAATCATCTATATTTCCTCTTATTCTCCCTAACTTTCACCCTATTCCTAATGCTAAGTGATTACTTGTTATTATTGCTGAGTCTTACTTTATTGTCCCCTCTTTATTCATAACCTTTTGAACTGGGAAAGTGACTATAATTATTTAAACATAAAACAAAGGTAATTAAGGAAATTCAGCTGAACTGTGTCTCCAGTCTAGATATTAATTACCTTTACTGAAGTATTGCCATTGTACAACACTTCATTACATTTCAGATTATTTGACTTATTTTTAGAATCATATTTCTTTCCAAAGGGGTCTTCATAGATCACCAATTGCTTTCTCCTTCTGCCAATTGTTTTCTCTTTCCGGTGCCAGTTGACTTAACACAGACTAATATATTTTCTTCCTGGACACATAGATCTAAAATGATGCTTTCTGACTTATGTTGTTGAAGGTCCTGTGCATGTAGATAAAATGAAAGGACCCCTTAATCAGGTTTTATGAGGACTTTTACACTTTTCATATGATTCAGAAAATGCTAAAAATTTCTTGCCACCTAGTCCATCGGCTCTCCTGGTCTTAAGTATCTGTCTTAAAAAACACAAAGGACACTCATAAGTACAAATGATTGTGTTCCGTATTTTAGTATGTAATCAAAAGAAATGGACTTATCTCTCAACTTGTATTTCTTTATACCCAGGCAGTCTGTGTCTTTGAGCACAAGAATTTTTTTCTTTTTAAGAAGTGTTAGACTAGGGGTGGCCTGTTAGTTCAGTTAGTTAGAGCGTGGTGCTCTTAATAACAAGGTTGCCTGTTCAATCCCCACATGGGCCACTGTGAGCTGCACCCTCCACAACTAGATTGAAACAACTACTTGACTTGGAAATGATGGGTCCCGGAAAAACACACTTAAATAAATAAAAATTTTAAAAATAAGAAGTGTTAGCCTAAATAAAATTAATTTAAAACTGATTATAATAGATTCTAAAAATAAGATGCCATCAACGTTTGTTAGAATTGTATTATTTTTAGTAGTTCTATTAAGATTACTAAAGAGGAATGAAGGAATAGGAAATAACGCCATAGTGTTCATGCTTTTACTTTTTATAATACCATTTCATGTACAATATTTACCTCATTGCATGATAAGAAAATTGGTGATCGACTAAGTGACATTTTAAGCCAGGACCACACACCTAAGATGTTGAAACAAAAGAGAATACTGATGTTCTGAATTTCAATTCTAAGAACCTTTCTGCCATACCATTCTTTCCCCTTCTTCCTTTAAAAATGAGGGGTTTTATATATGTGTGTGCAGGTACATCAGTCATCAGAACCCACCATGTACTATCATGTTTATCAATCCTATGAAAATAACCTTGAAAGTTCAAAAATGCCTGCATTCTGTATCAATGTATAAACCAATTGACCTAAGCTAGAACAAACAGTATGTGAAATAAGTGATGTTTCTCTTCAGGAATTTTGTGATTCTTTAAACTATAAACAGACACTGTGTGGATCTCCTGTTGCCTCCCAGAGGCCTCTAGCCAAGTTGTGATTCAGCCTTGGGAAGCCTGCAGCCCACAAACATTGTAGCTCTGTTTCCCTTCAGGTCCTTCGCAATCTCTCTTCTCTTCAAACATTTGTTCTTATTGTCTAAGCTAAAAGCTAATAATCTAAGTAACTGACCCACTAAATAGTCCATAGGTGCTGGTGATTTTATTTATGGTCATTTAATAGGATTTAATTCTTTGCAGCATGCTTTATAACTTACTTTTTAATTTTATTCTCTGTCTCTCCCCTATGAGGGAAGGGATCCTATTCTGTATTATTCAAGTCTCTTGAATAGTGCCTAGCACATAGTAAGTGCTCAATTAATATTTATGACAAAAATTCATGGGGGGAAAAAATCTGTTCATGATGCCATCACTGTTCTTCCAGACAACAATCATTTTTGAGTGCTTAATATGTTCCAGACTTGTCTTTAGTTCCTTATATCGATTTCTCATTTGATCTTCAAATCAACCCTTTAAAGATGCTCCTAGTATTATTTCTATTTTACAAATAAGAAAACTAGAGCCTATAGAGGTGAAAGACCTTCCTCAAGGTAATTCTGATAGCAAATAGCACAGTTCCAAAAGCTCAAGCTGTTTGATTCCATGGCTCCCATTCTTATCTACTATAGTCTATATATGTTTTAAAGATAGTTTATGTTTTGTCTAAACCAAAGACAAATTCTATGGCAGAAAATGTATGCTTAAAAGGAAAGGAGAGTGACACATGGCAGGCTAGAAAGAAAAATATTTCTTAAGTAGGAAATTCTTAAATTATGTCCTCTCCAATGTTTCATTGAGACAAATTGAGATGCTACCACATCTTGTGGCATACCACAAGAGTTGCCTTTTATTGTCAGTAATAGAATATGAGCTTTTTCTGACTCTTTTGAATTTTCAGTATTTTCCTCTCCTTACCTTTATTCAGCTAAGTCCTTTGACTAGACTGGGTAGATAAGCCCTTGGGAGCAGTTGTGGTCAGCCTCATGCTTTACCAGAGCTAATCAGGGAATGCAGTGATAGACTCGGGGTGGCTGGCACACCCGTCACATAGCCATGGCCTGGTCTAAGAGGGCAGTATTTTGAACAGAAATAGAGAAGAAAGGAAGGATGACATTGTGGAATTACAGGGTATAGAATTTGCTAAATATCTGGAGATGAAATAAAAGAATGAGGGAGACTTCATATGTGACTCTGAGGGAACGTTTCAAAGCATGCATGACTGGATGAATGGTGGTGTAAATTAACAGAGGAGCAGGAGAGAGAAAATATGTTTTCATTATGGTATTTTCATGACATTCCAAGTCCAATTTGCCCTGTAAGGGTAAAATGAAGAAGTTTTCAGATATGCAAAGTCTCAAAAATGTAACTCCTATGCAACCTTTGACAGAAAGTTTCTAACAGATGTGCTGTGCAAAAATAAGGGAAGAGACTACAAAAGGAGACATGGGATCTGGGAAAGATGGGATACAACACAGGGAACAGGACAAGGGAGTCCCCAAGATGATGGCAGAAGGTGATCCCAGAATGGCAGCGGTGTGGTAGGCCAACACAGTCGACATTGGAGCCTGTCAAATGGCTCCAGGGGAGATTTCCTCAATAGGATAAACTTGATGAAATATCAAATATACTTGTATATTTTGAGAGGATATTTATCCAGTGATGAGAGTTAATTGAGTTATCGATTAATATATTGAAAACATTAAATCTCTAAAGTAAACAAAAAGTTATACAAGCAAGTAAAATTAGTACACTACAAGGTTCAGATGGGAATAGATTTACGTAGGATTATGATTGTAAACATAAATAGTAATCTAAACACATGTTTGCTCTATTGGGGAAATGAGAGGAGGAAAGAAAGAGAAAGTGGTGTGCAGAACTGTGGGCAAAAAAAAGCTAAATCCTTATTTTTTATGCCAAGAAATTAAGAAATAATGACTACAGTAAAAAACAAGAGACATCATAAATAAATTATTTAAAGATCTGGAAGTAAAGCTAAAGAATCAATTAAAAGAGGTGAAAGTGTTTGCCTCTGGATAAAGGAAAAGGTTCGTGTGTGGGGGGAGGGTGATGATAGTCTGTTTTTGTTTTTTTTTAATAACAAACCTTGTAGAATTGTAGAATCTTTAAAATATCTGTATATGTAGCTTTTATAAAAACTGAAAATTAAACTTTGAAGAAGGCAGAGGAGAAGGGATTTGTCTTAGCGAGATGGATGGATGATTTCAACTAAGGGTGAAGATAATACAGATAAGGGAGGCAGAAATTAGAAAACTTTAGGGAATTTGATTTGAAATTATCTCTTACTTTACCTAAAAGAGAATAAGCTCATATCCTTTGCTGAAAGTCAAAGCATCTGAGTCTGTGACACAGAGAGAAGGAGACTCATATAAAAGGATTGCCAAGCATCAGTAGAATCAAACTGACATTAGATAATCTGAATTCATAGGGTATATCGACAGTGAAAGTTCATGGTTTTCTGTAGCTACTGCAGTCTACGAATGACATAGCCAATAGTGAACCTGGGGGCTTAGTAAGAGTTGGGAAATTGTGAAGGTGAACAAAAGGAAAGAAGAGATTCTAGGTTGTTCCCAATTGCTTAGTAATTAGGCAAATGACGCCAAATTAGGGGAACATCAGGGAAGCTGGGAGAGATCAAGGGACTGGAGGTTGTAATTAGAAAGAACAGAATGAAAAAGAGTATGCGAGAGCGATGCCAGAGATAGTAATTACAGCATTTGAGATGGTAGTGTAGAACATCTTCAAGCAACAAGGTAATAGGGAGCCCCCAGTCCAAATAAGCAGCCACCATCAAGCAGGTCAACAGCAACAGCTCCTGGAAGTCTGCATCTCCATGCAAAAGTCAGTCACTTGGCCTGAGGTAAAAGGTGGAGACCAAAAACCACCCATGGAACCAAACGGTCCTCCCCAAAGAATGCAACCACACAGGCGTTGCCAGCCAGTAATTCCAGTCAAGTCAGCAGCCCTGGAAATTGCCCTCAAGTATGTGGTCCAGTGTTTACATTGTGCCAAGAATGCATTACCACCCTGCAAGTGGTTAATTAATCAAAGGCTGTATCTTCTGAAATACACAGATAAAGAAGGAAAATTGAAATTTTGTTATGTGATTTTTCTTAATGATGTGTGTTCTAAACAAACAGAAAAGCAAATGGATTGCCCAAAACCATGATAATGTGCTCTTAATTCACAAGGGTTATGCACGTAAAAGTCAGGATATTAAAAGTTAAGGTTCTCATAGAAACATTAATTTGACAACATTATGCATACTCAGTGTGGGAGGTTTATATTTTACAGCATAAAAGCAGCAGGAAATATTATAAACTGTGACTCAGTTAAACAAAATAAAATAAGAAACTCAGGGGGAAATCCTTAAACATGATTATGGAAAAAAATTGTTTTGCAATCCCCAAAAGAAGGCTTGTAATGTATAATTTTAGAAAATAATGCCTTCAAACCTTAAAAAATGTTTTCAATGAAAATTGTTTATTTTTACCAGAAGTCAACTTCCCTAGCACATGGTATACTCTGACATTAGTTTATGCCCCCTATTGCAGTTCAGTTTTGATCCTGAAAGGAGAACTGACTGGCTACTTTTATGGCTAGTTGATAAAGATTTTGGAGAGTGAAAACAAAATTTAAGTGTTTGAATACTTTTTGTTTAGCATTATGGAGAGAATATGGAGGAGATTTTCAATATGAAGAAACCTGCCAACATACTTTTACTTTGCTTATATATTTGCCCTCTGTATATTTCTGCATACTATTTGCATGTATGTATTATGTAAATTGCAATCTGACCATGCAAAATGCCTGATGTAGGTGGCATAGAAAAAGAAACAAAGAAACTTTGGGAATGTTTAGGGAAGCAAGTGTACCAGAAAAAAAAAGACTCTTTAATATGTCTCTGTTTTGGTTCCCATCTCACCACGAGGCAGCAGGTCTGGGAACCTGAGTCTTCCAGCCACAGGCTGATGTTTCTGTGACCCTGGCCACAGAAGCCCCATTCACTCTAGAGGTGACACAGGAAACAGAACTGGTATGTTCCTGCAGAGTAGCCTCTGGAGCATGTCACTTCTCAATTCAGTGAGAATTAAAGGAAATAATGAGGCAAGGAAAGAAGGAAAGGAGGGAGGTAAGAAGGAAGGAAGGAAGGAAGGAAGGAAGGAAGGAAGGAAGGAAGGAAGGAAGGAAGGAAGGAAGGAAGGAAGGAAGGAAGGAAGGAAGGAAGGAAGGAAGGAAGGAAGGAAGGAAGGAAGGAAGGAAGGAAGGAAGGAAGGAAGGAAGGAAGGAAAGAGGGAAGGAAAGAAGCTATATATGAGCATTATAATATTAACTCAATTACAATTATTACTCAATTCCATTATTCTTTAATTTGATTTTAAGTATTGTAATGATTTTGGGATCCTGTAGGTAAATATAAGTTAGGATCTGGTGCAAAATTAACAAATGAAAACCAACAGTTCCACCTCTTTTAAAGGAGCAGATCATGAAAATATACAAATAAATCGACATTTTGCTAACATTTTTATTTGCCATTGTATTTTATGTCATAGCAAAGCACTCTGTAGAACAATAGAGGTTCATTCATGGATATGAGATAGTATGGAAATTCCTGAGCTAGCAAACGCCTGGTTCAGTATTCAAACCACCTCTTCAAAAAGAGCACAATGGTCTACATTTTTCACAGAAAAATCTATGCAGCCACATTCCCCGGCAATGAACTCTTTATAAGCTTGAGGACGAAAAATGCTTTGTATATTTACTTTCATCTTTACCCCCACTCTTTTCTATTAACAAACAGAAGGACAAATGCCAACTGCCAACCAGCAGGATGTACAATCAAGTATAATTGAATATTCAGAAGCATGATGGTATTTCTAAAGTTCAACAACAAATCACTTAGAGTTTTTCTTTTGTTTTTAATTTTCCTTATTCAGGCACCACAAGGCCACATAAGGAGGGTGAGGTCCCAGGAGTGGACTATATTTTCATCACTGTTGAAGATTTCATGGAATTGGAGAAAAGTGGTGCTCTCCTAGAAAGCGGGACTTATGAAGGTAAGCGCAGCTCTACTGCTAAATCTGTTCCTTGTTGCATCACATTTTCTTCTTTGAAATGCATTAGGGCACCAATGTGCTACAGGTTTTGGTTGGTTTGAGAGCTCTAACAGGGTCATTTTAGAAACATTATTTCTTAAGGACATGTTGAAATACATCTGGATTAATTCTACTGTTAAGATGGCAAGAGGAATGCGTATGCATATACCCACTGAAATATCCTTATGATTACCTCCTGAGGCTATGCTGTGATCTTCTAGATTAATTATCTTCATCTCTAGGTAGCATCCAAAAGACCACAGGGCTTGAGTTCCAGTGTTGTCATTATCTCTGTCTGGTTTTCTTCAGTTACTTCACTTCACTAGCCTTCATTTGCCTCCCAGGCAAAATGATGGTGATAGAATAGGAAAATAGGATCTGTGGGTGAACTCCAAATCTCTAGCACGATAGCAAGTCTCCTCGTATACCCGAGTCCAACATGAACAGCAAATGAACCTAAAACCTTGAATGTGGGAAGTTGATTTCCATGGAACGAGTACTGTCACATGAGCCACAATCTGCCTTATTACTTACCCACTATAAATATTAAGTAACCTGGTTAGTGTCTCTGAATCTCAGTAGTCTTAGCTGTAAAAGGAGAATGATAGCATTGAAAAACACAAAGAGTAACATGTTGATATGATCACATTTATAGGTTTAAGTAAAATCTACGTGTTTATGTCTAGTGAAATTATATATGTAATGAAATTATATATTTGTGTACATGTAATGAGATTTTAAAATAGTATGACAAAAAAACAGTAAAATGTAATATTTTATTCTATATTCACAGTCATTATATGGGTAAACTATATTTGTATGTATTATTATTAAGCCCAAAGATGAATCTAGTTTTACCGAACTGCAATTAATAGTGAGTGATATTAAAAATGAAACACATAACATATACACCATCAAATATCTTAACAAATAAGCTGGGTTTGTTAACAATTTGGTCGCTGACTTCCTCCTGTATTTACTTGCGGATGTCCAGTGTACTATACTTATTTAAGAACTCAGTATTTTTAAGTTGTTAGAAGTATTAAAATCTCTTCTCTCACTGAAGATTTCTAAAGCAATTTAGGCTGAGACATACGCGTAAGTTATGGCTGAGACATTTATTTGTTTATTGCCACATTTACAGGAAATAGGCCAAAAGGCCCAGGCAAAGAAAATAGTTTAATACATGACTCTTGTTTCTTCTTCTTCTTCAAAAAGGAATGATAGTGGAGATTGATTAAAAATATTTTAAATAAAGAAGCTTGTTAATCATATAAGCTGCCTTCAATTGCACATGAAAAATAGCTATCTATATAAATCATAGAAAATAATTATATGTAAGACGTCAAAGTAAACAATAAATTTTGTAGTGTATTTTTCTTTGGGCTTTATTTAGTGGCATTCATCATATTTAGTGACATTATTTAGTGGCATTCATTAGTTTTCATGTCTGCCAATAATAATGTATTGTACTTAATTACCTTATTTAAATATCATATTTATGCAGCAAAGAACCTGGCTAAACCAACAGGAGCATTCCAAGAGTACTATGATTAACAATATGACCTTTTCTCTGTTTTTAAAAATAAAGACCATTTAGCGTTATAGAAGGTTAAAAAAAAAAAAAAACAAATGTTCATCTCAAATTCTAGTATTCTCATGATAAACTAGATCTTATGAAATTTAGTATCAATATTTTTAATAAAGCCTTGTTTAAACCTTAAGTTCCAGTAGATTTTTTTAGGGAAAAGTCCTGAAACCATACAAACATAACCAAGTTTTGGGAGCCAGAGTGAGTTTTCCCAAATCTTCTTCAGACATATTTGCATTGTTGACAGTTTAGTTGGCTAAGTTTGGTGCCAACTTGTTAGTTGACCCTGTGTGCATTGAGTTAATTATTAAATAATAAGGCTGATTTACATGTATGGCTGTGGAGAATCAATACCACTGTTTACAAATACATTGTGGACATGGATAAATAAGAAGCTATTTTCTCAGGGCACGTAACTATCTGGTCGGACACCTTGGGTGCATTCTCAGGTCTCAGGATCTTCACATTTTCCTATAATTACAGCTGACGAACCAATAGAATTGGCATTGTAATAAAAATCACTGCTATTTCTTCAGGATTGATTGTGAGCTCTAGACTCAGGGCTCACAATATATTATTTGTCAAGGAAATCTAGGGAATGCCTTGTCTTCTATTGGTGCCTTCAGAATATAAACAGTGACAATCCACTAGACAAAGAAAGACCTGAGAGCTTTCATATTTGTTACACTTTCATAATATCAATATCTCATACATTTTCTTTAATAAAATCAGATTTTGTCTATGTTATATGTTCTCTCTTCTGCAGTGTTTGGGCCATTGCTCCCTTCCTTCCTCTTTACTAGAACATTCTCATACCTTCTCAGTGCTCTTTATAGCCCTCAGCCAGACTAGAAAATTCATCTCTAATTTCTGTAAACCCACTGAAGAAATTAAAGAAGGTATTGAGTCACTCTACGCATTAAGGTTACAGACCTGTTAACGATGTGGAGGCCTTAAGACTTATTTTAACCCGCAAACCAGAAGAGCAAGGCTGCTAATCCAAACGGAGGTAGGGAGATAGACCCTGCTTCTTCTTGCCCATAAGGGCTTCACCACTTGGTGCATTTCTTATAAGGGACTGGAAACTGTTCTTTTTTTGTTAGCAAGCATCAAGGAAGTCCTCTGTAAAATGTCTGGTGAAGCTGGCCATCACTGAGAAAACCATTCTGATAGTGTATCTGTGCTTTGCCGCCACCACTAAGTTTCATAACAGGAAACACCCACCTGAAAAGTAGTTATGAAGAAGAATGTATTCTTTTAAGCATTTCTCATATGTATACATTTTATCTGTTTATAAATAATTCTAATTTTAATCTTGATGAATAGATGTAGCTAAAATGGCATTTCTCCTTTGATTAGAAAGGAGATGAACTGCCCTGAACTGCAGTTCTCTTCCTTAGAAATTGGATCAAAGTCTTTGCTTCTAAATGAGCAATTCTGTTGCTTACCAGAGCCTGTGAGGAAGGCATTAACGGGCTTGAGTTACCATCCACTTGGTCCTAGACAGAATTTTAGCAGATTCTTAAAACCTTTTTCTACATCATCAACCCCCAACGCCCCCAGTCTGAGCACCTCATTTTAGTTTCCTGTACGACAGCTGCTGAGTGGCCTTGCGTGTAAAGTGGCCCAGAGGACCTGGCTCTGAGGGACCATCAGGTGATGGTCAAGTGAGTCTTTTCCATAACTTAGATGATCTCTTTCTCACCTTTTCATAGTCAATTAAGTTTATATTAAGTTCATAGAGGAAGGCCCAGTGACAAACCTGTCATCACCTCAGGTAACATGAACACTATGAACCTTCATGAAAGGACTGAAGGTGTAGGCTTCGTGTGAAACAGACTGCAGAGCTATTTAGATGAATGAAGATAATTCCTTTGGGGTTAAGGTCACGCGCAGGTATAAGCGAGGCATCAAGAGGTAAAATTAAATGAGCAGGTCTGGTTATCTCAAGGTTAAGTACTATAGGTACCTGGAAGGAAGCAGTGTCTTTGGGAACTGTCCTGTGTGCTGACTTACCAGGGATGCAAATCGGTGACTCCTGCCTGACCTACTTCTTCCAGTATCCTGGAATGTTAGTTAGCTACATTCATGGTTTCATTGACCTCTCACACCAGTTGCCTGCCTCAGCCTCTGTTGGAATGCCGTCATTCACTAACCCACTGTCCCCTGAATTGTGCCTGAACCCTCATTTCATTTAATTTATCTGCTGAGATCATCCACAGTCAAGTTTCAGAGTACCGCTTCTGTTCTGACGTCTGCTACCATATTATGTTGTGCTTTTACACTGAACGAAGCAATTTTTCTATGTATTGAAGTAGCTACTTGCCCTAAAGTTAAATGTTGCCTTTAAGTGGACATGAGCTTAATTGCAACATTGCCGCGACTTTCAAGAGGACCGAATCAAGACCAGCAAGTTATTTGTGCATCTGACAGAATGTGGTGAAAATATGGCACTCACCTTCACCTTCATGCTATTGGGCTTCTCCTAATCATGGACCCTAATATTTATGGAGTTGAGCCGACTGCAAACAGCACACCCAGTTTCCTAAACAATTTTATTACAAGGACCAGGAAATTCAATTTTCTCACATCTGTACATAAAAAAGTGCTGTCCTGCCTGATGTAGCACATAAATTCCCATACAAATTTAAGGTTTCAATACAAATAATTTTCTAGGAAAATAAGCTAAGCATGAGAGAAGAAATACAACACATTTTACATAAATTCATTTTATTATTTTAATAACTAAAATCAACATTAGCTTTTTAAAACATGACCTTGACACATTTCTTATTGAAATTTTGAATTTCTATTCCTAATCAAGATGACATTGGGTGATAAAGAGACACTCACTCCAAGGAAAAATCATTATTGGCTCTATAAATAGTCTTGAGTAAAACCATTCTTCTGTAATTGCAAGTTTCTACCCACTAACAGGTAAATAATATTCCCTGAAGGGCGGATCAATGCTCACATTGAGGTTAAAATTGTCATTTCACAATGCCAAAATGAAATAAAATTTTAATTTTTTTTTCCCTTCCCCTTATGCTCTATTACAAGAGAAAAATTTTACAATTTCCATGCCAACAGTAGATTTTGGGAGTTTGCAGGTAAAAGGGTCCAGCTATTATTTCGTATCCGCACTGAAACATTATTTTTCTTTTGATACGTGCTTCTTTTTCTTTCTTTTGGTTATATTCCTATTGTGGAACATTCTAAGCCATGCATCTGGGTATTCATTTTAGGAACACTAAACATTTGCACATGAAGCTCACTCAATGTTTATTTAACCAGTAGAGGAAAGAACACGTTTAGTGAAGTTTTACACCTCTTTGAGATCTTATAATGCCTTTTTTTGTTAAGTGATTCAATTTATGTTCAGAGAGATTGACAGAGAGTATATGATTTTTTGCATGCTCTTTGCTCCTGTGTAAAGCGCTAAGACTGGAAGTATTATTGTGCATTAAAAGTGACAAAATTCCCTGTTGGTTTGGGACTTTGGTAACGCAAATGCCTATTTCTAAGTCCCTTCTTTCTCCCCAAAGAGACTAGAAGGAATTAACCAGTCGATTTATTAATTAATTTAATAATAGCATGTACATTTAAACTTAAAGGCTAAAGTCAAGGAAACCGAAATGACTTCTTTGCTATTACCTAAAGTACAATATTAATTAGTTTACTGTTGGTTCTGTATGGTTTGTTCAGTTGTAGCTAAAAGTAACAGGAACAACTTATTTTTAGTATATCATTCAAGTCAAGCCTGTATTCATGCGCATAGGACCCACTTCTTCAACTCTCACAACCATAATAATATTAGGTAAAAATGAAGTTTCCAAGACTGTGATATTTGATATTTAATTAATTTCCCTCAAGCTCATGTCTTTAATTACAATTATTTTCTAACTCCTGTGCACATCCCTAGAAATTTTTATATGAAACAAATTGAGATTTCATCTAAAAAAATATCATGACCCATATTTAGTGGGAAGAAAAATGGATGACTTGAAAATTTTTGCTTACATTTCCACTGCTTCAACAAACCTGTAACTTTTTTTTTACAGGTTTGGGTGAATGTTTTCAAAGCCTCTGAGTTATTTTTCTGAGGGGACAAAAAATGAATAACAATATTGACAATAAATATTTCATAATTTTGTGTGCATTACTGCAGCTGTGAACATACAATGAGACATATTCGTGAGATCTTGCAGGTCCATGACTTTCAAAGATGGTAAATTTACTCATTGCATAGGCTGCACTCAAGAGAGTCTTGATCATATTGATTCCAGCAGTCTTCTGCTTGAGAGTCCATGTTTCTCTGAAATAACATCATCGTAGGGATGATCAATTGCTCCTGCCATTAGTTTTATTTTTTTTTGAATTTTTTAAATTTATTTATGTATTTATTTATTTTAATATGCAAGTAGGGTTTATTAGTAATACATCCTTAGGAAAGAGAACAGGCGTAGCAGCGGTGGGAGAGATGGGGAGAGAGAGAAACAGAGAGAAGGGGAGACAGCTCGAGGGCCATAGAGCTTCTCCTGCCATTAGTTTTAGATTCGACATAGAGACCTTTCTAAAGGAGCAGTTTTATTGACCACAGTTATTCTCAGTGGTGCCCTAATGCTCCCTTCTATCAAATTTTTTTTTCAGAGACTTATTGCATACATCAGTGATTTGAAAACTATAACCTAATATCCTATTAAACAAAAGTAATTTTTGTATCTGAATTTCAAATCTGAAAAATAAAACTTCTTAGACATTTTTTTCTTCTATCTTCTTTACTCCTCATCTGAGGGACAGAGAAGTCTAAAATCTGATTGACCATCAATATGTTCTTTTTCTGAGGGAGAATAGAAACCATCAAAAATATAAACAGCAGGTCCTAATGTTTATTGCTAAGTAAGTACTTTATTTCAGAACATAGATCTCAATCTCCAGCAAAGTTGCCATATGTGTAGATGGTTTTATGAATTATTTTTATTTTTATAAACTGCAACTTTCATTCAGACTACGCACAAAAACAGTATCTGAACCTTTGAGGCCTCCATTGATTATGTTGCCAAGTAGACAGGTAAACTGAGTGCTTTGACTAAAAATTCTGAAGTAACAGTTCTCAAGAATACACTGCTGCTCTGTGTTTAAAAGCGACCATGTTGTAGAAGATTCACACCGTATGAGAACCCTTCCTTGGTGAAGGCTTGGAAACTCTGGCAATTATGGAAAATAATTCGTAACACCAGATTAAAATTTAATATGCTGAAGCAGTCAATCCCTCCTTATATAATAATCAGCTCTCTTAGATCTGTTATAGTCTGTATATATACGTAACAACCAGATAAAATTTGGACAAAGAGGTCAACATATCTTATCCGCATGGGACAGTTTCCATGAAAGTTATTTCTTGAAGATTTTACAAATGTGAATTTGTAGGGACTAGTAAAACCACAAATTGATATTAGTCAATACAAAATGGAAAGTTTGACTTATGTAGAAATAAAGTTTTATTTAAGCATTAATTATACACTGCTAATAAGATTTCTGCTACCACCTCACCTTTCTCTTTTTTTCTTTTTCCATTAGGATGGCTTTAAATTTTTCTCATACTATGTGAAAGTTTGATTCCTTACACTAAGTAGTTAATGGGTAAAATGATAAGTCTGAAAAACTCATTTTTAATTTGAATACTGATGATAACCCAAATACTTAATACAACATGAAGAGTCAATAAGCAGAAAGTTTTAAACAATATACAGGAAAATCATACTGAGATGAACCATATAATGATGGGTAGTTAAAAGGAAAAGACCTGACTGAAAATTTTCCAATGAGTTTTCTTTCTTTTTCTCCCCTGCCTCCATGCTATATCTGAAGATACTACAGCACGAGGCAGGCATTTGGATAGAGAAACCTGCCCTTTGACACTTTAACCTCACATTGGAGGGTGCTATTTCCCAAAGCGATCTATTCCCTCTGGGCTAGCCCAAGAGAATGAAAAGGTTTCTCCAGATCACGTCCCTCAGGATCATTTCCATGAGGATTAGATACTTCCAGTTTCTGCTCCCACTCTCTGAGCGTGAGAGTAAATTTTCTCTCTGAAACTTCCAGAGAAAAATCTTCTGATGCAACTCTCTGATTTCCCTAGAGAAGGAGCAAGTTATTATACTTAGAGAAAAGTGTAACCCATTGCAACAAGGGCAGTTCCTACTCATTTCTACCTTCTCGATGTCCAGGAATACTCATTTTCAAATATTTGCAGGTTTAGTATCTACAAGTTTCAGCATTTGCAGGTTTGGTAACTTTAAGTACTCTCCTCCCTCCTCCCGATCCTCCCTCAATTTAATAAGAGTCTCATTTATGGTAAATGTAGCAGCCAATTAGAAAAGGATGTGTGCAATAGTTTATCTGAGGGAAGGAGGGGTGGGGATGGAAACTCCTGGAGGCCAGCACACCGAGTGCCTGACAGTGACTGAGAACAGTGGGGAGTTACCAAAGGTATACAGAAGACATTAAAAAACAGTCATCAAGGCTCATTTTTTATGGTGGGAGCGCTCATCAGTCTCCCAGAGGACTGCAGAGTATTGCAATCCAACACAGCTATTGATTTCCCTAATAATGACTCTGAGCTATCCAGAAACGTTTAAGTTACATGTAGAAAGGTAATATTTGAGACAAGTTTTCTTCAAAGGTGATTCAAATTTAAAAGTTTGAACTTCTGAAGGGGAAGGCTAGAATATTCATATAGTAAAATACCACACTCGTGGAAAATGCCAAGCAAATGAGATGCATCCCTCAGTATCCAAATTCATATTCTAATTCATGCTTGGTTACATTGTATCAATAATTAATTTATAAATGCATTCTATGAATGCAAACAGACCTGATGTTCATATATGCCCCAAACATTCTAAGCATATATAAATACACTTAATAAAAATGACTAGATAGTTTCCAATTATAATGAAGTTGGAAAGTACATATTCTTTGGCTCCAATATTGTCATTTTTATTTTTGTCAGAAATCCTGTACTTTGTATATTTGCAAAACAACTAATGAATGTGCTAGAATCAAAATAGATCTATAAAACTACCGGTGTCCTACCAAACTGTTAAAATTAATGTGTTAATAAAATGTAAATTTATAAGTTATCTGTTCATGTTTTAATCTTAGCATAATAACATGTTGGCTCCCCCCCCCTTTTTGAGACACTCACCTGTTCCCCCAGGAATCGTTAGGAATGATTGCTGTAGCCACTTTCTCAACACCTATATTTACAATTGGGGAGGAAAGAATAATGCATCATCATCTTGATATGTTTTCTTGAAAAGTCCTTATTAAGAGAATGTTACATATACTCATCTTAGAAGCAAAACATATTAATCAGAAGTTAAAGATATTTTACACTGGAAAGCTTTCTTGCCCCATTATGTTATCACATTTTTCCTTCTGTTCATAGTCCCGACCTTCCACTAACCTTCATTTTAGTGCTCTTCTGGTTTGCTTGTTTTCTTTTCACAGTTGAGCTCCTGTCATGTTTCTTTTTTTCTCACAATTTAGATTCTCTTTTTACTTATATTGCAAGTGTTTTGTTTCTACCAACAGTCCACTGACTGTTTGCTTTCCTTTTTTAAATTTATTTTTATTTGTTTGTTTATTTTATTAGTTTCAGGTGTACAAAACAATGTAATAGACATTTACGCCCTTCACAAAGTGAGCCCCCCCAGTCTATTACCCCTCTGACATCATATACATCTCCACTGACTCTATTCCCTATGCTGTACTCCACATCCTGTTACTATATGTAAAATTATAGTTGACATTCAATGTTATTCAGCTTCAACTTCAAGTCCTTTGTGGACTTTCTACTATAGTACTACTTTATATCGACGCTGACCATGAAGTGGTCCCCCTAATAAGACAAATGCCCATCTGACACCCTACAAAGTCTTCACAACATTATTGATTATATTCCCCCAACTGACTTTCGTATCCCCGTGGCCATCTTGTAATTACCAATTGTGCTTTCTAATCCCCTCACCTTCTCCCTCATCCCACCCCCCATCTAGCAACCCTCAGTTTTTTCTCTATATCTCTGAGACTGTTTCTGATTAGTTCATTCACTTATTCTCTTCTTTAGATTCCACATATAAGTGAAATCATATGGTGTTTGTCTTTCTCCGTTTGACTTATTTCACTTAGCGTAATGTTCTCTAGGTCCAACCATATCATTGCACATGGTAAGATTTCATTCTTCTTTTTGGCCAAGTGATACTCCATAGTATAAATGTACTGCAATTTCTTAATCCAGTCATCTACCAATGGACATTTTGGTTGTTTCCATGTCTTGGCTATTGTGAATAGTGCTGCAATAAACATAGGGGTGCGTAAATTTTTTTGAATTAGCATTTTGGGTTTCTCTGGATAGATACCTAGGAGTGGAATTGCTGAGTCATAAGGTAGTTCCATTTCCAGTTTTTTGAGATACCCCCATACTGATTTCCAGAGTGGCTGCACCAATCTATAATCCCACAAACAGTGCATGAGGGTTCCTTTTTCTCCACATCCTCGCCAGCACTTGTTGTTTGTTGATTTATTGACACTATTTGCTTTCTTTATTCTTGCTTTGTTTATCTTTTGCTTTCTGCTGAAAATTGGAAGTCCTTTGTGGACTTTCTACTATAGTACTACTTTATATCCTAAAAATCTTTCCCTGTTGGGATATGCTATATTTTATACTTCAGTTGGCCTTATTTCTTGGTTCTGGCTCTTACATTTAAATACATTCTTTACCTGTGTGTTCCCACAAGGCAATGACTTGCTATTGAACACAGCAGACATTTCACTAACATTATTTCTGTCTCCTGTGTAATAAACAACACTGCCTTAGAAATGGGTATGTTCATAGGTGTTTTGTTCAAACATAAGTTGTGTGGTTTGGCATGGTATGTGCTCAAAAACTGATGTAATTTACCCTGGTTTTCCACAGTTTCCATGTTATTCAATAAGCTCAATGGTATATTAGAATCTTTACTCTAGGCAAATGGGTCCTATGTACTTAATATTTGCCTGAATGGAACTAAGCATTTCAATTGATATTTTAACATCATTATTTAATAAATTATGTCATACCTCTGTAGTTTAGAAAATACAACATTTTCTTCTTTTATTATTATTATTATTGTTTTATTATTGGTTTCAGGTGTAAAAAACAATGTAATAGACGTTTATACCCCTCACAAAGTGATAACCCCTCTCTCCCAATCTACTATCCCTCTGACATCATATATAGCTGTCATAAGGAATACAGTTCTACTGACTCTATTCCTTGTGCTGTACTCCACATCCTGTGACTATATATATTAAATTATAGTTGACATTCATTATTATTCAGCTTCAGCTTCAGATGTACACTGCAGTGGTCAGGCATCTACATTGTCCATGAAGCGGTCTCCCTAAAAGAACAAGTGTCCATTGGATACCCTATAAAATCTTTACAACATTACTGATTATATTCTTCAAACTGTCTTTCATATCCCCGTGGCAATCTTGTGGTTGCTGACTGTGCTTTCTAATCCCCTCACCTACTCCCTCATTCCCACTCCCCTCCCATCTAGCAACCCTCAGTTTTTCCTCTAGATTTTACTATTTTTTTAATCTTCAAATTGTCATTTTTTTATCTACGCAGGTCTTTTTAGTAGAAATTAGGAAGCTTTTGGGGAGAATAAAAGTGTCTCTGAGTATATGAAGATATTGAACTAACAAAAGCAGGATGTACTTTATTTTCATGTATTCTTTCTTTTTTTATTTTATTCTTTAATTTAAAATTTTACTTCATTTCTATATCATCCCCTGTTAATACTCATTCTCATCCACTGTATTCTTGTTGCTTATTATTTTCTATTCTTGGGTATCCTTACAATTATCATTGATTTAATTCTATTATGTACACTTTGAGACCATCCTTGTTTCTTGGTAGACTCATTTAACTTCTCATTACAGAATTTGACTCAAAAATATTATTTAATAAAATTGCTTATATTCCTCCAACATGGGTTCCAGTGACTCGAAAAATGATTTTGCTTTTCATATTTCATTGAAATTTTGCATAACTCCTATATTAGTGGACAAAATGCATCCTCATAGCATCTATTTTTCAAAAACAATAGTGGAAGCAGAAATCATATAGGGGAGTATGCATTCTCAAGAGATGCATTCTCAAGAGTGATTAAAGTATTAGGTTGGTGGAAAATTAATTGTGGTTTTTGCAATTATTAGGTTGGTGTAAAAGTAATTGCAGTTTTTGCAATTTTTTAACCTTTTAAACCGGAATTACATTTGCACCAACCTAATATATCACGACTGCCTCAGGATAACAAAATATGATTACAATCTTGTCAAAGGTAACAAAATACTTTAAATATGAGCATGAAAACACTGGAGACAATAGGTTGAGAAGCTGCAGTTTAGGTTATAAAGGGAAGCTGCTGGGGGGCAGGGATGGTCAGGTTGCTAGAGAGAGAACGGACTGTGACAGACTTGCTAAGGCAGGTGGATCCCACTCTTAGAACAGTCATTTGCAACCTTCTGTTTTTTTTTTAGCAATCCACTTTGAAGCACAAGAACTGTTGGCAGTGTGCTTGAAGAAATTAAGTAGAACTACAATACTGCAATGTTCAGAGCTGGGTATTTGTCTGATGCAGTTGTTTCATCCAAGGCTGTGTCTGTGTGTTCTAGAAAGTTCTGATCTCTTTGATGTCAACTAAACCACACCACCATGTCCATCACATTTTCTGACAAACAACACTGGAACAGCACTGGTTCTCATTTGCAGCAAAAAACAAATTCTTAAAATATGAAACACAGAGGATAGCCAGTAAAGGGTTGCAGTGCTCCAAGGAACCAAGACATCGATGGGGGACCACTGCGGCCCAGGGGAAGCCAGAATTATTTGTCCACGTATGCAATTGAGGCCTAGGAATTGCAAGTCCAGATGCTAGTCTTGGATTTGCCATGAACTTGGTATTGGATCTTTACTGAGAGTGTTGTAGGTGAACACAAGCACTGTATTTAAATGACTGATGAGTTACATGTGATAGAGGAATGAGACTTGTTCTGAGTGACCTTAAGGAGTGGAACTAGGAAAACTAACATATAAAAAGACAAAGATGGTGGCCTGATATAAAAAATGCTTTCTGATATCCAGGGCTAATGAAATAATTAACTGAGTGCATTGGTAAACAGTTGCTGGGGTTGCCAAACATAGGCTAAAAGCTCTTTCTTGGGTTGTTCTAAAGGAGATACACAGATGGATACATATCTAGATTGAAATAACTGCAACACCAAAACATCAAAAACAATACTAAATATTATGGTTAATTTTACATGCTAACTTGATTGGGCCAGGGGATGCACAAATATCTTGTTAAACATTGTTTTGAGGTGTGTCTGCAGGCCTGTTTTTGGAAGAGATTAACACTTGAATTGGTGAATTAAGTAAAGCAGATTGCCTTCCCCAATATGGGCTGGCATTACCCAATATGTTGAGTGCTGCATAGAACAAAAAGGTGGAGGAAGGTTGAATTTGATCTGATTGTTGCCTGACTGAGCTGGGACATGATCTTCTCCCACCTCTTGGTGCTCCTGGTTCCCAGGCCTATATATTTAGAGCAGGGGTGTCCAAACTTTTTCAACGTTTTTCACCAAGGGCCATATTTGGTAAAATACACAAACAGCCGGGCCACTCACTCGAGGTGAAGTACTTATTGCCTCACTTGGTTTATTTAAGTAAACTAAATATATTTTTGGAATTTGCTGCGGGCCAATTAAAAATGGATCATGGGCCGCAGTTCACCCACAGGCCGCAGTTTGGACACCCCTGATCTATAGGTTCTGTTTCTCTGGAGAACCCTAATTAATACACTAGGCTTGATGTTTGTATACACTATCTATAATTTTCACAATGTTTCTTTAATGAAATGATCGTTTTAATACTTTTTACAGATGAGGAATCTGAAGTTCAAAGATATGTAGGAACTTGCATGAAGTAAATGGGATAGTAAATGGGAAAATTGAAATTGCTTTCAGTCTTCTTTGACACAAAGTCTGGACTTGGAAGAACATTTTCCCACTGGGAAAGTATTCAGTCAATGTAAGGCCTAATTTTGCTTTACATGTTGGATGACTGGCACTTCTGGATCCCGAAGTAACTGGATCTTTAATATCTAGAAAAGTCAGTGACAGGGAGCTGGAATAGAAGGGTAAGAGTTTGTGAAATGGGGAGAAAGCATTTATGAAGAGGATTGATTTAGTAAAGATATGCTATGATTGCACTCCCAACAAAGTGGAGGGATGATGACCAATTACCTCTTTACCGCAGATCGAGAGAGGGTCTTAATTTGTGTCCCCTGCAGTTTGGGAAACCCAGTAAACTGATACCTGTGTTAACCCTAAGAAATCAAAAGGCTGTGTATCCAAATTAGAAAGGGAGAAGTAAAATTGTTCCTTTTTGGAGACAACATGTTCTTATATGTAGAATTTTCTAAAGTCTCCATAAAAAACGGTGAGAACTAATAAATTGAATCAGTAAAGTTGCAAGATACTAAATCAATACACGCATATCAGTTGTTTTTATACACTAACAACAAACTATCTGAAAAGGAAATTAGAAAGAAAACTTCATTTTACAATAGCACCAAAAGGAATAAAATATTTAGAAGTAAACTTATCTAAGGAAGTGAAAGACTTGTATACTGAAAACTACAAAACACTGATGAAAGAGTTTAGAGAAGACACAAACGAATGGAAAGACATTCCATGTTCATGAATTGGAAGATGTAATACTATTAAAACATCCATACTACCAAAAGTGATCTACAGACTCATGCAATCCCTTTCAGAATCCCAATATCATTTTTTGCAAAAATTGAAAATAATTTTTATAACTCAGGTGGAACCACTAAAGACCGCAAGTAGCCAAACCAATCCTAAGAAAGAAGAACGAAGCTGGAGGCATTGCACTTCCTGATTTCAAAATACATTATAAAGTGATAATAATCAAAGAGCATATACTGGCATAAAGACAGACACATAGACCAATGGAACTGAATAAAGATCCTAGAAATACATCTGCATGCATATAGTCAACTGATGTTTGACAAGGGTGCCAAGAATTTACAGTGGCAAAAGGATAGTTTCTTCAACAAATGGTGCTGGGAAAACTGTATATCAACATGCAAAATAATAAAATTGGACCACGATCTTATACCATACACAAAAGCCAATTCAAAGTAGACTAAAGCCTTAAACATAAGACCTGTAACAATAAAACTATTAGAAGAAAACGTGGAGGAAATCTTTATGACATTGATCTTGGCAATGATGTCCTGAATATGATACCATAAGAAAGCTCAGGCAACAAGAATAAAAATAAGCAGGACTCCGTCAAACTAAAAAGCTTCTGCACAGCAAAGGAAACCGTAAACGAGTGAAAAGGCAACCTACTGAATGGAAGGAAATATTTGTAAATCATGTATCTGATAAGGGTCTAATATCTAGAAAATATAAATAACACATACCACTCAATAGCAAAAACACAAACAATATGATTTGAAAATGGGCAGAAGCTCTGAATAGGCATCTTCCCAAAGAAAATACACAAATGGCCAACAGGTACATAAAAAGATTCTCAACACCATTAATCATCAGGAAATGCAAATCAGAACTACAATGTCATATTACCTCACACCTGTTAGTATAGCTATTATTAAAAAGACAACAAATAACAAGTGTTGGTGAGAATGTGGGGAAAAGATAACCCTTGTGCACTGTTGGTGGAAATGTAAATTGTTGCTGGTAATATGAAAACATGACATTCCTCCTCAAAAAAATAAAAATAGAACTACCATATGATTCAACAAATTCACTTCTGGGTATTTATCCAAAGAAAATGAAAACACTAGCTTAGCAAGAAACTTACATTCCCATGTTCATTACAGCATTACTTACAATAGCCCAAATATAGAAACAACCTAAGTGTCCATTGGTGGATGAATAGATAAAGAAATGTGGTATGTGTATTACAATGGAATACCATTCAGCCATAAAAAAGAACAAACTCCTTCCATTTTCGGCAACATGGTTGACCCTCAAGTGCATTATGCTAAGTGAGATAAGTCAGACAGAGAAAGACAAATACCATATAATCTCACTTATATATAGAATCTAAAACAAAAGGAAATAACAACAACAAAACCATAATCTCACACATACAGAGAACAGATTTGTGGTTGTGGGTTGGTAGGGGAAATGGGGAGGGGGGAGAAATGGATGAAGGAGGTAAAAGGAAAAAATAATTTTAAGTATAGTGAGCAATAAGTTTCTGGAAGAAACACTGCATTTCTGGAAATGAAGAGAGGTAGAGGTTTATTGATTTTTATCTTCAATTGTAACCATTTGTTTATAAGTCTTTGCAACTGAACTATAAGCCCTTTGATTCAGGGAGAGTTTCTTATTTACATTTATAGCCCTAGAATCCACAGTAGCTGGCACATAGTATTCAATAAATAGCTATTGGAAGAAAAACAAAGGCTATTCTTAAAAAAAAAAAATTATATATATATATATATATATATATATATATATATATATATATATATATATATATATATATATATTGCCTCTTATAACTCGAGAGAAATAAACAAAGCTAATAACTCAATTAGAGTATAGGTTATGGACTTAAAATAGGTATTTCTCCAAAAAAAACATACAAGTGGTCAAAATATATACGAAAAAATGCTAAATGTTGCTAACCATCAAGGATTTGTTTGACTACTAATGAGATGGAATATCTGATGCAGTTTTCATACAAAGGAAGTTTAATACAACAGAACTCTGTTGAGTATCTCCTACTTCTGGCAACTACTAGCACTGCCAGCCCTGGAAACTGAACCCCACCACTGGGCCGCTAACGCTGGATACTAGATGACATTTTCAGTTTTCCATGCTTCTTTAGGTCAATCACTTCAGATTCCAAATTTTTACCAAGTATCTGTTTGACTAAGAATTTGTTGCATGACAGCACTCTGGCTGCCAGCATTCAAGGTGATTTCTTTTTCACATCTCTGTAATGGGAGGTGGAATCCTTTTTAGCACATAATGGTGGATTTCTCAAACAGGGAGAAAGGGTTAAAATGCTGGGTAGGCAAACAGTAACGACCTGTCCACTGCCAGTATTATAGGCAGAGGTAGTAGACAAAGGACAAAGGTCCTTATAGGAGATATGTTCAAAAAGCAGTTTGGGTTATTATTGTTAATAATAATTTCATTAGCATCCACGGGCTTGCCCAACCTTGGAAAAATTGTGCTACATTTTAAAAATATGTATAAAGGATGTGGAAGGGAGTAAAAATTTTAAATTAGAAATAATGATTTTATATATATATATATATATATATATATATATGAAAAAAACTACATAAGAGGTGTGATCAAACAATATAGTGAATGTTTAAACTAAGCAAATGTATTACAGTAAAAGACACATTGCCATTAATACCCCTCAAAATACTCTCCCTTGCTTCACACACATTTATTTTATCGTTCCTACCACTTTCTGAAGCAGTTCTGGAAATCCTCTTTTGTGAGTATCTTTAATTGCGCTGTCGTGGCTGCGTTGATGTCCTGAATGGATTCAAAACGTTTACCTTTCATGGTCATTTTGACTTTGGGGAAAATCCAGAAGTCACACAGTGCCAGTTCCAGTGATAAGGTGGATGAGGACGCACCATAATGTTGTTGTTTTTTTGTTGTTGTTGTTTTTGGGGGAAGGGGAACAGGACTTTATTGGGGAACAGTGTATACTTCCGGAACTTTTTCCAAGTCAAGTTGTTGTCCTGTCAATCTTAGTTGTAGAGGGCGCAGCTCAGCTTCAGGTCCAGTTGCCATTGTTAGTTGCAGGGGGCGCAACCCACCATCTTTTGGGGGAGTCAAGGAGTCGAACTGGCAACCTTGTTGTTGAGAGCCCACTGGCCCATGTGGGAATAGAACCAGCAGCCTTCGGCATTAGGAGCCCAGAGCTCCAACCACCTGAGCCACCGGGCCGGCCCCCATAATGTTTTTATTGGACAGAAATTGCCATATACCAGAAGCAAATGTGACATGGAGCGTTGTAATGATGGAGGATGAAACATTTTGCCCATTTCATGTTAACGTGTTGTTCATGATCCATGATTTACGGCACACTTTAAAACACACCTTCTCTCAACCATAGCTCACACCCAACTGACTTCACTGAACAAGCTGAAACTTGTCACACACGGTTACTAAGATTTGATGTAAATCTTGCCACTTCCCTTATTGAAGGTCCCTGCCTTTCCATTGGATGGCACTCGGCAGCAGCATCCCCTGTATTTTGTGATCACAATAGAAAGGCTCCATGTCACACATTGCTACTGGTATGGCAATTTCTGTCAAATAAAAACCTTATGGTGTGTCCTCATCCATCTTATTCACCAGGTCTGGCACCGTGCAACTTCTGACTCTTCCCCAAAGTCAAAATGACCATGATAGGTAAACGTTTTGAATCCATCCAGGACATCAAGGCAGCCATGACAGCACAACTAAAGACACTCAATGAAAGAGAACTTCCAGAACTGCTTTAGAAAGTGGCAAGAATGATGGGATAGTGTATTTGAAGTGAGGGGGAGTACTTTGAAAGGTATTAATGGCAATGTGTCTTTTACTGTAATAATGTATTTTTTTTTAATTTAAACATTCACCATATTGTTTGATCATGCCTCATGTGAAAAACAGAAGCAAAGGAAGCAAAAAAATTAAAGGAAATATAGGAGGGGTATGTTAAGCAGAATACAAGGGCATGTAAACTGCAAGACAAGGGGAAATTTTATAGAGCAGTCATTTTGACTACATTTTAAAACTTTATCGATGCCATAAAATCCAAACACTATAAACCTGGATTCTTTGTTAAATATTGTCTGTTGCATGCAAATAAATTGAATTTGAATGTAAAAGAGAAACCAGAGGTAAACCAGAATAACATTTTGGAGAATGTTTGCACAAATAATGTTTTAGAAAACATTTGAAAACTAGAACACATTGAAAAATATTTAAGAGAAAATAGTGCTGACATTGCATATATATGTACGTATATGGGATTGTCTTTTTTTCTCTATATATCTCTCCTTGTTTACTCCCGTTCCTGGTTCTCCTCTCCTCTTATTCTCTTTGACAATCTGTCTCACCTACCTTTGCTTATGGGTATTGCTCTGCCTGGCCTCACAAATTTGTTTGGTCTTAGTTCTTTTTCTTCTCAGTCTGCATATGTACCAATCAACTGGCTTACTCTTAAATCTGTATCCCCAACTCAGACCTGGTTCATGGCTCTGAACCTATAGATAGCCTCTATCTGTACTGTCCTTCAGAAAGACATAAACCAAGCTTCTCCTAAATTGAGCACAACATCTCCTCAAAATTTCTTCAGTAAATATCACAGCTACTAACATGATTGTCCAATGCAGAAACCTAGTAGTTAGCCTTGATTCCCCAGAACGTTCGAGTAATCATCAGGTCTTTCCAATTTTAACCCCTAAACAACATCTCCTTAATGTGTCACCTTTGGTCTATTCCCAATGTCCCTTCCATTGTTTATATTCTCAGCATCTCAGAGAACTCCAAGTGTCCTTACTCACTTTTCTCTCTTGGTGCTGGAGTAATGTAATACCCTAATCTAATCATGCTACTTTTCTGCTCAAATAGCATCCAGCAACTTCTCCAATAAATTCCTTTTATGTTATAGACTATGTGACATAGTCTATCATTCCTGGCACCCTCATTCCTCTTCATTTCACTAATTCCTCCCCAGCAAACACAACTTCCTTGAAATTGCCCTGAAATGCTACATTCATATACACAGCAAGCCTTTGTATTCAGATTTCCCTCTGCTCTCCTCCAGGATCTGCTGGTGAAATCCATTTTTCTCCAAATAAGAGTTCAGCATGCTTTGTGCTCTGTGCCTCCTTGTAGGCTTCTTCATAATAATTATAGAATTATCGTATTTTTTGTCAGTTTTTTGTCAGTCTAACAGACTTTTAAACTCTTAGTACAGTCAATAGGATATAGTAGGTACTCAGTGAATCTTTAGAATGGTTAGATTAAAGAGTATTTCACTATGTAATTGTATATGCTCACCACTGTTAGGTCCATGTAATGTTTCTCTTTGAAGAATCATATTCCAGTGTTCACTATCTCAGTGAATAACTCTTTATTCACCCATATGCCTAAATTAGGATGCTAAGAGTTATTCTTGACATTCTTCCCCCTCACCTTCATATATATTTTATCACCAAGGCCAATCAACATTACTTTCTAAACATCATTTGAATCCTTCCATTTCTCCTCAATTTCACCATTACTATCAACGTACTCTAAGAGGCATTATTTCTTCCTGGATTTCTGCAATAAGTCTTCTCAATAGCTTACGTACAGATAGTCTGGCCTCTGTCCACTCCAACTGTCATATTGCATCCAGAATTATTTTTGCAGGATGAAAATCCAGACCCACTTCTCTTCCACTGTCACCCTCCCCACACACATACACACCCACATACAAAAATTCATGGATATGTCTTAGATTTGCTCTTGCGAATAAGGAATGCCTTTTCCTTATTGGGAATATAGGAACATGAACTGCAATGGGCACACATGGAATATTATGCAACAGATTGCACTCCTAATAACATGAATGGATCTTAAGAGCATGGTTCTAAAGAGAAAAAATAAACTCATTGATACAGAGAACAAATTGATGGTTACTAGAGAGAAGAAATGTGGGGGATGAGTGAAAAAGAGGAAGGGGATTAAGTGCACACTTCCAATTATAAAATAAATCACAGGGATGTAATGTGCAGCATAAGGAACAGAGTCAATAACATTATAAAACTATATACAATGACAGATAGTTACTTGATTTTGTGGTGATTGCTTCGTAAGATATATAAATGTTAACTCACTATGTTGTACACCTGAAACTAACAATGCTGTATGTCAACTGTAATTACAAATAAATTTTAAAAGGGATAAATGAAATAATAAAAATTTTAAAAGAAACTAAATAGATCTACAACACAATGCCATTTACATTAATTTAAATGTATTCATACAAAACAATTGATATCAGCAAGAATATATTCCAACCCAAAGTTATGTTTCTTATACTACATGATCCCATTCTCTATTTTTCTCCTTACACCTAACATCTAACACACTTATGTTTTACTTACTTATGCCCTTATTTCTCTGTCTTCCTCATTATAAATGTGAGCTGCATGAGAGATTTAAATCTATTTGGTTCATTGCTGTTTTCCCAATCCCTTGAGAATTGTCGGCACATTGTAGGTGCTCAAGAAATATTAGTCTAATGAATGAATTTTCATTCGACACATTAGAATATGTGTCTAAGATGTATGTGTGGGATAATGGGAATCAGTATGAGGATAAAAAGCAAGCTGTAAATCAATCAATCAAAAAAAGAATCAACAATAAGGGAGGAGACCAAAATCCTTGACGTGATTCTCAAAGCCAGTCAGGTTCTAGTTGGTATCTCTCTCTGGAGCATCCTCTCCCAGTGCTCTCCCTGCCAATCTATGTATCTCAGCCACCTGCTCCCAGTTCTTGAAATGCACCGTGTTCCCTCACAGCTCAGGGTCATCATGCCTATAGCTCTCTTTGCCCACAGAACTTTTCCTACGCATACTTCCCTCTCCCCAATAATTTGTTGCCTAGTTAAATCCCACTCATCCTTTAGAGACCAGCTCAAGGGCCACTTCTTCAAGAAACCTTTCCTGACTCCTTTAGTCTGGAATGCTGCCATGAAATCCAGTAATCAGGCGTGTATCTTTTGGGTGTCCGTATCTCTACATATCAAATACAGTTATGCATTTGATTTTATATTTTCATTAGTACCAATCTACCTCACCAGTCTATACACTCCATTAGGCCAGGGACCATTTCTAATTTTGATTATTGTTGTACTTTTGGTGCCTAACACACTCCCTGGCACACAGTAGGTTTATTAGCCAGTTGAATGAATGAGTCTCTTTTTATGCATTTCTTTGTAGCCTTTAAGAAAATAGAAATGTTATCTGCCAGAATTTTCCTAAGTCCAGAAAGCTTCACCCTTTGACTTTTTTAGTCTATTTCAAGGTCACTCTTTTTTCTAAAAGGTCTTCATACAGGTCTCATTGTCTCATCAGAAATGACATCAAGGTCACCAGCCTAGGTAAGATTTCCCCAGAACAGTTGTCTAATGAAGCTAGAAGGTAACAAGCTTATTTTTTAATTAAGAAAAACCTATATTAGAGCATCTCTTGTCATTACTTGCTCCTTTTAGAAAAACATTTAAGTTAATTATGTACAAGAAAATTAATGTTTCTTTTGCCTTTGAGCCAGATCCTGTGCCCTGTTCAGCTCAGAATTTTGTAAAAGATTTAGTACTTTTCATTATCAGTTTTCTTGGCACTCTTCACCGTTTCTATCACTTTAATTGGAAAAAATACATGAGGTCTTTGATGGCTGAAAGAATGAGTCCCTACCCCTAGCAACTAGTGCCTAGCATTGCTTATTATGAAAGGATCTGACTTTCCAAAATCACAGAGCTAAAGCTTTGATCAGATTGCTCTTAAAATCACCATTAACTTTTCCCATTATTGTAGTTCTTGTTTAATCAATTCATTGGAACTCTTTTTCTGAAGCTGAAAGCAAAGACTAAATGAAATCTGATGAACAAAATCTATGTGATGTTTCCTTTTTAAAATGATGTTTCTAATCTATGTGTAGGTTTATTTTTTCCAATAAGTATTTGATAGAAAAGTTCTATCTATCTAAATGACCAAAATAAGCATAGAAACATTCTATGGAGAGACATTTTTCCCTGTTTCACATAATTATAATACATGGCTCTCTGCTAACATGGCCAATCTTACATATGTCTACACTTCCCATCCCTTTCTTTTTTTCATTCTTGTGAAAATGCTCTTAGATTTAAACAAAGATACCCTTAGATATAAGAACATTAGTATTTCCACTCAGTTTTGGGTATGAAGACTAAATCAAATGTTCACAAAGACATGGCTTCAAAGTATCTTAAGCATGAAATCTCCCAAAAAGAGAGGTGTTTAATCTTCTGGGAACTACAATGCATGCAGAGGAGGGAATGAGGTAAGAACAAAGGTTGCATTCTTCCAGAGTTTGGGTTAGAAAAGCTGAAATATCATTACCTTTCTTTACAACTGTTGGGCAGTGGAACTGTCTGTGGAACTTTGAATTGTGGGGTGAATTCTGATTGTTCCTCCTGTTCAAATCTAAAGAGACTCAGCTAAGTAGAAACCTGGCATTCCTACCTCATAACGACAAGAAGTCAGCTTTTGTGCCCATTATATTATGTGCATGGGAATAGCCCAAATGATAAACAGTCTATCCAAGCTTAATATTTTCTGCTTGTATTAATTCTTTTTTGTTTCCTTCTTGTAAACCCTTCAAAATGTGTTACTATGTCTCACAGGTTACATTGCAAAGTGTAAAGATTTAGACTTCTTTGCTTTAGAAAAGGAAATTTGGGAAAACTAATTTTTTTTTGTGGGGTGAGCGGAGCGGATATCATTTTCCAAAACATTCAGCCATTGAAATTTTAAGAAGTTAAAATTACTTTAATTTCCAGGTGGGATGCAGAATTTGAAAACCTCTTAAAGGTGCTCCTAAATACTGAAAGAAAACAGTATTTTCACAATATCTCAAAGTGTTACCAGTACAAGGATTCTTGCCCCTCTCAAGATAGAAATCAAGAGTGTGGGCAAAATAGCACTGTAAGAGAGAAAGGTTTATTAAAGTGAAAACTATGGTAGATGTGCCAAGGGAGCACGCGCCTTTGGAGAATGGATGTAGCTGGCCTAGGTTTACAGATGCAGCGGTTTTATGAGCTATTGGGGAGAAGGATCACCCCTTCCTCTTTCCTTTTTCCCTCGCCAAAATATGTTGAGGCTGGTCCATCCCTGTACCTGCGCAGTGTACCTATATGCTACTTTATGTATCTCATGTCTCATTAGCGGATATAAATCTCCACTCAGGGGTGTGTTTTTTTACTATGATAATGAGGAAATGTTAACCATAGGACAACTCTTTTCATCACTAGCGTGTGGCTACTTTAGGAACTTTTTCCTGGGTCTGCTTATGTCTTCTGCAATTACAATCCTCTCCTCTCACTGCTTCTTATCCACTGAGGAATGTAACTCAAGGTTGTTTTCCCCAGCTGCAGGCTCCAGCCACAATGACTACTGACCACAAAAGGGCACAACCAAAATTTCCTGAGATAAGGTGGACAGGAGAAGACCTATCATATAAAATATATAACATGGTCGTCTTCAGCCAGTGAATTTCAGAAAGAATCCCAAGAACATTCTTGTTAAACAAATAATTATGAATAATTGCCAAGTGACCCACATTATCAAATCTTTGGGACCAGTGAGAGGAATATATAGTTTACTGAAATGCACATTTGCTTTACACTAAAATATAGGAGGGATGAATCAGATCCAAGCATTAAACTTGCATCTTTCTGTAAAGTATGGCCAGATAAATACATTTTCCTTTATTTTTGTTTTGTCATAGTAATATATGAACATATTTAAAAACCCTAGTAGTACAAAAAGGCCAATATTTAACAACTAGAATGTTCTGCTACACCTGTCACCAACCCACATTCTCCTCGTTTGAGGCAAACACTTTCAACTTCTTTAGTAACTCAATCTGATATGTGACTACATAGTCAGAAACAATATTCTTGTACTGCTATTTGTTGGTTAATCAATTTTAGAAATTGCATTTGATTCCTAACCTAGTGTACGATTTTTTAGATTTCTTTTCCATATACACATGCACACACCCGTACATTCCTCTTCCCCTCATGGGTAATCACAATTTTTCATTAAATTCACCCATGATTTATTTTATTATGGTTATGTAAATATAATTACTCCTGAGACAAGTGGTATACTATGATTTTATATATCCTTTTTCTAATAAATTAATAATTGCTTCATTTTAACATTTGCTTAGTTTTCTAAGTATGCATTGCTAAATTTTCCAAATGCACTGATACATTTTTAAAATGCTGGTGGATACTATTTTCAACATATGCACATAGGATAATTTATAAATTTCTTTTTCCCCCATCTTGCTTCAATCTGTTGATCATTCTTTTGTATGGCATCATGTTTTTATTTCATGACTATAACATCATTTCAAAATTTTTTTCTTCTGTCTCTGCTTCCCCCAATTTCTACTTTTCTGTTTGTTTTGACCTCTGCATGTTGGAGATTTCTACAGAGGTCAAGTGATTTTTGTGTGTGCATATTCCAGTGTGAGGCAGTGAGAGGTATTTTAGAGGGTTTATACTCTTCCATGTTAAGGAAAAGGGCTGTTGACTGCTGGGCTTCTTTCAGGGGGTCTGACAGGCAGCCTGGCACTCATCACGAGGCATGGGGAGCATCTCCAAACTTAATTATAAGAAGGTCTTTCCTAGGACCACTCATTTCTCTAGAGAAGAGTGTTCTAGTCTCCTGCCTGGGATGGGGCATGCCTAGTGGCCTTATTCTGGGAGACAAGTAAGGGAAAGTAGCTGACAAGCCCGAATTTCAGTGAGCAAACTTCTATTTACTGTCCTATTTACTGCTTTCCACTTCAGCCCAAAGTGCCTTGCGGGGGTTCCAGTATGAACTCGTTGATCCTTTTTTGGTAACCCCACGCAGGCTCTACATTCCTGCTTGTTATTTCTGCTAGGGTTAGTTAACGCTCTTCCATCTAACTTTTTTCTTCTAAAATTTCACTGTCATCCTTGATCTGTTCTTCTCTCCTTTCCTTCTCTTTATTCTTCTATTATCATTGTAGTAAGACTTTGGAGTTAGACGAGGGGGTACTGTTCCGTTTAATACTTCATGTAATTATCTAGATAAATTTAAGAGATCATAAACTTTCTTGAATGAGTTGCCCAGATATTTACAAACAATATCGTATTTCCTTGGTCTTTAAGAAGAGAATCCAAGGGCGAACCTTTTAAAAGATCAACTCAAGATACCAAATTAAGGGAAAACATGAGACCTGAATACTGGAATTACTTGAAGTCAAACAGGGCATATTGCAGTATACATTCCAAATCTAGAGGTATGTCTGTACCTCTCATGTGCAGGTAATTGTTATTGTTCACTGGAAGAATGGAGTGAAAGGAGAAATAGTTACACTGTTTTGGTAGCAATTAAAATGTTAGCAATTGGTATTTCTGGTTTTATAAAAATCTTAAGTTGGTTCAGACTTGTCTATTTTATTCATTCTGGCCATACTTGGCTCCTGGATTCTGGATATTTGTCATAGAGACTGAGGAGAAGGATGAAATGGTTTTTACTTCATGGATTAGGAAGTTTCTGGTTTACTTCACATGCTAGATTATGTATGGCTTTTTATACAGATATTGAAATAAGTTTGATAAAGGTGAAACTGTGCATTCAAAATATACAAAAGTAGAAATGGATAATGAAAAGGTCAGAAATCAGATTTTATAAAAATCACAAAAAATATAGCCATATGGAAGACTTCATTTCCAAAATTTGATTTTTACTTGAATAGATTTTAGTGATGGTCAAATACGAGGTCATATCCTAGAAGTGCGTGCAGCACTAATACTTCAGTATTTTAACTGTTACATATAAAGTTTGTATTCACTTAATTATACCAAGTCTACATTTTCAACCAAGATCTCTCCTAAACTCCGGCCTATGAATCCAGTGCCTCCTGATATCTCCTCTTGAAGGCCTCGTAATAATTCAACTCAATATGTTTGAAACTAGCTCATTTTCTTCCAAACCTCTCCTGGGGTACTTACCTGTACTGTCCCTGTGAATGGTATCTATTTTCCCAAGCCAGAAATGTCTTTATCAACTTTGATTTTACTTCTTTACTACAAATAATCAAACACTATATCCTTGTACAGCTCTACTTCCTGAGTTATTCCTCAAACATGTACACTTTTCCAATCTCACTTTCTAAAATCTTGCCTAATTTAGGTGATCAGAATCTTTATTTAAATCAAAAGTAACACCTCCCAACCAGTTTTCCTGTTTCCAGATTTTCCACTTTCTAATTCCTTCTCCACACTGTAACCAGAGTGAATTTTCTTTACTACTAATCCAATCATTCACTGCCTTGCTTAAAAATCCTCAGGGCTCCTCTTAGCCTTCCAAATGAAGTTCAGACTCCTTGATAAAGTTTACTTAACCAGCCTCTCCTCTGCAGTGTCATGTCCTCTCCTCCACCCCTTCTTCAGGTACTGAGTTTTAATTCACCATATTTCCCCAAATGGGCCATGCCCTCTCATAACTCATGTTCCCTCTGCCTAGACTCCCTTCACACAGTTATCTCCTTACCACCATTTTCTATCAGACTAAACCCTTCTGTTTCAGGACTTCACTTAGACACCACTTCTCCCAGCAGCGTTCCCCAAATGCCCAGTATACTTCCAAAGCTCCCCATACGAAACTCACCTTGTTGCGTTCACAATACCTATTGAAGCTCTTAATTTATTTCCGTAGCCATTAGGCTATATGGTCTTTGAGAACATATACTTTGTTTTATTTGCCACAATATCCCTAGAGTTTCCCATACTTTATTCATAAAAGACATTCAGTAAATATATTTTAAACTAATAGATGAACAAATTTAGTTATTTAATGTTGAATAATTCCTCTTTGAAGACAATCCCAGGAAGACAGTTAAGTCCAAAATAATTCAATAATGAGAAGTGGTTTTTAGAATACATTGTTTTTACATTGTATTCTATGCCTATTAAGATGGTGAAAATAAAATAAAAATAAAGACGTCACATATCTATTTTTCATTGGTTATTACACAGACATACAGATTTTACCAAGTGAATGATTCTGTATGGTGGAGAAAAAGTCTCAGATATCACAAAGATTCTAGGAATATTGGATTGAAGATTCTAGAAGAAACATAGCAAAAATATATTCAAGCAAAACCAAAATAGTTTGTTCTCAAATCCCTACTGCAATAAATGTCAATTTAACCATTAAGATACTAAGTTATCTAAGATCAATTGCATTTGCAGTTAAAGACAGATGAGAAGTTTAAGGACAGTGTATGTAGCTCAAGAGTCTACCAAATACTTAAACCATTTAATGGTGTATGAATGAGCTTTACATTTTCCTTTATGTCTCTATTTCTTGTATTACTGGCCAGGTTCTTTGATTGAAATCCTAGGGCCTGGGAAAACCAGTTTTTTAGCTTTCTGTATGTGGATTTGAATTGGTTAGCCTCGTGGGCTACGACTGTATTGCAGGTTAGTCAGAACTCAGTAGGATCGTGATCCAAACCTTCTAAAATTAGGCCTGATACCCCAGAGGAATTCATTTAACCTAGCAATTTTATGTAAAACATTGTTACAAAAATATGTCAGGTTATCAATAATCTTAGGACATATCATCATAATATTAAAAATAGCAAAATGTGTGCTCCTTCCTTCCCTCCCTCCCCCTTCCTTCTCTCCTTCCCTCCCTCTCTCCCTTTATACAGACATTTCATTTACAATGTATTTTGCATTAAAACTTTTCAAACGTCTCTGCTCTGGGTGTTTTGTAATGCAGGTCGAAGGGGAAGGACTTAGAAATAGAAAAGACAAATTATAGTAGAGGAGATAAACCAATTTTATTGTCCATCATTATGATATACAAAACACTAGAAATAATAGATTGGTAGAGAAGAAGCAAGTGAATAGTAAATAAGAGGGCAACAGAAATAATTTAAATTTGAATTATTTTCCATGATATTAGGAAGAGAACAATTTCAATGCACTTGTCTGGCTTCAGAATAGGTTTTGTTAACTGGCCAAAGCCTGCCATAAAATCAAGGTGTTCAGTGTCTTGTCTGCTCTACTGGCTCTTGACAAAACCGTTGAGGTCTTTAAGAAAAGAAATTTCCTTCCCTTCCTTCCTTCCTCCCTTCCCTCTCCCTCCCTCTCTCTTTCCTTCCCTTCTTCCTTCCTTCATAATAGAGATCTTTTTGAGCAATTATTCTGTTCTAGAAACTAAGGATACAACAGGGAACTAGACAAGGTTGCTGTCCTTTTGGAGAGTATTTTCTAATCGGGAAAGTTTTTAGCTGTGATCCTAATTCATGCACATTCTTTCTGATCTCTATCCATAATCCACCAAAGGAGTGTGGAATTACAGACACTTTGGGGTTATAATTCCTCTAGATTTGAAGAGTCCTAAGGACAAATAAAGAATACGTTAGTGTCTCTGAGTTCATGTGCTCCATCTGAGAGCCTACCATCACAGTCAGGACACTTAGTCAAGATATCCTGATTCCCAAGATTCTACTTTTCCCTCTCATCAAGGCTTAAGTACCTCATCAGAGATCCTTCTGTTGCATTTCATATTCTCCAATGATTGTTACTGCTATACAGTGACTAAAAATAAAAGTAATTCCCATTACACTGGTTGCAGTGCTAATATATACCTGAACTGAGTGTATAGTTTTCTTTTGAGGAAAACAGAATAGAAATCAAATGAATTCGTGTATTCTAGGTCAAACTTACATTTGATATAATTTCTCTGAAACTTGTTTTTAGTTTAGGTAACAGAGTGCAAAACATGAAGTTCCTTGCTTTTTAAAAGCAGTAATTAAACTTGTTAGATGAGAGAGTAAACACATCTTCGCATAGATGGTTTAAAAGGAAAGAAAATTTCAGAAAAACAGTACAATTTCTTGAGCCTAATTTTATTCTGAAATCAAATACCATTTTAAATGTAGGCACAATCAAATATTTGCCTTTCCACAGGTTATATATAGTTTCACATTAAGATAATTTGTTTTTACTCTGACTCCAAGCAGCATGACACTAAATTGGTAGAGAAAAATTATAGGAAATGCTGTCCAAAATCTCTAGCCAAATTAAATAGCAGAGGATAGCAGGGGGTAGGAATTATATTATAGAATTTGAGGACATTGTCTTTCAAATGACAAGCTTATATCTGAGCTCTATGGTTCATCACATACTCTGATAGCAGAGTCAAGAATTCTGATAATCCCAGAGGACATGTACATGAAGTCGGATGCAGGTGGGTTAGAAAAGAGGATGTCTAAGTACACTTAATCCTATTAGTGTATGGTAAGTCAGAACTACCAAACATCTGTGAACATGTGCAAAAGGCAGATTCTTGTATCCACTCACCCAAACCTCTGAATCTGATATGTTGTCTGGAGATTGAAATTGAGAATTTATATCCTTAACGAGAGCAGTTACCCTCAACTATCATTTCAGTACCATAGTTTCAATGCATTTACTCTGAAGCCTTAATGAAAGACAGTAAGAACAAAAGTTCTCAGACCTTGGACAATGTTTAAGGAGGTGTGGAAATTTGGAAACTATATAATAAGAATTTGAATTTTGACAAATGTCTTTAGCTTCTTTGTTGTCCTTGGAGACATCAAGCCCCAAATCATGTCTTCTGCATTCCCCTCCCCATTTGGAAAATAAACAAGAGTCGGCCATCTTCAAAAGAAAGCTCACGGAAGAGTTATAACATGCACAGTATTGAGGCCTCCTTTCAGTTACCATGCTATTCTAGTTCTAAAACCAAAGGCCCAGATTAATTTCCCAGTGGAATGTCCCCCACGTAAGTTTTCTCTGCCTTCAGTCCCATCTACCTGCCACCAGATTGACATGTCAGAAATGCAACTCCAATCTTATTACTTCCATATTTAAAGCTGTCAGTAGTTTCCAATTGCTTTAAACAAAAAAAAAAAAAAAAAAGAAAAAAGAAAATCAGGAATTCTTAGTATGACACTCAAGGTCCTCTAATTTGGGACTCTTACAATGTGTGCAGCCTATGTTCTCTGACCATTGTAATTTCAATTCCCCTCAACATGCCCGCTTTCCCAAAGCACAACCAGAATTTCCTCTCCTGACAATCCATGCAAATAGTCATCGGCTGATTCCCTTAGACAGTAGAGTATTATAATTGAGTGTCGTTTCCTGTTTGGATTTTAAGTTTTTTCTCTTCTTTGTAATTGATTTTTTTCTACTTTCACTATTTCCCTTTGTGATGAATTTATTTTTCCTTTCAAGTGCTCTCTCATGTAATATATTCAATCAAGTTCCTTGGTTTTCCAAATACCACCCTTGCCAGAGTCTCTTTCTCCTTGCTTTAATCAGAGAGACTGACTCTCTTTACCTGCTACACAATTGTCATCATAATTTCTGGGTTGGATACATTTTTCTGGGTTCTGTATTTTTTTGTTCTTCTTGTTGTTTGGTCTTTGAGCTTACTGAAGATTATCTGAAGTAAATTCTTAATCAAAGCTCTTTGCAAAGTAAAATTTCTGAGTCTGAATCTGAAAGTTTGTCCTTACACTTCATAGTTAGAATTCTGTGCCTAGTTAAACTATTTTTTCTCAGGACTTTGAATAATTGTTCCACTATCTCACCAATGTTGCTTGTACCGTTCTGCTACTTATTCCTTTTTATCTGTTTTGTTTTGTTTTCATTTTTATTTTCTCTCTGCATGTTTCTAACATTTTCTCTTTGCTTTTGGTCAGGGATTAGTAAACTGGTACATGAGTCAAACCCAGCCCACCACCTGTGTTGTACATAAAGTTTATTGGAACACAGTCATTTACTTACATTGTTTATGGCTGCTTTTGTTCTACAACAGGAGAGTAGAGTAGTTGTAAAAGAGACTGTACGGTTTACAAAGCTTGAAATATTTACTCTCTGGTCTTGACAGAAAAAGTTTTTTGACTCCTGGTCCTAGTGTCCTAGAATTTCACAATAGCTACCTATATTATTTTTTAAAAAAATGTATTTGTGCCAGGCCTGCAGTGGATCACTTCCATTTAAAGAAGTGCTTTTTCAGCTCTGGAAAATACTCTTTTTAATGTTTCTTTGCAAAGTTCTTCCTTCATGTTTACGATTCTGTCTGGAACCCCCATTAGTCAGATGTGGTCTTCCTGGATTGATCCTCTGAGTCATCTATCTTTCCTCAGATTTTTCTCTCTGTTTGTCCCTTTGCTCCCTGATACGAAGAATTTCCTTGTTTTTATCACCCAATTCTTCAGTTACATTTTTAAAATTTTATCTATCATATCATTTTTTAATTTCCAAGAGTCTTTTCTTCTTCTCTTGCTTTTATTGTTTGCAACATCTTTCTCTTGTTATATTTTCCTGATTCTTATGTTTTTATCATTGTTCTTTACATTTTATGTTTTAGACTTTTCTGAAAAGAGGCTCATTCTTCACAGCCTGTTTCTATTTGAGAATGAGGTCCTAGAGAAGTTGAATGTGATCCCTGTCCACACATTTATAGCTTCAGTTTAGGGTGAGTGGGTAGGGTGAGGTGTTAGGCTGCCAGCCTTAATTTTTTCAGGTCCCAGTTGCTTCGTTTAAGAGAGATTTACCCATGTTCCAACTCCTATATTGCCTTTTTAATTCTCATGAGAGAGATCTGTTTATTAATTTCTTTGGCTAGGAGCTAAATGGTTGTTAGGGTTCTACCTTTGTCTTCATATATTATCCTGATTTCATTTACCTAGTATCTTCTCAGTCCCAGGCATCTTGGGTTCTGTGGGGCAGATTGGGTTCTGTGCGTCCCACTTGGACGCAACCCTTCATCAATATATTCTACTTTGTGGCTATGTATGACTACATTAGCTATCACTCTATCCATTCTACCCCAGAATTTTAATGAGATCTCTTGCTCATTTTTTGTCTTTAGCATTGTAGATTAAAACCTCTTTAAATCTTTTGCCAGATTTTCACGAGGTCTTTTTGAGAAAGAGAGGAGAAAAACGCGTCCTCAATAAACCTTCTTGAAATAGAGTTGCTGGGTCTCTCTTGATATCATGTAAAATTTCTGAAAGCATTTTCTATATCGAGCACTCATAACATTTCTTTCTTCTTCATGTCTATTTATGTATACATTTTCTTTTCTCTCTAGACCATAATATTTTTGTAGATTAGATGAATCTAGGCACATAGAGTGTATTCTTAATAATTTTTGTTGAAGGCACGTATTAATGGATATAGAGAGGTAAGTACAGGGGAGCAGTCTATCGGAGAACAGATATAACCTGTTATTTGGCTAGAGTATTTCAGTCTAAGCACCATTCATTTTCCTCTTTTCCCCTGGAGATACAAATGATCCCTATATGTCCTTACCTTTGGTGCAATTCTAAAGAAAGAAAAATAAATTGTTTTGCCCCTAAAAATATCTCAAGAACGTTCTTCATTTTATACGGTTAGCCTGTAATGGAATCAGTCACCACAGCTTTTCCACTTTGGTTTAATAAACACGGAGTCAAATACAAGAAGTATTTCCTAGCGGAAAGAGATAAAAGGTAAGTGGCTTGAATGGTTTTCCTGTGGTATCTAGAGTGAAGACCCACATCACTGGCAAAGAGTATTTGCACTGGTTTCAATTATAAGGAAAACCAGCCATAGTAAGCAATAGGAACTTCAATTTTTAGGGGAAAGCTAAATATGAAAAACTTTCTACTTTCTGTGATCACCAGGGAGGAAGCTGTGGAGTTCAAAAAGATGACCGAAGGTTCTTGTGTTATACCATTCACCGTTGGTGAGGCCCAGAATCATCTCTAGAATAAGCAGTTCTCTTGAAATCCTCTAGACTGGAAGTCAGTAGAAGACAGTCTTCTGGAGTGGAGAAGAAGGCAGCATTAGCAATCAAGGGCATTTAGCAACTCAGTGACTGGTGCTTGGACGGCTGATACGTCAAGTCACTATGCTAAGCACATCGATTAATTCATAATTTACATAGATTATAAATCTACAGACCTTACAGTCTCCTGCAAGCAGCTTTCTCTCCTGCCTCACCCTAAAAAAGAAAAGTACAATTTTAACTGTCTTCCCTCTTCAAATTGTTCACCATTGCTCTAGGGAACACAAGTGAATTTGTGTTTTATTACCTATCTCAGTTTATACTGTTTTCTGAACTGCAGTTTCATAGTGGTTTGTCAATATTATCTTTCCAAAAGGAACTAAGCAAACTGCCAGGATGCACTTCGAATGGCCTCCTGGTGATAATTAAAGTGTCATTTATGAAATAATAGCCTGGTTGTTTTACCTGACTTTCAAGTACCAGCTCAGTTTTACTTGGACTGCATTGCTCTTTCCATATTGAAGACCTATAATTAAAGTCATTGAAGAATGCTGTATTTCTTGAAGTGTAATAAAACTGCAGAAAAATATGTGCCTTCTCCAAGATGGCCTCATTTGTGGAGCCCTTCCTGTGTAGTTTAGATCACACCTGGTGACTTTTGGCTCTCTATTCTTTCCAGCCAGATGTCCCACTATAGGGAAGGGTCAGAAATTAGTTTCAACAAGTTATCTTATTGTGCCCACCAGGAAAATCTCCGTATCCTTATATAGACAAGTGGTGGTGTAGGACAGCAGTATTTAGAGAGGAAATGTAACACACAGTTGAGTGCACAAACTCTGGAGCCATTTGACTCCAAATCCATTACTTATCAACCATGCACATTCTGGACAGGTGACTTAATTACTTTGTTCTCAATTTCTTCTCCTGTAAAGTGGGAATAATAGTCCTTCCCTCATAGGGGATTTTGAGAGTTCATTGATGTAAAGTGCCTGGATTAGTGCCTGGAACATAATATGCATATGCAAGTGTGAAACATTATTGTCATCATCATCATTATTCTTCTTATCATTACTAAGGTTAGGAAAATACTTACTTGGTTAATTTTTGAGGGTCCACTTCAAAAGACTCTGGACCAGACCCTGTAAAATTACCAAGATACAGCTCTGAGGTAGGTTAGGAGTTTTGGTGAAAAATAGCAATTCTTTGTGGGTTGAACATGTAGGAATCTTGCTATAAGGAATCACAGGTGTGGCCTCGTGGAATGAACCTGGTCCTGGCAGTCAGGAGTTTGGGAACTCCAACCTGTGCAGCTTCCTGGTGTTGAGCAAGTCTTTGTCCTTTGTCAGCCTGTTTCTGTTTTGTAAAATGTGAATTTTATGCTAGATGAACTCGGAGGTACTTTTCAGCTCTAAAGTCCTGTCTTTTTAATCAATTCTTTGTAAATCAAATCACATTTTGAGTGCACTGGGAAAATTTGCCACTTAAAAGAGAACACTGTGATGAGTGGAAAGTGCTTTGTTATGGCAAATCCTCCCTGTTGATTCTGGCTTATAAATGTGCCTGGTCAAAAATCAAATTTATGTACAGCCAGGAGACCTATGTTGCTATTTCACAAATGCCTGACACGGGAAGGAAGATGCTCTAATACGACCTGGACCAGTCCTCTACAACAAGGTTGCAGCTTTCTCTTGGCAACACGAGTACACCTGCATGATGCAAATTGCTGGAGACTGACTTAGCACCCTTCTTCACTCCTGGAGTGTTGCCCAGATTCTAACTTCCATTTGCACATATGTTATCTGCCTCTACCTCCTACTGAGTCATCTTCCCCTCTCTGCAACACACTTTGGCTTATAATAACTATGCATATTTCATATCACCCAAGGGATTTTGAAGTTATTAATTAAATTAAATTCACTCCTTAGGGGAAAACACATGCACACTAATTCATGCTTTGAAGGTAAACATTTAATTTTTCTATGCCAAAGAAAATGAAAAGGGAAGAAATATAATAATTGAGATAAAATGTTCCCCTGGATAATTGTCACATAACAAAGATGATAATTAAAGTGTAGGAAGGGGATAAAAGAGGACTAACTGAATAAGCATCTATTCTGGGAGGCTCCTAATATTAGATGTTTCTCAGCAATGTTTTATTTTCTCTCTAGAACATAAGCATTGTATTCCTTTATTTTTTTAAAAAAAAAAGTTCCACAAAGATACCTTACCTAATATCACACATAGCCAGTAAATACTGGAACACTGAAATGTGACATCACCACAAAAGGCTTCATACTGTTTTCTGCAGGTCTTCAAGACACCCATTTTGTAATTTAAAAAAAAAAAAAAGAAAGAAATTATGCTTTGTTCATCTGCAACCAATATTAACTAACACCCATTTTAATATGAGAATTTATATTTTTATGGACCAAAACATATATGAATTCTGGACTTTTAATTTTAAAAGAGTGGTTATCGAATTTGTTGAGAAAAATTATTTTGAATTTACCATATCCTTATGATTTTACGTTTAGGGAAGATGCTTTTGTGCTGCTGCCAAATATTTGATGCCTGCAATTGAAATCCAGGCAAAAGTGGAGAATAATACATGACACCAGTAAATAAAATGTAATCAGATGGCTAACGCTTAATCTACTGGTTGAGTCATCTCACCCAAGGAGGAGGAAAATTCAGCTGGATTTTATAAAGGTGCTAAATTTTATTTGCAAATGCAATCCAGAAAACACGTCCATTTCTGATGTTTTTTTGAAAACAATAACTGAAATGGATTTAACTGGAAATTACAGGCAGTGCTAGGTAGCAAGAACTGAACCATATTTTTAAATGAATTGCATTTAGATGACTACATTAACTTAAATACAATAAGCAATTTACAAATAACACAGAGATATAAATGCTCTGTGTGTGGTTCTGTTTTTAGCTTCCCATCATTGCTCTTATTAAGCACTGTAAAAGCTCTTACTCAGAACACCCATTATTAAGAAAAGAAAAGAGGTTATTTAAAATAAAAAGAGATAACAAGTGTTGGCTAGGATATGGGGAAATCAGAACACTTTTCACTGCTGGTCGGAATGTGAAACGGTGCAGCCTGTGTGGAAAAGTATGGCACTTCCTCAAAAACTTATAAATAGAATTACTGTATGATTCAGCAATTCCACTTCTTGATATATAACCAAAAGAACTGAAAACACAGACTTGAACAGGTATTTATAAACCCATATTTATAACAGCATTATTCACAGTAGCCAAATGTGGGGGCAACCTAAGTGGCCCTCCACAGATTAATAGATCAAAAAAATCAGGTCTATGCATACAGTGGAATATTATTCAGCCTTCAAAGGAGGGAAATTCTATCACATGCTACAATATGGATGAACCTTGAAGACATTATGCCAAGTAAAGTAAACCAGACACAAAAGGACAAATGCTATATGATTCCACTTACATGAGGTATCTAGAGGAATCAAATTCATAGACAGAAAGTAGAATGGTGATTGCCAGGGGCTGGAAGGTAGAGACATAGGGAGTTGTTGTTTAATGGTTACAGACTTTCAGTGTGAGAGGATAAAAAGTTCTGGAGAAAGATGGCGGTGATGGTTTACAACAATGTGTGAGTGTACTTAATGCAATAGAACTATATGCTTAAAAAATGGTTAAAATGGTAAATTTTTTAGTTTTATTTTTATTAGTTTCAGGTGCACAAGACAAAGTAATACGTAGACGTTTATCATTTATATCCCTCACACTGTGTGAACCCCCTCCCCCATCCACTATCCCTCTGACATCGCACAGAGCCGTTACATTTCCACTGTCTCTATTCCTAATGCCGTACTCCGCTTCTTGTAAGTATATACATACATATATATGTATGTGTATATATGTGTTTATATATATAATATGTATATATAAATAAAATTATAGTTGGCATTCATTATTGTTCAGCTTCAGCTTCAGGTGTACAGTGCAGAAAAATGATAAATTTTACATTATGTATATTTAGTCACAATTTTTAAAAAGTAAGAAAGGAGCATAAGGGACTGTCTGCATTAGTTCAGTCAGCCTTGTTGCCTAAATCAGAATTCACCCATATGAAAACTTTGAGCCTTGATTGCTTCATATGTAAAATGTTCATCACAGTGCCAGACTCAGTTGTTTGAAAGAATCAAATAAATTACTAGATATGTGAAGGGAAAAAAGCTCTTGGCCGGAACTCCTGATGTGAGCCTTTCCTAATTATCACAGCTCTGCTGGCTAAGGTGAGTTCTGAGATGCCAGTTGCACAGAATTCTTCAATTGTTCAAAGTTGGAGAAAATTCGTATTGCTGAGTATTTACTATGTGCAGGTGTTGGGACGATGTTCTACCTATGCCATCTCTTGACTGCAAAACAGGTTACATTAGTCTCATTTTGCTAATGGAGTAACAAGCCAAGAAAGACTTAGTAACTTGACCAAGATTTTACAAATTGCTTCATTCAGACATGATTTGGTGATAGAGTCCATATGTGAATCTAGGTCATTCCCTTAAAATGGAAAAAAGAACCGGGTCAAGGGATCAGAAGATGACCATTAACTGAGCGCCTATGATGTACAAATTTCTGATGCAGATTTCCCAGATTCCCCATTCCCTGGATCCAAATAATGTTAACGGTGGTCAGTTACATGAAATGGACTCATCTAATCATGCAAGATGATAAACTAACCCCTACTTGTCATTCGTTTCTCCTCCATGTGTTCCTCGTGCCCTCCCTTCTCAAGGTATTTCTGGTGGTACTAAGATAGTGTCACGCCCATGCTTACAAGCCAGTGCAGTCCGCTATGTGTTATCCGGATGTATAATGTTACTATTGCACCTCCCCCTTCCCCACACATACCTCTTCTCATCGCTCCAATGCCTTTGCTGTCTGTCTTCCAGCCGTCCACCCACCAACCACTAGCCTCCCATCACAGGTGCTGCTAAGCTATACCTGCTGCATAATGCACTGGTTGTGAATCCCTTGTCTCCTTTCACCAGGTGACACAACCTCCCCTGTGTACCTGTGCTGCTGCCACTTCTACTTTTAACCACATTCTCAGCCAAGGACCCCTTGCAAGAAGTGCCACCTTATCTTCCGAGGCACTGCAATTCTCTGTGGGTGCAGTCACCATTGCACTGGTGCCTTCAGATAACCAAGTATGATGGTCAGTGCCTAACTAGAAGAGAAAATCCTCTCTTTTATTCCGAATAAGTCCTTTAGATGACTGCTAAAGTGAGGTTGCCTGTGTCTCACAGTCTAACAAGGTTTTAGTGAATGAGCCCGTTCAGGTTGTATTCAAAGCCTTCTGTCTCCCCTCATTACAGACATAAATCTAGGGGCTTGGCTATGATAGATTTGAATGGCAGGCATCAAGCTATATGCAAAATCATTTCTTCTCACTGACTTTGAGACCATCATCTGCTCAAGTTAGCTTTTCCTTCATAAGGTCTTTTTCTCAAGGCTCCTGTATGCTCCATACAAGTAGTGTCCTGGGAAACTTATTTCACCACATCATCAGACTTTTCCAAATACATTGAAATCCTACTAGCAGGCATGGCTTAGGCCCTGCCTGGGTATCTCATTCAAAATCTCACAGAAACCCTGTGAGGTACATACGAGGTGTGATCAAAAGATACGGTGAATGTTTAAATTTTTAAAAATGTATTACAGTAAAAGACACATAGCCATTAATCCCCCTCTTGCTTCAAACACAATTATCCCATCCTTCTTTCCACTTTCTGAAGCAGTTCTGGAAGTCCTCTTTCGTGAGTGGCTTTACTTCATCCTCCATCATGACAACGCTCTGTGTCACACATTGCTTCTGGTATGGCAATTTCTGTCAAATAAAAACTTTACGGTGTGTCCTCATCCACCTTATTCACCAGTTCTGGCACCATGTGACTTCTGGGTCTTCCCAAAGTCAAAATGATTCAGGACATTGAGGCAGCCATGACAGCGCAACTAAAGACACTCACGAAAGAGGACTTCCAGAACTGCTTCAGAAAGTGGCAAGAATGATAGGATAAGTGTGTTTGAAGCAAGGGGACCTATTTTGAGGGGGTTTAATGGCAATGTGTCTTTCACTCTGACTTTTTTTTTAATTTAAACATTCACCGTGTCTTTTGATCATACCTTGTATAAGCTTTTTTAGAAATGGATAAAAACAAAAATTATTACAAAATATATCAATGAATTAAAAAGAGACCTTTTGGAAACTGCATCAGCCAGGGAAAAGTGTTATGACAGACAATGTCAACTTCAAGATGAATACTTCAAGGAATAGCCAAAGTGTATGAAAGTACTGACTTAATCCTCTTGCAGGAAATTGTAAATGAAGACCTGTCACGATTCATTTATAATTAGAATCAGTAATATTCTGGCCAGTATTGAAGAGAACAATCATATATTGGCAGGAAAGAATGAAATGATAACCTCAAGGTCAGTTTCATTTCTTTTGTCTATGCTGATTGAGTCCTTACGATGGAGAATTCAAGGGGAGCCAAATGGAGAGAACTGCACCTTCTGTCATGAGCCCAAATGCCCTTATAGAATAAACTACCTAAGTGCTTATAAATAGCAGCGGTCGCTAAACACAGTTTGATGATAGGAAACTTACATAAACTGAATCTGATTGGAAAAAACAAAACAAAATATAATCATGATTTTTAAAAAAACCACATTTAAACATGAGAGTCCCCACTTCAACAGCTTTGTAAAAAACCTTATCCCTGGGGGACATTTGGTTCCTTCTAACTGATTGAAAAATGGAGGTTTGTCAATTAGAGCAGAAGTCAGCCTTAAGAACAAAGTGTTCGACTAATAAATGTGGGAGGAGTCTGCTTATCAGTACTCAGAACAGGAAATACTATTTTCACACATAAAAATTGGGAGGTCTAAAAAGCCCTTTGCTGGGCGGCCGGATGGCTCAGCTGGTTAGAGCGCGGTGCTCTTAACACCAAGGTTGCCAGTTTGATCCCCACATGGGCCACTGTGAGCTGCACCCTCCACAACTAGATTGAAACAACCACTTGACTTGGAGCTGATGGGTCCTGGAAAAACACATTTAAATAAATAAAAAAGTTTAAACAAAAAAAAGAAAAGCCCTTTGCTCGGCCTCAGCACACAGCACAGGGCAGGAGACATGGATGATGAAGATCAGTGGTGCCTAGAGCCAATGTAGTTGTAATGGAGGGGTAGTAATAGCCACCGCCTGATAATCACTGGGGCTTAGGTGTGATGGAAGCAAGTCGCTGGTATTTTGTAAGTACTGCACAGACCTTGGGAGGAGAGTCCGGTGGTGACAAAGTGTCTGCGCTTTCGATGTCAGCCAGACGTTGGCTCAAATATTGATTCTACCACTAACTAGCTGTTCTGATATTTAATGTTAATGGCTTAGCTGTTTAATGGCAAGTTACTTAGCCACTCAATGTCCTTATCTATAAAGACGGAGATAATAATACACGTATGTTTTGCTAAGATGGGTTATTAAAAATAACCTCTCTTTTTTCTCTATACTCACACTTTTTAATTGTTGACTTTTGTGGTTATCTGACATTAATGTAGACTTTTCAGTCACGGTAAAAGGACCATAGACTTTTAAGTAGGGGGAAAGGTAAGCGGCAGTTAACTTAGGGGGGCCTTATTGTACACACTGTACTTGACAAATAAGGAAACAGAGGCTCCTAGATTTTAGCTGACTTATTCAAGCCCTAGTGAAGTAATAGTGCAGTCATGTTTAAAAACATAAATGTCTCTAAAGTATTATGTGAGGTGAGTTTTCCCCCTATTATTTTTTCAAATGTCAAACTACATCACTGGCCCCATTTTCCCCAGGGAGTCTATATTAGTATTATAGTTAACATAATGCTAGCTGCTATAATCAATATGTCCTGGAATCTCAGTGGCTTAACACAATAAAAACTTATTTCTTGCTCAAGCAACAATGTAATGCAGGTGTTCCTGGCTTGGTGGCTGTCTTTCAAGAGCTCACTTAGGGACCAGACTCCTTCCACCTCGCATCTCCTTATCAGGAATTGTCTCACTTTGGCTGTCAGGTGAAAGAAAGTCAGGCATTGCCTAGCAAGTCATTAAGAATCAGGCCTGGAAATAGCACATATCACTTCTGTCCACCTTCCATGTTCAAAACATGCTTTTGTTTTCCCTCTACACCCAAGCTGCAGTTGTCTCCTTTTACATTGCAGAACCATTTACAGATCGCAAATTGAAAACTTTCTCTTCAGTGAGGAGATGTGTTTCCAGACCTATTGTCTGTCTACCACAAATGCTCCTGTTCTCTTTCACTCTCCACCTGATTGCTCCTAGAATCCTTCCATACCTTAGGTCTGAAGACTAGCAGAGGTGCATGTTACATGCTATCTTTCTCAGGTCAAGCCATTTTTTAAAACCTAGTGCAGTTTGCTGAACTGTGTAAGAAAGCTCTCCTTTTGCTACCTAATCATGTAAATATGGGGAAGGAAATTCATCAATGCATAATGTAATTTGTAATGTTTCTCTTGCAAAATAGTTAAGGGAAAAGCCACTACTCTTTAAAGAGCAGAGTTCTTAAAGAGTTGCTTTTGTCTCTACCCTTCCTACTGCTAACTTACAGCCTGAGTTCTGACTGTGTGCTGGCTATGCATTCTATACCCTCCTGGTGGTATTGCATCACTGGGAAACATGAATCTTGAGTGGATAGAAAAGGATACTAATGGCGGTGATGGTGTATACTGGGGGTGCCAAAAAAATGTATACACATTTTAGGAGATGGTCAACGTTGTTCAAGCAGTCGTTGGCCATAATCAGAAGTGTCTGGATGCTGATGGTAACCACTTTGAGCACCTCTTGTAATTGCAGAAGTCAAACGTGACTTGTGTTCCTCTTTTGTTATCAGTATATATTCAGTATGACAATTGTAATAGTTTTTTTTTCCCATTCTTAAAATGTGTGTACATTGTTTTGGCACCCTCTGTATGTGTACAATGGCCCTAATGGCACCAGGAACCAACTCCCTTGGAGATGGAGAGAGGCAAGTGGGTATCTTTGCTTTCTCTGGTCAAAGAAGGCCAGGTACCCCTGAGATCACGGTTATTATCACTGTGCTCTTACATCTCCTCCCACACTCAAGCTTGGGCTACGGCTCTGCCTCTAGGTCTCTCGGTAGATATTTCTCTCTGCTTTCACTAAGGATTACCTAATGTTGAGTGTTTCAGCAGGTATAACCACATTTCCCTCTGTGTTTTCTTGATCATTTTAGTGAAAAGTAAAAGTTAAAATTATGCATCCCTAGCCACCCATCATCATCATTCAAAAAGATTATTGTTGAGGACAATATTTTTGGCAGTAAATTAGAAATCCTATTGAAATTAGCAGTGAACTGTCATTATCTGCATTTGGAAGGAAGTGGAATGTTAGTTTGTTTACTCAATAGACAGGCCAGACTGAATGAACCCCTTTATGTTTTTGATTAAAAATAATTTTAAATCAGGAATGAACAATATTGCTAACGTCTGACCTCATCAAATATTTGATAGAAACAGATAAAACCTGGCCTCATTGGTTCTCCTGATCTGAGTACACTATTTGTAAGCATCACAATCCACTTAAGATTCCAGCACAGTATTTCAAGGGTAATTTGCGGAACTAGCCAAAGTATTTTCTAACCAGACTTGGCAGCTAAGGATGACAGAGGATGCTGGATTATTCCCAATGTTGTATCTATAGAATATGCTAAAATATGGTATTCTGAACCCTGCCTGAGCCCCAACTGAGATGAAGTACTCTGATTCTTATTGTCATGTCATAACAATCTGTCTGGAATGTATTATATTCACCAATAGGAAATAATTGTTAAATAACATTTGTAAATTGTTCTATGAGTAACATGTGACTGAACATGAAAATCATTACCTTGTTTTGAATGACCCACCTAAGTATTGTAACTGAAAGGACCAGTAATCATATTCCCCTTACTTTTCATTTAATCTATTTCCATGCATCTCCTAAACAGTTAAATGGTAATATTGCTCTGGCCTGTGATTCTTTTTAATTAAGGTGGTATGCATGTTTATGATCTCATCATGTCAAATTCAAAAGAAAAATAATTTTCCTTATTTCAAAGTTTTGAAAAGCATCTCATTATAAAAAGACACACGTGCAATTTCACACACACACACACACACACACACACACACACTGACATGCACTGTGTTACTTATAAGTAGTGTTTATCCTAAATTATATTTTATAAATTATTTTAAGAGTATCTCTGGTAATTCCGCTGGTTCACTCACTCATTTGAAAGTTTAATTATATGCCAGATGTACAATGTTGGGTATTGGGAATTCATAGATAAGTAGTTGGTCCCTACATTCAAGTATCTTACAATCTAGTTGGAAGCAGACATTTAGAATATCAATCCACACATCCACCATCCATCTTGTCATTTATTCATATGAGTATATCCATTCAGTATTAAGCACCTTCTTCATGTCTGTCACTGCGTCAGCTTTGGGGAATATTCCTATGAACAAGATTACCAATGTTGCAGTCCTCGTGGAGCTTAAGATCTACCAGGAAGGTTGGATATTATCATGATGGGACCTGCGGAAAGTTTCAGAAGTGAGTTAGTCACAGAAATGAGACTTGACGTTTGAGCAGAGGCCTGCCTGTGAGACCACTGGTGAGGATGTTCCAGGTGGTAAGACTGGTAGCGACGGCAAAAAGTTACTTGGAGACAAAAAGTCCCTAGAACACCAAAGAAGTAAATATCCAACCAAGGAGTTGAGGCTATTGGACCTGGAAAAGAAATGTTTCTTTGAATGCTTGGGGTCATTCTTCTCGTTTTGTTCCTTCATCTAATCACTCCAGAGGGATAATGACCTGCACCCCCACTGAGAGCCTAGAACAGTAGTTAATGAGACAATTAACATTTCAAATGGAGGACTAATAGGTGTCAACACCCTCACATCTACAGTTCCTGAAGCAGAGTGTGACAATGCATTTAATTTAGAATCTCCAAAGGAGTCCTCTTTCTTCCTCTTTCCCTCCTCGTTTGTATCTCGCCTTTCTAGTTCTCTATATACAAATTCTCCATCTTTTACCCTCTCTCCTTAATTGATCCTCTGTCTTTTTCATTTACGCTTACTTATTTTTTGCTTTTCTATTTTTAAAATGTATTCTCTTATCTCTCTTTCTGCATCCATTTTCCCCATCTACTGAACTATGCGTATGTTTAATACCAGAAGTGCCAAAAAAATGTATTTGCATGACTTGTATTCATCTTTTGTTATTGGTATATATTGAGTATTACAATTTTAATACAGTTTTTTCCTTTCTTGAAATGTGTATACATATTTTGGCACCCTCTGTATATTAATGTGTTTACATTCATTTCCTTTTGCTGTATGTAGTATACATATGTATTTTTATTGCATGCTTTTTTTTTTAATTGAGAATTTATCAGATTTTTTTTTTTTTTTTTTAGATTTTTATTGGGGAAGGGGAACAGGGATTTATTGAGGAACAGGGTGTACTTCCAGGCCTTTTTCCAAGTCAAGTTGTTGTCCTTTGGATCTTAGTTGTGGAGGGCACAGCTCAGCTCCAGGTCCAGTTGCCGTTGTTAGTTCCAGGGGGCACAGCCCACCATCCCTTGCTCAGAATCCAACCGGCAATCTTGTGGTTGAGAGGACGCGCTCCAACCAACTGAGCCATCTGGGAGGCAGCTCAGCTCATGGTGCCGTGTTCAATCTTAGTTGCAGGGGGCGGAGCCCACCATCCCTTGCGGGAGTCAAGGAGTCAAACCGGCAACCTTGTGTTTGAGAGCCCACTGGCCCATGCGGGAATCAAACCGGCAGCCTTTGACGTTAGGAGAACAGAGCTCCAACCGCCAACCGCCTGAGCCATTGGGCTGGCTCCATTTTTTTTTTTTTTTTTTTTTAAAGTGTGGTTTTCTAGGATCCATCAGCTCCAAGTCAAGTAGTTGTTTCAATGTAATTGTGGAGGGTGCAGCTCACAGTGGCCCATGCCGGGATCAAACCTGCAACCTTGTTGTTAAGAGCACTGCGCTCTAACCAACTGAATTAACCGGCCGCCTTGCATGCAATATTTTTATCTTCATAGTTTTTTCTCTTTCTCTCTCAATAAAATAAAAAGGAAGAACAAGGTCTTGCTTATGTCCTCAGGTGCCTCTTTCTTGGAGTTTATATTTTGAGTTTTCATTCTTGTTTTAAGCAAGAATTATATTTTGAGTTTTCATTCTTGTCTTAAACACCAAAAATAAAGATTAGTAAATTTTTTTTAAAGATTTTTATTAAAATATAGCTAACAAAATATTATATTATTTTCAGGTGTACATCATAGTTATTCAACAGTACCCACTTGACACTATACTGAGTTATTAACACATTATTGGTTATATTCCCTATGCTGAAGAAGTCATCACCATAAGTCCAGCAACCATCTGACACTGTACCACGCTATCACCATATTATTGACTATATTTCTATGAAAGATTAGTAATCTTTAATCATGTTTTATGACCATCCTAAGAAATTTACCTACCGTCTGCCAAATAGTCCCTACTTAAAATGAAAAACAACATAATATACAAATAGAGAGAATACAATGGAATGTCCTTCTGTTTCCGGGACCCCCGTACTTGAATCTGTCGTGTGCACTGGCCCAAAGGAATGCACAAGAAGGAGTTTACAACATAGAAATTAGTTTTATTAGAGAATTAGCCAATTCAGAGACGGGCAAGCTCATGCTCTAAAGGACCCAATGCCCCAGTGATGTATAGGTTACAGATTATAAAGGGCAAAAATAACAAGACACGGTGGGTTAAGGAGTTCAGGGTTGTGCGGGACCTATTTGGTCAGAGGTGAGGTAAGGGTAATGAATCATTTCTTCAGGTCTTGAGGACAACTCTGAGGTCCGCTCTAGTCTCCTTAGGTCTGGTTTCATGGGAAAGTATCCCTATGGCTAGGAGTGGAAATGTGACTTAGGTCAAGATGTTATCCTTAGCTTTCCAGAGGTCTGGACCTTGTGATTGTTATTCAGGCCTGAACTATTGTCTTCTGCTGCCTCAGGGTTGCTGATTAGGGGGCCAGAAGGGGAGAGAGGAAGAGAGAGAGAGAGAGAGAGAGAGAGAGAGAGAGAGAGAGAGAGATGATTTCTAGAGCTAGGATTTAAAGCTACATATAATCAAAACCATAAGGGCCCTTGGCTTCCCTTTTCTTTGGACCTTTATGCAGCACGATAACTACTTCCCATCACACTAATGAACCCCCAAAATAAGAATAAGAAACTCCCTTTAAATAACTTCAATTTAAAATTTTTTTGTGATAAGATTTTTTTGTCTTTTAATTAAATCTAATTCTTCCTCCAATTAAGGAAGTATTACATTATCAGTGTAGATAGTTTGTAAAATATAATGAAGAAATTCAAAGCACCCGTCAAATGAACAATTGTTCTCCCTTTTCAAAATTTAATTCAATCTTTATGATATTGCCTTTTTTTAACCCATCACAATAATATATTACTGACTCATATTAATCTTATATTCAACTAAGACCCCATACCTTACTTTTTATTGTTGTTTTCGTATTTCAATCAGAAAAATGATGGCATATTTCCAGTTTGCTCATGCTTTAAAAACCTTCTTAATCATGTCAGTCTTTTTGAATTTTGTTGTCCACATAATTAGTAATAGCACCTGCTTAAGTTCTGTGTGTGTATTTCTTTTCTTTGCCCAACTTAATAGGATAAAACAACACAAACAATTTCATGGAAGATACCTTATTTCTTCAGAATCTATTATGTGGTAGGAAAAATGTTAAATATTGAAAATGATAGATTCAAACATAAAACCCCATTTAATTCTAAGTTCCTCAAGGGAAGTTGAAGATTGTACATGTCACAGCAGTACCACAAATGAGCAACTCAATGAGTACCACAAATGAGAATGACAGAGACGAATGTGTCCCAAAAGCCAGTTCTGGAATCTTGGAAGAGTTCTAAACAAAAAAATATATGCACTTGAGTTTTTATTTCCCCCCCCCCCAAAGGGTCCCCTACTGAATTTAAAAGATTATCTCTATTGTACTGTTATGTTAGCTTTTATGTAAGCTTTTTTATTTTAGAATAGATGTAGATTTACAGAAAAATTACAAAAATAGTACAGAAAACCCCTGTATACCTATACATGTAATTTTCTGTTTTGATCAGACATTCGTGTGGTACATTTGCTATAACTAATGAAACTATTTTGAGTCATTGCTATTAACTAAAGTCTATACATTTTTCTGATTTCCTTAGTTTTTACCTAGTGTCCTTTTTCTGTCCTAGGACCCCATCCAGGTAACTACATTACATTTAGTTGTCATGTCTTCTTAGACTGTCATAGTCTCTTAGACTTCCCTTATTTTTGGTAAATGAGAGTTTGGAGAAATACTGGTCAGGTACTTTGTAAAATGTCTCTTATTTTGAACTTGTTTGATATTTTTCCTATGGTTAGACTGAGTTACGGGTTTTGAGAAGGAAGACCATAGAGATAAAGTGCCATTTTCATCACACCATATCAAGGTACATGGAATCAATGTCACTTGTGACTTATCACTGCTGATGTTAAGCTTGATCACGTGACTGAGTGTTTTTGTTTTTTTGTTTTTTGTTATTTCTCCACTGTAAGGTTATCCCCCTTACCCCAACCCCTTTCCATACTGTAGTCTTTGGAAGAAAGTCACTATGTATTGCCCACACTTAAGGGTGGGGAGTTATGTGGCATCTTCTTGAGGGAGCGGAATCTACATAATTTGCGAAGAATTCTGTGCAGGAGATTTATCTCTTCTCCCTACTTTATTTATTTATTCAAACATTTATATTAGTATGGACTCATGGATATTTATTTTACACTTTGGACTATAATTGAATACATGTTATTAGTTTTGTTTCTCAAATTGTCCCAGTTAATAGCTCTTTTAAAGAGGATGATGCTAATAGTTGATTATGGTTTCGTGGGGTTTTTTATTTGTTTGTTTGTTTAATATCCTTACTGGGCTCAAAATTTTGGTAACCCTATGTCATTACTTCAACTGGGGAAGAAAGGCCCCATTGGGAAGCATTTTTTTATTTGAAGAAATTAAAACTCTAGCAAACTCTACAGGTATATATAGCAAATGTTGAAATAGGGTGAGATAATTTCTGGTGGACAAGTCAGGGAGATGACATTATAGCGAAAGTGAGATTTAAGTATGGTTTTCAACATTTTTTAAAGGTAATACTTAATACATTTGCTAAAGTTGATTATTTAAACTGCTAACTCTTCTCTGCAAGCAAAACAGTCATTCTGCAAGCAAAACAGTCATTCACCCTCAGCACCTTACCAGTTCCTAACACTGCATTTGGGATTGAGTGCCTCCCTATTGTCAAGACGTCTCATAACACTTCACTGTCGATCACATTTCTCACTTCCACCTGTAGTGAGGATACTTCTAAAATAGAAGATCAGGATGCTTCTACTTCACCAGACTAAAATGGTTGCTAGGTTCTTGATGATGTATTCTAGTATTTACCCAGAGTCAAGATTTGGCTATATGATAAGCAAGACAAGCAGGTCATTAAGTAGCTCTTCAATCAGTTACAACCCCATCCTTACCAGAGGCAATTTCATCTGTTTAAAAAATAAAGGTCTTGCAGTTAATTTCACATCGTGAACACATGTATTTTATCTCTGATTATCCCCCAAACATCATTAAGATGACAGTATAGGTGGGAAAAATATATAAACTCATGTCGAACAGGAAAATGGGAGAAGAATCAGATGACTGGTGAGGTCAACACATTTTCAGAATCCGGAAAGTGGATGGAAGAGAGTATCTGACTGACCATAGCAACAGAAATAGTAATCAAATGTGAAAGCCTGCAGTGAGGAATACCACTTAGGAACAATTCAGCCTCCTCCATCCTGTTGCCTTCCCATAGAATCCTGGAGAGTCACGTAAACTAGAGGTGTCATTTAAACCTCAGCTTACTGAAGGTGGGGTGAACCCTGGAGCTCAAAGCAGGAGTAATGGTTAAAAGTCTGCAAATAGAGCAGTTGACTCCCAGTCTTCATTTCCACATATAGCCAATCAGCAACACTCTACTTTCTCAATCTAGCCAAGCATCAGATTCTCTGGAGAAATCTCAATTGAGAAACCATGGTCTGGGGACACCAGACACAGTCGTGGTCAGGGGCTTGGTGCCAGGCTGAAAAATAAGGTTTAAGGAAAGTTCTATAGCCCAGCTTCTAGCCAGACTTAAAACCTCCAAGCAGGAATCTGGAGAATTCTTCTATGGAGAAGTCAAACAGCTCCAGCTATTTGGCTCTGGGGTACACCCCCTACACTCCCTGCCAGTAAGGATAGTTCACCACCCAAACAGTGTATGTTGAAAACTACCAGTGGACAAATCCCACCCACTCACACAGAGTTTACAATCAACTTTTTATCTAATCTAATTTTAAATTTAAAAGCACAGCAAGAACCGCCAAATGTATGATGAAACCTCAAACCTGAGACAGAAACCAAACAGAAATCCAGATGAATTGGAAATAAATGATGGGTTTTGAAGAAATTTTAAAAACAAAAGAATTAAAGTCATTAGAAAGGTGCTATAGCTTTAGAACATGAAAGATAATAGGAATTAAGCATTTTAGACCAAAAATTTTAAAGATTCGTGATTATGTGATACAAGTCCATTTAGTAAAAAGTAGAAATTGAGTGGATAATCCAGGAAGTGAAAATTTGATTTAGAAGTCTCAGAGACAAAAGAGAAATCAGGAAGAAATCAGCAAAGAAGAAATTAAAAACTTCAGTTCAGTTACCTCAAGATTCACTCCCCATTAAAAAGAATGAAACAACACCCGCACACCTATCAAGGTGCATTATTACAAAATTTCAAGACAGCAAGGAAAGGAAAGGAGTCTAAAAGTTTCCAAAAAGGTAAACATTGGCCACAAAGAATCAGAATAAAAGTGTCATCATACTGCTGAACAATATTAGAAATAAAAAAGACAATGGAGTTAGGCCTTTAAAAGCCAAAAATACTCAAATACTCCATTTTCTACCTAGCATCACTCTACCAAACAAAACTATTAATATAGTGTAAGGGAAGAAGAAATTTTCAGATATGCAAAAATGTAAACATTTGCCTCCCAGACATCATTTCTTAAGAAACCCAGGAAGATTGATCCTCCAAAACAAAAATTTAAACCAAAAAATGTAGAACCAGGAGTTCCAGGAAATGGGGACGTTTATAAAGGAATGAGTCCAGTAAATGCCCTCATAGTTGTAAAAGGAAGTCCTGAGGTTTCAGCTGCGTAGCAGATCAAGAGACCAAACACTTCAGATCAGGAGAGAATGGAGGGCTCTAGAAAGGCAGTCTTCAAGAGATAAAAATGGAACTGCTGAATTACCCCATGAGTTTGAGTATGTGGGAAACAATTGAAAGGTATTGCTAAAGAATGTGGAAAGAATGAACAATTAGTAATAAAAAGTAACAATAACAAAACAAACAAAAAAGGGAACACAAAACTTGAATAAGAAAAGAAATATATAATTAAACTACTTTCCTTAGCAGTGAACAATACTTATGTACTTCTAAATATTCTGAACAACAGTGAACTAATAGTGATAATAACTAATATATATGAAGTGTGATCAAAAGTTACGGTGAATGTTTAAATTAAAAAAAAATTATTATAGTAAAGGCCATTCATGCCCCTCAAAATACTCCCTTTCTCTTCGAACACACTTATCCCATCCTTCTTTCCACTTTCTGAAGCAGTTCTGGAAGTCATCTTTCGTGAGTGTCTTTACTTCATCCTCCATCATGACAACTCTCCATGTCACATATCGCTTCTGGTACAGCAATTTCTGTTAAATAAAAACATTACGGTGTGTCCTCATCCACCTTATTCACCGAATCTGGTACCGTGCGACTTCTGGCTCTTCCCCAAAGTCAAAATGACCATGAAAGGTAAATGTTTTGAATCCATCCAGGACATCGAGGCAGCCACGACAGGGCAACTAAAGACACTCACGAAAGAGGACTTCCAGAACTGCTTCAGAAAGTGGCAAGAACGATGGGATAAGTGTGTTTGAAACGAGGGGGAGTATTTTGAGGGGGATTAATGGCAATGTGTCTTTTACAGTAATAAATTTTTAAATTTAAACATTCACCATATTTTTATCACACCTCATATATATATATACATATATATATATACACACACACACGTATATGTATATGTATCAAGCATTAATTACATGCCAGATAAGAAACTGAATATTAGAATTCTCTGAAAACATCACAAGGCTACCACATAAAAATTTTATGGAAAATGTATATTCTATCATTATAAAAACTTCCTAGCCTTGTTTTTACTACCAGATGTTTGTTTAAAGAGAGAAGCTAGCTTATTGGACAAAGCTTGTAAGAAAATTCCGTATCAAGAATTATCATCATTGCTTTCCCACATGTATTTCTTCCTCCTCTATTCTTTATTTTCTTCCTCTTCTATCTGTTCTCCTGTTATTCTTCCCACGATTAAATAAAACACCTTAGAATAATTTGATTTACCATAAAATCTCTTGAATGTCAGTTGTTATATTTAGCTGTCCTTGTCAGCTGCAATTATAACTATCCACCCAACATGACTATTAAAAATGACTGAAAGCACTTTGCAAATATAAGATGTTCTATAAACACTGTTTCCCAATAGTCTACAGCCCATTTAAATGGTATTTGATCTGGCATAAAATGCTATTTCAAGCATTTTTGAGCCATCATAAATTTGGATGCCTTCCTTGCTTTCTGGGTTTCAAGTTCCCCAAATGTTCTTTATTGAAATCCAATATTCATTCCAAACTATGTTACACTGAATTCAAGTTAACTGAGAACAGAAGCCAGAAAGGTGTCATTCCCTGGAGTCATTCTCATATTAATGATAAGAATTAGATCCAGGAGATCACACTTGATTAGATTATATTTTTCCCTCAATTGTGATGTTACTTCTGCAGAAAATTTAGGAGACTTCTTTTTCTGCGATTTATACGTTGAAGAGTGAAGGTGATAATAATTCCAGTACACACCAGGGTAACAAGTTTATTTAAACTAGACAACATGACTAAAAACATTCTACTTCAAGGAGATAACACTGATTTTAGGACTAGCCTATAAATGGATCCATGATAACAATTTGAACAGTTTTGTTTACTCAAGCTAAAATATGTGCAATTTTAACCTAATTTTGCTTCAGCCTCATAATCCTTCATTTGAAAAAAAGCAGTTCAATGTTGAATTGTTGCAACTAGACTGTTATGTCAAGAACCAAGAGCCATCACAGACACTGAATTTGTGAATGAATTTAGGTTACAGAACAATGGAAAAAGGAACTCAAAAGTAGATTAAATAAAAAAAAATAGCATAAAAGATATATAAATAACCCAAACAAAGCATTTCTTTGCATTTTATCCATTGCTCAGTGCTTGAGTCAGAAGAACCTTAAGGGATTATGGATATTTCTGGTAACCACTGAGCAACCACTCTCACCTGGTATTTGTCACCATAGATTCTGTGGAACTGGAGCCCTCCGTGATGCTCGATGGGGAAGAACGGTTTTCTATCACACGTAAAATTCCTATTCCAGTGCTGCACACTGTGGTCCACTGCTATAACTGTCAGTGCACGTTAGATGTGAGCAGATCTGAGAACCCTTGCCTTAAGAATGTCTGTTTTATTTGCTTAATCCTGTCTCCCTGTTTTACTTGGTTATGAAACTTATTTTCTTTCTTTTGTTTTCCCCCCATACCTTGATTTATTATCTTCAAAATTAATGTTTCCTGACTATACTTAAGGAACACTGGTCTATATAGACGATTTTAAATTTCAAAGCTATGAAAAGTTATTAATGTTCAAGAATATTCATAAGATCTCCTGTCTTAGAGGTAATGAAGTCAAATTTTAGTGAATTGGATGAGAATTAATTACACAGAAAACAAATTGTACAAACCCTTTGAGAAACTGTTTGGCAGTATGTCCTAAAGATGAACATATGCCTAGACCATGACCCATTTATTCTATCCTGTTGGAATATGCAGATGTATGTTCAAAGAACTGTAATGGAATTATCAGCTCTCTTCTTAAGTCTTGAACTAGAAATAAGCCAAATATCTATAGCCAAAAGAATGAAAAAATAAAATGTGAGATATCCATGTAATAGAATACATACTATATAGTAATGAGAGCAATGAAAGTATTACTACCCACAAACACATAACAGAAGATAAAAAACAAATTGCTGAGCAAAAAATGCCAGAGAAAAAAATATACATACTGTATAGTTCCATTTAGATAAAGTTAAAAAAAAAGGACAAAAATAATCAATGGTGGTAGAAATCAGAGTAATGTTTGCCTTGGGCAGTGTGTAGTGACAGGGAAGTGTAAAGGGGAGACTTCTGGAATTCTAACAAAATTCTGGGTCTTCATTTGGGTGTTGGCTTTATGAAAATTCATCAAACTGTACACTTAAGGATTGTGCAATTTTCTGTAAGAACAGAAATCATCGATTAGTTTAAAATGAATTAAAAGTTATAAACTTTTTTTATATTGCTGTTAGAATGATTTAATGTTTTAAATTTTTTTCTATCTTTTTTGCCCAGAAAATTGTTTTTTCTTTTAATGCAAGTGATAATGGATTTGACTTAAGTTAAAATATAAATCTACCCCCAAAATTCTGACTTCTTATATGCCTAGACATTTAACATGCATTTCAGAGCTAACAAGGCGCGTGTGTGTGTGTGTGTGTGTGTGCCTTTAACAAACAAGTTCAAATAAAACATGAAATAGTAGGTGTTATTTATTCATTCATTTGCTCATTTAGTTAACACTGGGAAAATATGTGTGAATAGAACAGGATAAATCTCAGATCTCATGGACTTGCATTTTAGAGATGTGAGACAAATGAAATGTTATATAAATAAATAAATGGACCAATAAACAAAAACAATTAAATGCCAGGTAGGGATAAGGGCTATCAAGAGAATGAAGCAGAGCAAGGGGATAGTGACTGTATATGTGTGTATGGGGTGGGGGGTCACCTACTATTGTTGACGTGCGATGGTCCTGGAAGACCTCTCCGCTGAAGAAACATCTGAGCAGAGTCCTGAATGAAGTGAGGGAGGGACCAGACAGATAATCTGGAGGAAGTTTAAGTTTAGACAGGGTGAACAGCAAATGGAAAGGTCTGAGGACAGAGCATGTGCTGAATATTACAGAAATAGCAAGCAAAACAGGGTGGCTGGGGCAAGAGCCAAGGAGAAAGGGGGCAGGCACTTAGGGGTTTTGAGAAGAAGAGTGATGTGATCTGACCTAGGTTTTATAAGGATCACTGTTGCTTCTGTGTGGAGACTGGACTGGGAAGTGGAGGCAAGGATGGAAGCAGGGAGGCTGGTGAGAGAACATTTGTTTAGTAACTTGGCTCAGGAGGGTGGTTGTGGAATAAAAGGGAAGTGGTCCTATTCAATATATACATCAAAGGTATAATGACAGAATTGGTAATATATTGGATATGAGATACACAAGAAAAAAAATGTCAAAGGTGACTAGTATTTTTGGCCTGATCAATTCATAGATTAGAGTTGTTACTTAGTGAGAGGGGAAAACTGTCAGATCTGCTGGTTGTAGAGGTAGACTGTGAAATCAGAAGTTCGGCTTGGGGCAGGCAAAGCTTGGCATGCCTCCTGCCGTTGAATACATGGATGTGGAGTTCAGAGAAGTTGGAACTAGGGGGTATACATTTGAAACTTGTTAGACTCTAGATGGCGTTTAATACAGGTTATGAGTGTAGATAAAGAAATGAAATCTGAAGATCATTCTTTGGGAACTTTATAAACACTTAGAGTTCGGGGAGAGCAGAGGGACCAGAAAAAGAAAAAAAAGGCAGTAATGAGTGAAGCAGGGAGAGAACCAAGAGTGTGTGAGTTTGTAGAAGTTAACTGAAGAAAGTATTTCGGGAAGAGATTGCTCAGTTGTCTCAAAAGCCATTCAAGTTCAAATAAGATGATAACTGGGAAAGGACCATTGGATTTATAATGGAGACGTCTTGGTAACTGAAATAAGAGGAATTTTGTTGTAGTGGTGTAGGCAAAAGCCTGTTTGGAGCGGGTTTAAGAACTCATCCAAAGACAGGAATTGGAGCCAGCTGAGTGAGGAGTACTCTTAAGGGGTGTTATTTTAAGGGAAGCAGAGATTGGGTGATTGTTAGAGAGCACGTGGGTAAAAGTAGGAATTAAAAAAAATGATTTCAGATATTCTAGCATGCGTATATAAGATTGAAATGATCCAGTAAAGAGTATGGAGAGGGTAGTCTAGGAGAAATAGAAGTAGCTGGAGGAGTGATATTTTTGAGTTGGTTAGAGGGAGAAGGAAGCTGGGTGTCTGGAGTAACTACAAAATGTTCAACCTTATAACTGCAGGTACAACCTAATTAAAGATTGATTTTCTGCCATTTCTTTTTCTTTAAATGCAAATTTCTCATTGGATAGTTGATGTATTGGCTACCAATAAAACCAGAAGTTTCTATGAGAGAGAAAAAAACTCCCTCAAACCACTCATTTGGCATGCATTGTGGTTGGTTGTAGGTATATTCATGGGCTGTTTGTTTGTATTGAGACTTTCCAAGTATTCAGAAAACATGGTCACGTCTCTTTTTGTGTAGCGTTCACTTATTACCTGGAATAAAGAAATTCCATTGGCATTCTGATATTCAAGAGACTGTTTTATATTCCTCTCTTCTGAAATGGTCCGTAAAGGGGAAAATAGAAAAATAGAGAAAATAAAAGCTTGAAAGTCAAGGTTGCCTATTATGAATTTACATCTTCAAAGGAGTTAGTTATTTAAAAATGCTAGAATAAAAGAGGTATCATGGAGAAGCCTCTTTATTTTTGTAAACTACATGTTGTCTTATATTTTATATCAATGTCATTTCAATAATGTTATAAACTATATGTTTAGTAGCAAGTCAAACTTTTTAAGGTCATCTTGTAAAAAGGAGAAATGATCTCAGAACCAGAGTCAATTGCCTTCCATATCTCACATAAGAAATCTATGACAGTAGAATAAAATCTCAGCCTTGTAGTTTAGGCATTATTCGGCTTTATTTTTAAGATATTTTATTTGATTGCATAATTTTTTCCAGGACTTGATGCTACAAATAATAGTTTTGTATGGTATTACAAGTGAGAAAAATATTTTAAAATAGCTGTGCCATGTAAGTTATAAAAAAGATGATAAAAATGTAAAAAAATATGTTATCTGATGGGACTTCTCAATAGCGTTAGGACATTTAAAATGTCTGTGGTATTGTATATTGCATGTATTCTACTGTGGATAACTTGCTAATTCAGGAGTCTCCTTTCTCCTGACCTGGGTGTATCTGTAGGAGAAATCATTTGAACTTTTGTTTTCCAATTTTTTGCTATGGCTGTTGATAATAGTACTCTCTTTTCAGTTATCCTGGCTGGAAAATTTTGTTAGCCCTTTCTCCCCAATGAAATGTAACCATTTATTAGTTTACGATCAATCTTGTTGGTATACTTTTCCCACATCAATTTCTTCTCACCACTCTCACTTCTGTGATTTTTCTCAAACTCTCCAAACACATAGTTAGATTTTTCAGAATTTCAAGGCCTCCAGGATTTGTCCTTTGCCTGATGTTCCAGCCTTCTCTCACTCGATTCCCCATTCACCTTTCATGTCCAAAAAAATAGGTCTTCACCCCTCCCACTTCCTGTAAATACTACTCTCAGCTCTCTTACCTCCATCCATGTCTTTGCTCACACTGCATCATGAGCCACAAAGGGAGCGAAAGGGACATTTTTCTACTTATGTCATCTAGGGAGCCATTTCCACAATTGTGACTTTCTAAACGACTCTGGTCCTTGAAGGAACATCCCAAATGTCAGCTCATGTTCAACCTGAAAATGCTTCCTGGCATTGCCACCTTTGCACAACGTTCTCCGCAGTGCCCAGCTCAAGCACCATTCTCATTTTATAGATGATTAAACCAAAGCTCAGGGAGGTTTAATGATCTGTCTGCTCCACACAGCTAATATGCAGCAGCCTGGGATGCCAACAGCATGCTGTTTTAGGGCACTCAGCTGCTTTCTAAATGTTCTACGACTGAAGGAAGAAGTAAATAGATTTGTCATTTTTCCATTTTTCTTAATTTAAAATTGGGAAGTACTAAGTGCTGCTTCACTGTCACTAAGAATCTTGCAGGACTAGAACAAAGTAGATTATCAGTGACATGAGCTGCAAAACAAGAAAACACAGTAAGGCTGTATTGTCCATGACAAGAAAATTGAATGAAAAGCAAATGTTGTAATCTTTTACATACACATTTTTATGATGCAATGTAAGAAAATGAATATCTGGAAATAACCTGGAAGAATAGTTAGTAAGTGCTGAGTATAGGGCAGATATTTTTGGACCTTTTATATATTTATTAATTTTTTATTTGGCCATTACACCAATTCTGCAAGTCAAGTATTGCCACAACCATTTTATGGGTAAAGGAAAGGGGGCCAAAAGGATTAAGTACCTTGCCATGGGTTAAGCATTAATTTTATAATTGGAATTCAGAGATAAATGACAGCAGCACGTGCTTTCATTGATTTAACTAAATGTTAAATATTGTGTGGACAGAGAATAACATATTTTGGCATCAAATGTTAATCACACTTAGGTAAGTGGAGATAGCTAAGGCTTTTGATGAGAATAAGGACCATGGCTCCCGATGGCTTACATTAGAAATCCCATATAAAGAGAAGAATGACTTACAGAGAACTTAAAAAATTGTGCAAATTCCTTTGCTAAACTGAAATTGTATCGGTATTAAAATTGATAAATTGCTGGATCTTTGAACAAAATTAAGATTCTTGTCATCACCACAAAAACTTCCAAGTATTTGGTTGTAAAGAAATTTGATCCAAAGCGGAATTTTCCCTTATATTTTAGTATATGTGAAATGTAGGATGTTGACTTTCAGAGTTGATCTAAGTCCACAGATGAAATAGGATTAATTCCTATAACATTGAAACAGTGGGCAGAATAAAAGCAGAGATAGGCTCCATGACCCTCGTCTTCCATTAGAGGAGTATGTAGTCCGATCATTACGCAAGTGTTATCCAGCCCAACTAGCCTTGCTTTTGGCACAGCATGTTGCTAGTGATCTTCTAGAGTTATCTGCAAAATTCAAAAATTTACAGTTTCCCTTTTATCATACAAATTAATCATATTCTGCTAATGCATGTTACCAATTAAGAAAAAAACTATTTCAATATTACTTTGACCTCATCGCATTTAATTTAGACCCTAAATTCTATGCATTCAATACAATTAAAAAGGTTCTGATAGACTTAGACTTGTTTGTAGTCTCAAACATTATTTGTGGTAAGATTCTATGGATTTCTTTTGCTACGTCATTGTTTAATATTTTAACCGTATTCTTGGTCACTGCAACAACTTTATGTACTTTTTTTCCAATGACTGCCCCTGTGGAGATCAGACTTGACACTGGGTGTTTTGATTTGATAGGTGTGATCTGAAAAAGAATGTGGGTATTTTGTCTTTAAAATAGCACTTACCACTTCTACCAACAGAATTTATCATGGCTCTTAGAGTCGCCTCTGAGAAAAGCCATCTGCCTGGGATTTAAAACAGGGCTGTGGATGACTGAGGTCATATGGAACCAAGTTAATTTTTATTTGGGTCCTCGGCTCTGGCTCATTTGCTGACTCTTGAATGGCTCTAGTTTATCGTTTTCTGAGGCTCTTCGTTTCCCCAAACTCATAATCTAGAATCAGTGTGCTTTGCTTCGTAAACATAATGGCTAAATGCTTGAGGGGACACCACTAATTGTCACAGTGACCGGGCTCTGGGAGGTGCACGCTGCCCCCTGTGGCCTTGGAGTCCTGCTCTCTTGGCAGCAGTCCTTCCAGTGGTCTGAATGAAATGTCCCCTAACCTCGTAATTGTCTTGCATGTTTAGCAATCCTCTTTGAACTTTTCCTTTGTCAAATTATGAAAGCTGTTTGGTACAGTCTCCATCATCCTGCCAGGGTGTCTCAGCAGGCTGTTAAGATTTTTAATAGAGAACTTAAAAACAACCTATCAAATTACAGTAACTGCACATATTTGCAAATTCTCCTTTCTTTCCCACACTGTTATTACCATTACTATTATATTGTCAGCAGGTGAAAGTTCTGGCAAGAAATTCTAATCAAATCAAATGATCATTCATTTGAAAAAAAAAAAAAAAACCACCGAGAAAGAGAGATGGAGGGGGAGTGGATGTATTTTCAGACATAACTATGATGTCTCCAAACTTCACTTTAGAACTTCTAAAATGGGAAACTGAGAAGCAGAAATTTGATAGCAGAAGCCTGGGAGAGATAAAAATTCCAAGAATCCCTTCTGGAATGTGGCTGGGAACAATAAATTCATGGAAGTTCTCTTTGAGTAACAACAACAAAATAATCTTTCTCTGTCTAGTATACATCCCAGGACATAATCTTGTAATGTCTCAAAAACTTATTTGTTTATGACGATCGGATTCAGGTGAGAGTGATATCATCCTGAAAGAATATATGAGTATTTCAGCCCACTTCACTCCATATAGTAGTATAAATTTACCTGTTTCGCTGAGGAAAAAAATGAAACATGATTCTAAAGTTCAGGTCACTTAAAATCACTCCATCAACGATGTATAAATAGCAGGTGTCCTTTTGCATTCATGCTACATGTCTCCATTGCAGTATGCTCCCATCAGATGTTTATTATTCTTTCCTACTATTTGGATTCCTTAAACTGCTAAAACATCACATGTGTTGCAAAGAAAATTCTTCAGGCTTTTGTGTAGTTATTGTTGCTGAGGAAACCATTTCCTTTCACTGCAGTATATGGGACATCTGTGCTGCATTGAGTCTGTTGCAGAAAGACACATAACATCAAGAATAGAAAGTGAAGGAGGAAGGAACATAAATGAACCAAGCAGGAAAAGTAATACAAATAGAACTTTTAAATAACACTCTAATAGTGATTTTTTTTATATATTAGAAAGAAGTAGGATGTATATATGTAATTCTCAGTAACATGAGCTATCTTTATGTCCGTCACTGCCACTTCTGGACTGAGTCTCTTATTTTCCATCACTCACAGTCTTGATAGCACTTACTGTAATGGAGCCCTTGCCAGTCTTTGACAAACCTCATCCTGGCCAGTATTACTTCACAGATAAGGGAGCAGGTGTGTCTTGAAACTGGAGACAATGTTACAGTGTTTGAGGCAGCAACCCTCTCATTCCTGTGGTCTTCTATCAAATTCCTATCCCAACACACAGCCTTTTCTTCTCCAATCCTCTTGACTGCCTTTATGCCCTTATGTCGCGTCCTGTGCTATGAGGGTTGTGGGGAGCGAGGAGGGCAGCGCAGGGTTAAGAAAGACAGTAGCCAAGAATAGTGTGCAAGACGGCCAAGGGACTCCAGCCTCAAGGACTGGGCACCTAATCGGGCCTATGCGCGTAGCTTTTATCAGTTAGGTGGGGGAAGTAAAGGAGATAAAGCTTGTCAATCTCAAGATCTGTGAATCCCACACATCATAATAGGAAACTGATTCAAGCCAATCACCTTTGCCTGCAGGCAGCAGAACCATAAGTCTCAGGATGTTTGTACTTCCCCAAGGGACAAAACCTTTATGCTTATGAATAGATGGAGAGCACATAATTGAATCTCTTCCCCTGCACGTTGTGGGAAGGAATGCAGCCACAGAGGCAGAGGCTCTCCTTAGCCGGGGATGGTGCGGGGCTGTGCCCAGCTCTATCAACCCTGTGGGTTCTCCTGTTGGTCCCCACACAGCTCCTCCTGGCTTGGGTTGTCCCCTGCGAGGAATTGTACCCGTCATTGGCTGACCAGCTGTATTTTGGGGCCAAACAGGGAGACATAAGGTGCAAGCACAAAGGTGAAGCAAAGTCCCTGAAAGGATCTGTCTCACAGACTTTCCTTTCTTTAGGGGCAGGTACGAGGAGACAGACGGGTAGGCTGCTACATGGCAACACCCTTACTTTTCTAAGTTTCTTTACCACAACTTTAGACTATCCCTTGCAATCTTTCCCTGTTCTCCCTGCAATATTTGTTTCTTAGTTAATAATCATACAGTGATCTCTTTGCCTCCTGCCTTGATTGAAATCTTGATCATCCCCAGAGCATACTGATGCTTCTGCAGTCATTTGAAAAAGCGGCTGTCCATTCTTTCAAACCCCACAACTCGAAGCTGGGAAGAAAAGGGGCTGGTCTTCTGCATCCCAACTACCTCTTCTAGGTATTATATTTCCACCCTGGTCTAAAATCTTCTCTCCTCATCTCTATACCTCTTCCTGTCACTGACACCTACTACTCATAGTTACCTGCTTTCTGATGATGCCCTTTATTCATTAAAGACTTTGGAACCTGAATTACAGTCTTCCTTAATGCAAACCGTGTAAGTGACCCAACTAATAGCCTGTTCTCACCTTTGCTAAACTCTGAAAATCTGCTGACGGTTCAGTTTCAGCCATGCACTCACCTGCCCAGGATCTTGTACCTGTTAGAATTTTAAAAGTCTAAACATGAGTCCATTTCTCTCATGACCTCACTCCTACCACACATCCTATCCCACCTCTCAGACCTCCAACTCTTGATCTCAGTGTCTTCTCGCTTGTCTCTTTCTTTTCTACCAATCCTGATGCTTTGGTGTTCCTTTACCTACTCCAAAATTTTATATATATATCACTGCTGCTGCCTGAGATTTTTATTACCCCTCTATGAACCTTGTCTCAACCTCGCTCCTCTGGTTTTCTTCAGCACCTTCCCAAGATCCCCAACCTTGAGTTCATGCTACCATTTCCCTCCTCTATCTACCCCCATGGCGCTGGGGGTATAATGGTGTATAATGCCTGAGAAAGTTTCAGGTTGATGCACCTTTATGCATCCAAGGTCTTCATCCTGAGCCTCAGTTCCTCCCGTCACAAAGTCTACATATTGTCCTTGGCCAGGCTTCTTTGTCATTCCGCTCCACAGCGTTCCTGAACCTCTCATCAGATCATCCAGCCTTGTGAGGAGCAGGATGGTTATGCAATGGTTCAGAACATACAATCAGGATGCAGACAAAAGCTATCAAATGGAAGAATAGGAATGCAAATGAAGATCTGTCTATGCCTCAAGCCCAGGAAGAATTTCTGTTTGTACATTATTGTTGATGCTGACATAAGAATAAAGCTTTGGTTTCTAGAACACCTTCCTTTTGAGACTGCAAAAGAATTTTGTGTGTATTTCTTTTCACATCTTCACAATCTTAATTTAAACAATAGCTAGATTAACACAAATCACAATTTATTTTGTAACATGACCATTTAAGTGTTCCAACGATCATATTTTGTCACATCAAATTTGACATTTTTCCATTTCATTTTATTCATTCTCCTTTGGAAACCCTATTCACTTTCACGGCTTCAATTATCACCTTCAGAATACTCCCCAAAGCCAATCTCTCACCTCTCTTTTGAACTTCAGTCTCAGCTGTCCAAATGTCAGTTGGACATCTGTGCATGGATATTCTGCTGTCACTTCAAACCCAACATGCTGAAAACTAATTTGTCTTCCTATCTCCCTCCACATCAGTTTGCTGACTTCCATGTTTCCGTACCTTACACTTTATCCCTAGTTCAATCATTGATGTTAATCTTCACTTCCTTTTTTCCATCCCGAGGATATATTTTCTTTTCATAAACTCAATGCTCTCACAGTCAGAATTCCTTTGTTTATCCTTGCTTTGTGTGGGGAGTGGCATATATCATTTTCTCTCTTTTTTTTAATACTTCAAGATACAGATACTTGGTGAATATTTCCTTTCGTATATAAGACCTTATATAGATATCTTTACTTATTCCTTATTTATAGGTCTGTTTTAACCCCTACTGACTTTTTCTTGTTACTCTCTCTCCATTTTTTCCCTTATAACACTGTTTTCCAGTATTACTCAGATTACTCAGTGATGACTATAATAATATATATTATTAAAACACATCGATTTTATTAAAAATAAATACTTCTCAAACCAGGATGTGATGGTAAGTATAATGTCACATATGGTTTACAGATCAAGAAACTGAGGCCCGGAGAGATGAATCAGTACAAAAACTCAGTGAGAGGGGAATGTAGCACTTTAAGACTGTGCTCTGATACTCAGGTCCCTCCCATCCTTTAAACAGGACAAACTTAAGTTGACTTTAATATTAGTTAGCATCAGCATGGAAAATTACTTAATATCAGAATGATAGTACATGCATTTTGACAATTCTTCGTGTTTATAAATATCAAGTTTTAAAAATCACTAACTACTTTAAATAAGACTCATAGCAATACAGAAAACACCATTACTTCTAAAAAAAAAAAAACTAATCTTTTCTGAACTATACACCTATTTCTGTTTTCTCTTTTCTCCCTGAAGTGTGAAGAATTTGTAAAAAAAAAAAAAAAAAAAGGTGGTCTCAAGCTAGTCATATAATAAATTCTCTAACACATAAATCAACTTAGGAATAGAGAGAAGAAACTCCAAAAATATATCTATAAATCTTACAACTGAAAATAAATACATTAATTAATTAATTAATTAATGCAAACAATTTCTCTCTTCTGGACCCAAACATTATTTCTTTTGTTTTTTATTTTTGTTTTATTCAGATTGCAAGCTCCTGAAAGCAGAGTTGTAACCATATAAATATTCCCTCTAATAACTTGGGGACATTTACAGAAGTCTCTCCTCTATTACCGGAGAATACGTACATTTTTTTACACAGCAAAAATGGACTGGGTCACTGGAATTTAAAATCAGTATCATGTATATTTCAGTGACTGTATAACAGCACCCTGCACATGACCTTGGTTATTAAATGAATGACACTTTAAAGTCATCCTAGTGTGTTGATGACAAGGCTTTGCAGAGAAGAAAGGTGTACCAGAAGATCCATTGTTAGAACAGCTGCAAAAGCACTGTGTGATCACCCTGCAGTGGACCAATTGGGTAGTTACTGAAACCAAGTCCCAGCTGGGACTGTTGCAATTACTGTCACACTTGTGAGAATGTCATTTATCATATAACCTTTATGTGGTAATAAGGACCCAAAAAGGCAGTGGAGGAACTGAATGAAGAAGTATTGTAAATTATCACAGAGTTACATTTTGGCCTCCTACAATAGGGCTTTAGGATGATTTCAATGTCTCCAACATCTAGCAAAGTCAAAAGTAACCATTTTAACTGCCTCATGTTTGCTAAAAGCACATTTAAAAAATAATTTTAAAAGTGAGCCTTAAAGTTCATCCTTCATTTTGGCACTTGTAAAATTTTTAGGTAAGGTATTATCATCATAAATGATGCTAAAGAAATATTTGAAAGACCTGTAACCATAAAACTCTTGGAAGAAAACAAGGAACAGCTCCTTGACATTGGTCTCAGCAATGATTTTTTTGGACGTGACACCAAAATTGCAAGCAACAGAAGCATAAATAGACAAGTGGGACTACATCAAACTTACAAGCTTCTGCATAGCAAAACAAATGATCATCAAAGTGAAAAGACAACCCATCAAAGTGAAAAGGGAGAAAATATTTGCAAATCATATTTCTGATAAAGCGTGAATATCCAAAATATGTAAGAAACTCATACAAACTCATAAAACAAATTGTCTGATTTAAAAATGGTCAAAAGATCTGAATAGACATTTTTCCAAAGAAGACACAGATGGCCAACAGATACATGAAAAAGTGTTCAACATCACTAATCATCAGGGAAATGCAAATCAAAACCACAATGAGATATTACCTTACACCTGTGACATTGGCTGTTATCATAAAGGTAAGAAGAGATAAGTGCTGACAGGGATGTGGAGAAAGCAAATTCTTTTGCACTATTGGTAGAAATATAAATTGGTGCAGCCACTATGGAAAACAGTATACCGGTTCCTCAAAAAATTTGAAATAGAACTACCATACGGTCCAGAATTCCACTTTTGGATATATATCCTAAGGAAATGAAGTCACTATCTTGGAGAGATATTTGCACCCCATGTTTATTGCAGCATTATTTACAATAACCAAGACATAGAAACAACCTAAGTATCCATCAAAGCATGAATGGATAAAAAAAATGTGGCATATATTATACACAATGGAATATTATTCAGCCATAAGAAAGAAGGTACTTCTGCCATTTGCGAAATAGATACATCTTGAAGGCATTATGCTAAGTGAAATAAGTCAGACAGAAAGACAGATATCATTTGATCTCACTTATATGTGGAAATACAGAGCAGAGAGTGGTGGTGGTTGCTAGGGGTAGGGCGTTTAGGGAAATGGATGAAGGTTGTCAAAGGGTACATACTTTATTATTGCTTTTTTCCATAGAAGGCTGTATTCAGGAAAACTTTTTTTCACATCTATATGACTATAACTGACTTTTTCAAAAGTATTTCCAAGTGAAAATGCCCCTCTAATTTTATGTCTAGTTTTCAGAACCCAGCTCCCGTGCATGGTTGCACTGTGGTGAGGAAGGCTTGCTAGCAGGGTGGAGAAGCCCTGAGAACCGCCACGTGTTTCATAGCACAGTCATTTGGCTATAGGGCTGGAGACAGGCTGGACAAGGGAATAATTCCACAGGGGATGGGGAAGGAGATATCCAAAAAATGTCTCCCCTCTAAAATTGCTCTAAAAGAAAGATTTCCATTAGCTAACATTTCAATTCACCATGTTATGAGCAGAAAACTATGCTACGTCCTGGAAAGGGAATGCAAGGATGTATCAAGTAGCTTCTTTAGGGAACTTGCAATCTTCTTGTTCTGGCAAGACACATGAAGTACATATGGAAATATAACTAATTGTGAAAGAAAAGATGGATGTACAAATTGGCAATTCAGTACAGAGAGCAAAGCATACACAGCTTAGTTAGGAAAGCAGATCTCACTCTGTGTATATTTGGGCAAATCAAAATCATCTAGATTCTCTTTCCTCAGAGGCTTGGACTGGACAATCTTCCAAAGCACATTCTTGAAGTGCCTTTGAGAGTTTCCAGCAGAGGAAGGATGGCATTTCTGGCAGAAAGGAGAAGAGAGTGTGATTTTTTTTGGGGGGGAAAGGCTTGAGGAAGACATGGAAATGGGAATGTGTAAAGTTTGTTGGAGCATACTGAGCAAAGCCGTCTGTCCTTAGTTTTAACTGTAGACACTGTCTCCCCCAGAGCTGTTCTCCAAATAGCTTACCAATTACAAATTGAGGACATTGCCTGTTCTTACTCTCCTCACTCCCACATGTGCTCCTATTTCAGTCTGCATCTTCAGACAATTACAAGCCTTCAATCCAAACATTCTAGGGTTGTTGTCACAACTTCAGGATGTGATAAGAAGCAGTAAGTAGCCCTAAGGAAATAAGGAATCCGGAACTGAAGCCCATGTAATGAATCCATGTTGCTGCCGACAGGAGACTTCACAGGCGTCCCACCCCAGTACATCTCCGGTGACTTGTTGGAGTGAAGTTTGACAGCAAAGTGTCCACGGCCCTGGGCAAGGAATCAGGAGACCCATGTCCAGGCTCAACCAGTTCTGCCCCTGACCACAAATCGCCCTCCAATAACTCATTCAATCTCACTGCGATTCAGTTCCTTCACATTTCATCTGACCATATTATCCTCCCTGCTTCTTGCAGTGGATTCTTTTGAGGTATAATATAAGCAATGTAACATATGTTAAAACTTTTTGAAAAAAAAATACAAAATACTAAGCAAATGTAAGGTATTATTATGATTGAAGAGCTTTCCAGCTATGCTCACATCTATTGAATTTAAGGCTATGATAGTGACTAGATTTTTTAAAACATAATGATAGCTTCACTGACTTTATTGCAATACTCTTCTTGAAACATTTTGTTTACATTATTATGTGCTCTTATTATACTGAGGCCTCTGTCTACCCACTGTTTTAGTGGTAAGAGTAGAGGTAGAGGTTGTAAAAGTAATGCAATAGAAACATGCAGGTAGAAATGATGTTTAGATGAACGTATTTCTGAGCACGGTAAAATGCTAGACCTAAGAGTAGTCATTGACTTAAAATCCATCTAGAAAAAATGTTTATTGACTTTACCAAATGTGGTAATAATGAGCTTTTTAAAAAACATCATATAAATAATAATGTACTGTGCCTTGATCAGCAGGTAGCACACAAATGGGTAATATAAACTCACTTCCTAAATGTACACAGTAAGCCTTCAGAAATCATTTTATCAAATCACCATAGTCGTGTTTGTAATTGTCTTTGGCCATTTTAATTTCATAATAATATTATCACATTTCTCATTGTGACTTCATGTACACAAACTATTTTGCAGCCAGAGTAATTAATTTTATATATGTGTATACATATATATGCATATGTATTCATGTACATACACATACATTCGTATGAAATGAATGTATTCATTGAATGTGTTCATACTTACACATATACATACACATGTATTTATGTGAAATTTCTGACGTTTGATCATTTGTTATATATAAAAATGGAAATTTTATGGTTTATCTAATAGATAACAGTGTTTTATTTCAGATCCAAATTATGTAAAATGATTTAGATCAACTTGTTTTACAGTCTTGTGTAAACAACTATAAAGGAGTATTTAGATAGAAATTTTTTGCTTTCACTTTTATATTGGAAGAGAGGACAAATTTTTAATAATTAATAAATCTCAGTTAAACATGACCAATATCTGAGGATTCTTTTACTGTAGTCGAAAGTTGATACTATCTCCAAAACAATGTCCTTTTTATCAAAATATATGAATTTAACATATCCACTTAATTGAAACCATTAGTTTTACCCAACTCTGTATTGCAGTTGGGCCTACTGGTAAAATTCTAGGAAACTGAGGGTTTTTTTTAATTCTTCATCTGAAGAAAACTGTTGTTTTGAGGTGTGCCAGCCAGAAGGAGGAGCTGCATGTGGGCTGTTGAAGTACTTATGGATCACAAATTTGGGACCGAAGCTTAATTAGCTCAAAATGGGACCAAAATCAAGATGGTGCTTAAGGCTTTGTGGAGCACTTTCACAAGAGTGGACACAAGCCTTGGTGATCTGTCAATCATCTTTTCACAAAAGCTAGCTTTGCTCTGTGTAATCATAAGTCTGCCTCCAAATTTTTCTTTTCTTTCAACAAACCGGAAGCACCTAAGAGACTATCTTTGTGATAGTCTCAAAGTCAACAAACCGGAAGCACCTAAGAGACTCAATACTAATCTATCTGCACTCCCTGAAGAACGTCTCAGAATGCATTTCCTCCCAATGATAACTTAGTGCTTTCATCATTGTTTTTTAACAGAAGAGGAACACATTTTCTAGATCAAAAGTGGGAAGAAAATATAACCGACGGATTTGCAGAGTAGTCACAACCTGATAGAAACACCACTTCAGGGCTGAGGTCAGACTTATATTGAGGCGTGGAACCACCCATCTCCTTCCTTGTGGGGTCTCCTTCACTGCTTTCCATTTTTCCTGGGACAGGACCAAGACACATAGTAGGAGCAATTTCTCACAGCAGATGAAGTAGAAGCTTCAGATTTATTCTGGATCCAAATCCTATCTTGGTAGCGGTGTGATATGGGGCAACAGGTTTAACTTCTCTGAGTTTGGTTTACTTGTCTGTAGAAATGCCTGTGTCTTAGATCCCAAGGGGCTTAATATTCAGTAGCTGTATTGAGATAATCATCTAACTTATCTTTGGATTGTTTAGTCTGATTCATTCAGTTGGGAAGAGTTTTAAAGAAGAAGGTTTTATTTTGTTTATATAAATACAAGTTTTCCTTCCACCACTAACACATTAATGACAGAAGGCTCCAAATCATTTATTTATTTGAAGGACAGTTACATTTACCTTAACTTACTTTAATTGATTTTGCTGTTGAAATCAATTCTGGCAGGCAACTCAGTTGCATTTCCAAGGTGACCTCAAATATTTTACATAGTTTGCCATAAACATATTTCTGTTATTGATGAGAAAAATTAGGATAGTGTGGATAGTACTATGGAAAAGTTTTAAATGATTGTGATGTAATCATTAAAATAAAGCTATGAAAAATTATTAAAATATAGCTATGAAAAGGTATCTCATAATTGCAAGACTGATTGCTAACAGATGGATGCGTAAAACATTTTGCTACTTTATAAAACCTGAATTGTCACCCTTTTATGAAAGGACAAACCTGAGTTCTAAAATGCACTTTGTCATTCATTACATTTAAAGTCAATTTTACAGCCAATTTCCCTCCTCTGCCTCATACAGTTTTAACATCATCTTACCCTCCTGTACGCTGTGGTAGCCACAACTCTTAAAAGCCAACCACAAACATCTACTGCTGTTTACAGAAATTGACCAGAGCTCACTGCTCTTATGTGGGTAATTCGTACTCGTTCTGTCACTTGACTTGATTTTAGACCTCTGGCCCTATCACTCTGCCTTTGAACTTGCTTCTGGTCCTTTGGATTATTTGCTTGTATTCATAGTGCCCCACATTTGAATCTTACTTCTGCCAATAAATGCTGGCTTCATGTTCCACTTTGGCTCAGGGCACGTTGGCTGGATCAATCCTGATGTACCCTCACTTTCTATAATGTTTCAAACGCAAGTAATCTGTGTAGGTTGTAGCTGGGATGAATAATAGACCTACAGCTTTAAAAATAAACAATTAAAATATGGCAGCCACAGACACCCTTTTTGTCAACCAGACCACCACATGGTACTTTTGTAGTGTCTTGTTCTAACTTGTACAGCTTCTTAATAAGGTTGTTTTTATTGTCGTGCTGGCCTATCTGTTCTTATGGAATGTATTTCTGAGTTAAAAGAAAAATGTCTATCTGAAAATCTATAGTTATTTTCTTCATATTTTTTAGGTTTATTTTTCTTCAAGTCAAATTGCCAAATTAAATTGCTCAAAGCAATTGGCCTTGTATTTCATTGACGATGTAAACTGGTAAATCTCAAAAAGCCTCTTCTACCTGGCTTTGGAATGTATTTTAAACTTACATAATTTCACTTCAAGCACAATAGTTAGATGAAAACTTGCCCTCTTAGTGCCTCATGAAAGCCTGGAAGGTTCTTTCTCAGGACAATCTCCTCCAAACTATCTCTTTTGGAGTTTGACACACAGTAGGAGTACTACTTATGTATGTGGCTCCCAGATTATTCATGCTGAAAATATAATTTATAATTAAGATGCAAAGTAGGTGTAAAGAGAAACATTTTAGCTAAGGAAGCAAGCAATGAGATTCCATAAAATAATGCACAAGCAAGACATTTGGCTCAACAACAGAATTTATGGAAGAGACACAAAAGTTTGTCCTGGTCTACAAGTTATATAATGTGACTATTAAAAAAAAAAAGATAAACTTTGTATGCATTAAAGAGTGTGTTTTCAATTAACCACTTTGGCCTTTTAAACAACCTACTCATGTAATTAAGAATGTAGCTTCCTAATGAGAATTGCAAAGTGGATACAAAACATATTCATTGGCTAAGTGAATGACAAAAATTATACGTTATACAAAGAAGCATAGTTCAGATACAGTGAGAAAGTGAATGTGGAGTCAGGCAAACTTCACTTATAATAAAGTCAGGTCTGGTGAGCTTCCCATGTTGTCACAGATACCTGAGCTTCCACCAACTCACTTACTGAATTCATTTTCCAGTAATCATTTAATTCATTTATTCTCCTATTTCAATCTAAAATGAATTAAGATAGCTTACAAAGTTCTATACAGTATGAAAAATCAATTTTAAAATAAAAATAATACAATGAGATTCCCTAAATGCATACTTAGATGTCTGCATAATTGCGATATATAATCTATAAATTCCTAGAATTAAACCATTAACTTGTCGCTATGGGAAATAGACATGAAGAAAGGATGTTAAGTTACAAGATCCACAAAGTCCATGAGTAAAAGCACACTGGTTGCTCAGGACACACTCAACACTGTTTTCTCTCATGAGTTTGCACGGAAGGGCATAGTTGAATGTAACCGGCAAAATCAGCATCAAGGATCACAAAGCTGTTACTTAAAAATTTCCTCAGTGTAGTTCTCTGGAATCGTACGAAAGTACAGCTTGTAAAAACTCTATGTGGGGGATGAATGAGAACCACGTATTAACAGTTTTCTATTGGTCTGACTTATTCCAGGAGTAGGTTTCAGAATATCTAGAAGGATCTATAGACTGTGTACCATTCCGTCAATCTTTGCAAATACTGTTTTTTCTTGGTTGAGCTTTTGAAATGCATTGGATAGCCCTAAGTTCAAGAGAATCGTCTCTGATGTATACCTGATGTACTGGTGCCCTATTGCCAGTCAAGTGGAACATTAACTCCTTTATCAGCTGAGTGGAATATGGAATTGACTTTCTTACGAAAGTCTGATGGGTCAGAAGATAGATGCCTGAACAAAAGTTCACCTGAGTTCTGTTCTGAGGGAAATCAAGAAGGAACCTATAGATAAGAAAAAAAGCAAGATTCCCATCAGAAAATGATTTCAGTTTGTGGTCACAAACATAAAAATGGGCCCTTATTAAAGGATTTAATGCTCAAATTGGCATCACTGTGTATAGATTTATTATGCTTATGTCTTATAGGCCATAAGAAATTCATAATAAAGTTTATATTTGGCAAAATTCCAGGTAGTCTATTTTATGTGTCACCTCAGCACCTTGCAACCAAGATCACCAGGAAGACACCTGTAGTGGCACAAAGTAGGTTTACTGACTCATTGTAATTGGGGAGAGCACAGATCATGGGGAATTGCCGGATGTCTCAGTAGGAAGATTTAGGATTTGGCCTTGCATTAGGTGGTAAGGAGGAGGGCTCCAGGAAGTGGGGCTTTTCTCTGGATTGATGTTGTGAGGGAGCAGGGATGATTTTCTGATTGGGTATCTAAAGAATTCTTATCTGGAAGGTGGAAGTTCGATGAAGCAAGGAGAATGCTGTAATTGGGAACGATGCAGCAGAAGTCTTGTTATTCTCTTGATCCATCGTAGTCACAGAGAGGCCTTATCTGAAGTTGGTGTTCTGTGAAACTTTGGACAGGAGAACACCAAGACCTAACTGGTAGTACCAGGATAGCGCTCATCTGTCAGCTCTTCTCTTTCTCAATGTCCAGAAATTTTTGCTTCTGAATAGCCCATGTCAAGCAGGTCCTCTAAAAGAGGAAGCTCACTTTTGTAAGACAAGATGCTAATCAAAGAATTTTAAAGTTGTTAACAATCTATTTAAAGAAAATGAGAGGAGAAACCTTTGTCTTGAATTAGCTAAAGTTTAAAAGGTCCATGGATAGTAAAGCGGCACATTGATTTTTGAGAACTATCCTATTTTTCTTACCAAGCTCACCTTATCAGTTGGACCAAAAGTGAATTCTTCCACCTAACCAAGATAGTCACTCAAGTTTTATTTAATAATTGCATAATGTCCAAATCTAAGAAGAAAGTTATAATCCTACCATTTTCAGTACTGATAAAACACTTTCTCCAGCGCTGTGTTCAATTCTGTTCAACACTACATTTTAATTATAAAGGCATGACAGCAATCTTGAAATATCTGAAGCTCCATCATGTGGAATATAGCCTTTAGACTTGTTTTATTCTGCTACAAATGCCAAAATCAGTATCATTAGTGTTATGTAACAAGGAACAAAGATTTCTGTTCCTCAGAAGGAAGAAATGTCTCAGAATTAAGCGCTACCCAGAAATGGAATGGGTTGCTTAATTACACAGTGAACTTTCCAACACTGGAAGTGTTAAAAACAGAGGCTGAATGAACACTGGAAAAGCAGACGTAACTGGAGTGTCTGGAATGAGAGTTTGTACTAAATTGTCTGTCAAGACCCTTTATAACTCTGAAGGCAAAATCAATGAGCTTGAGAAAGGGATTAGGAAGCCAGTAGGTTAACATGATCTAGGGCAAGTTAAAGACATTGAATTACTCAGGGTTCTCCAGAGAACCCAATCGTAGAGGTGAGAAAAAAGTAAACCTAAAAGGATGAGGCAGTGTGGGTTCATCAGTTACTAAAGTCAAGCCATAGAAAGGTGTCCTCTACTAAGCTTACAATTAAATGACCAGAAACTCTGCCCCCGCTATTTTTTTAATACTTCAGGCGTAGGCAATAATAATAGCATTTATCAGTTACTGAACTATGACCATTGCACAATGTTGAATGCTATGTAGAAGCATGCAACCTCTTGTTTCGTACCTTAACAACAACGCTATGTGGAAGGCACTATTATTGTCCCTGTTTTATGGATGTTCCAACAGGTTTAGGGTTGCATACCTGCCATGTGGCAGAGCCCAGATTTAAACTCGTGTTGTCTGAATCCATGGGTCATGCTCTTCATTCTAGGTTATACTGCTTTTAGGTAGAAGGAGAGAGATGAGGCTCTACTAGAAGTGTTATGGTAAAAGAATGATCTTTTCTATTAAGGTAAAGGGTTTAGGGGCAACACTTTTTGGTAACATCTTAATCAGAACAATCAAATGTTTAATTTTCCAAACCTAAAGAAAAAAATAGATCAGATTGAACCATAATGGAGGGTCTTTAGCATTATTAGAAAAGATAATTATATCTGCAAGCTTATATATCTTTAAGTTTTTCTTTAATTTAAGGCATAATGTTTTGATGTTACCTGATGAACGGTGTGGGAGTGGATCTTACACGTTTAATTTTTTGAATCTGGTATGCAACCCAGTGATCTCAAAGCAAATATTGTACTGGAAGTAGTGGTAGTGGTAGCTGATCTTCAGACGAAATGATTTATTAGTACCATAAAATTAATGCATTTTAGGTTTTCCTTTGGGAGATAGTGATTATAAACATTCATAGAAATAAAATAACCCAAATGTTAAATATATCCCAGATAACGAGTTTCATGTTGACCAAATTTAATGAAATGTACTAAACAATATGTTCTACACAAACCCATTTGAAAAAATTGATCTGAGTGTTTGATTTTGTGGCGGTTACAAGTTTAGCAGAGTGGACAAAATACTCTTACCATGTACTTGATCATCAATGTATTAAGTAGTGGTTTAGCAGTTTACTGCTGGTTAATGATCCAGGGCATCACGGTGGCTCTTTCAATCTCTCAGGTAAACACAATCTGTTTAAATTAGTGTTGTGTGCAAATAAAATTATTTAGCATGACTTAAGGTGATGAAGACTTGTAATTTCAAGTTCAAGCATACAATTGATAAAGCCTAAATTGGACTGAAAATGGATGCCAAGTTGGATCTCTGCCCTTTAGGAGCTTCAAGTCTAATGGTGTCAATAAATAGACAGGAGATTTTATAAATTGCAACCTAAGTAATACAAACAGTCAGGGACATTAGATTATGAAATTAACACACAGAAACAGTATTCGGGTCTGTGTTTTTGTCATCGACATATGTTTATTGAGTGCACTTTTGTTCGGTGAGCAGCTGTACAACGTGTCCTCAATATGCATTATACTCCTCAAACTTTATTGTGCATCTTGTTAAAATGCAGATTCTGATTCAACATGTCTGGCGTGGGCTTGAGAGTTTGCAATTCAAATGAGCTCCCAGGTGAAGCTGAAGCTGCGGGTCTGTAGATGACACTTGAGTAATAAGAATCTAATTTATTTTAATAAAATCTTTTCCTTAGCAGTTCTCATTAAAATCTGAAATAGCACAAACATGGATATTTGGAGAGACTGTGCTTAGATTTAAATGTACCCCCACCTTACAAATGACAAATTATCAGTTAACAAACATTCTTGCCAGTTGCCCCAAAACTTTACGATGCTTCCATCCAAAAAGACCATTTGTAAAGTCTAGAAGGTGGTGGAATATCTCCTTCCAGTCAATGCCTCTCCTTCTGTCTAAAACCATCCACCTAGGGGCATGAGGTAATCATGAGTTCTTGACACAGATACCTGTCTTTTAGAAATTACCCCGAAACCGCCAATTCATTCTGTAGCCGTTGCTGAACAGCTGTCTATAGATAATAACTTTTAGTCACTACCAGTTTAGGCCAAATTGGAGGCAATGACCTTTGGGTGAAAAGTTTTATATTCCATTTCCAGTCCCTGAAGCTATCAAAGGTTCTTGTCGGAAGAGTTGTGATTCATGAATTTCAGCATGCTGCCTCCAGCCCAAAGCTCAGAGATTGTTTCTTGAAATTTAAAGTCACACTCGGGCTACGGTTGCTCATGACATGAATGTAAGAGGATGGTGTAAGAATTTTTTTTTTTCTAAACAATGTTTCAATTAATTCGTATAAAACTTACATGGGCAATTATCCACCTCAATTAAGGGGATGGATTCCTACTATCTCTAACTAAAAAGCTCGTAGTCCAATATTCTTCATCATCACTCATTTTTTTATGTTAATGGAACTGCCAAATATGAAATTAACTTCTTCTTTCCCAGCATAAGAAAATTGTTAGGGGCAATCAGTGGAGACATGTGGACCACTGTAGAAGAAAAATTTTAAATCTTCTCATCTTGTTATCACTAAAACAGCAACATAGTTTAATAGAGAAGAAATGGTAGGCTGGGCCGGTGGTATTATTTTCACTTAGTATTCATTCCTATAAGGTAATCATCTAAATTAATAAGGATTTGCCCTTTTATATGGAGAAGGGAGCCTGATCCAAATGGCCTCATCAAAAGGAAATTGCTAAATGAAGTCATTACTCTAATTAGTGTTTATACCGCAATGTTAACAGTATACCTTTTAAAAATATGACATTCAATACATTCTAACCTACTACATTGAGTAGTGGTTATAGCCTGAATGCTAGTTTTAATTGTCCTTTCAATATCAATTTAGACAGATCTACTAATAGGCTTATGTTATTAGATAAATGCCTCTGGGAATAGAAAAAACGTCATTACTGAGCTGGATTGAATAGCTGTTCACTGTGATGAATTGTAAACTATCAAAGCTTACTCGTAGGCCTACATACCTATTCAGAGTTCCTTTCTCTTGTCCACATTCATATAAAGAATATCATTCTTTATGAGGGAAAGTATTGAATGAAGCTTTCTATTCTCTTCCTAGAAAATTTTGTTCTATATCTAGATCAAATCCCATTTCACTGACCTCCAAAAGAATGCTCAGGTTCTCTTGTGTTGAATGTTTTGTTAAATTCTGCAATCATAGGATTATCAGCTTAAGCTTGGGAAATCATTTTGTGTTACTGAAGTTTCGACAGTGTTTCAGTTTTAATGGTATCTGACCTGAGTGTGTGAAACACATACACACACACACACACACACACACACACACAGTCTCTTCATCCAGTCTCCAAATCATCTCCCTTCTCTCTTTTCCCTCTCCAAATCTATTTCCATATAGCAACAAGAATGAGTAACTTTTTTTTATTAGTTTCAGGTCCACAAGACAAAGTAATACTTAGACGTTTATCATTTATGTCCCTCACACTGTGTGAACCCCTCCCCCATCCACTATCCCTCTGACATCGCACACAGCCATTACATTTCCACTGTCTCTATTCCTAATGCTGTATTCCGCTTCTTGTAAGTATATACATATATATAAACTTGTAGTTGACATTCATTATTGTTCAGCTTCAGCTTCAGGTGTTCAGTGCAGTGATCAGGCATCTACATCATCCCTGAGGTGGTCTCCCTAATGGGACAAGTGTCCATCGGATACCCTACAAAATCTTTACATTATTGATTACATTCCCCAAATTAATTTTCAAAACCCCATGGCCATCTTGTGGTTACTGACTGTTTTCTAATTCCCTCACCTTCCCCGTGATCGCCACCCCCACTCCCATCTAGCAACCCTCAGTTTTTCCTCTATGTCTCCAAAACTGTTTCTGATTAGTTCATTCACTTACTCTTTTCTTTAGATTCCACATATAAGTGAGATCATATGGTATTTGTCTTTCTCTGTCTGACTTATTTCACTTAACATAATGTTCTCTAGGTCCATCCATGTTGTTGCAAATGGTAAGATTTCTTTCTTCTTTATGACTGCGTAATACTCCATTGTATACATGTACCACAGTTTCTTAATCCAGTCATCTATCGATGAGCATTTCAGTTGTTTCCATGTCTTGGCTATTGTGTATAGTGCTGCAATAAACATAGGAGTGCATAAATTTTTTTAAATTAGAGTTTTGGATTTCTCTGGATAGATACCTAGGAGTGGAATTGCTGGATCATAAGGTAGTTCCATTTTCAGATTTTTGAGATACCTCCATACTGTTTTTCATAGTGGCTGCACCAATCTGCAATCCCACCAACAGTGCACAAGCGTTCCCTTTTCTCCACATCCACGTCAGCACTTGTTGTTTGTCGATTTATTTATGATAGCCATTTTGACTGGGGTGAGGTGGTATCTCATTGTGGTTTTTATTTGCATTTCTCTGATGGTTAGTGAAGTTGAGCATTTTTTCATATGTCTGTTTGCCATCTGTATGGCCTTTTTAGAAAAATGTCTCTTCATGTCCTCTGCCCATTTTTTAATTGGGTTGTCTGATTTTCTGGAGTTGAGTGAGTTTTTTATAAATTTGTGATATTAACCCCTTATCAGATATATCATCGGCAAATATCTTTTCCCATTCAGTAGTGTCCCTTTTTGTTTTATTGATGGTTTCCTTTGCTGTGAAAAAATTTTTAGTTTGATGTAATCCCACACATTTATTTTTTCTCTTACTTCCCTTGCACTAGGGGATATATCAGTAAAAATCTTACTCCAGGTAATGTCTGTGAAATTTCTTCCTATATTTTCTTCTGGGAATTTTATGGTTTCAGATCTTACATTTAAGTCTTTAAGCCATTTTGAATTTCTTTTTGTATATGGTGTAAGAAGGTGGTCCAGCTTCATTTTTTTGCATGTGTCTGTCCAGGTTTCCCAGCACCATTTATTGAATAGACTGTCTTTACCCCACCGTACATCCTTGCTTCCATGGTCGTAGATTAAATGGCCATATAGGCGTGGATTTATTTCTGGACTCTCTATTCTGTTCCATTGATCTATGTGTCTGTTTTTATGCCAGTACCATGCTGTTTTGATTACTGTAGCCTTGTAGTATAATTTGATGTCGGGTATCGTTATACCTCCCACTTTGTTCTTATTTCTCAAGATTGCTGAGGCTATCCGGGGTCTTTTATGGTCCCATATAAATTTTAGGATTAGATGTTCTATTTCTGTGAAAAACGTCATTGGTACTTTGATAGGAATTGTGTTGAGTATGTATATTGCCTTAGACAGTATGGATATTTTAACTATATTAATTCTTCCTATCCATGAACATGATATGTGTTTCCATCTGTTTGTGTCTTCTTTCATTTCTTTCTTCAGTGTCTTATAATTTTCTAAGTACAGATCTTTTACTTCTTTGGTTAAATTTATTCCCAGGTATTTTATAGTCTTTGGAGCAATTGTAAATGGAATTGTTTTTTCAATTTCTCCTTCTGATGTTTTTTTATTGGTATATACAAATGCAACTGATTTCTGAATATTAATTTTGTATCCTTCTACTTTACTAAATTCATCTATCAGCTCTAATAGCTTCTTGGTGGAGTCTTTAAGGTTCTCTATATATAGTATCATGTCATCTGCATATAATGACAATTTGATTTCCTCTTTACCGATTTGGATGCCTTTTTTTCTTTTTCTCTTCTGATTGCTGTGGCTAGAATTTCCAGCACTATGTTGAATAGGAGGGGAGAAAGTGGGCAACCTTGCCTTGTTCCTGATCTTAAGGGGAATGGTTTTAGCTTTTCCCCATTGAGTATGATGTTAGCTGTGGGTTTATCATATATGCTTATTATGTTGAGATATGATCCCTGTAGTCCCACTTTCTTAAGGGTTTTTATCATAAATGGCTCCTGGATTCTATCAAATGCTTTTTCTGCATCTACTGATATGATCATGTGATTTTTATTTTTCATTTTGTTAATGTGGTGTATCACATTAATTGATTTGCAGATCTTGAACCACCCTTGCATACCAGGGATGAATCCCACTTGATCATGGTGTATGATCTTTTTAATGTATTGCTGAATTCTGTTCGCTAATATTTTGTTGAGGATTTTTGCATCTATGTTCATTAGAGATATTGGCCTGTAGTTTTCTTTTTTTTTTTTTTTTTTTTGGTGTCTTTTTTGTTTTGGGATCAGGGTGATAGTGGCTTCGTAAAAACTGTTGGGAGACTTCCCTCCTTCTGGATTTTTGGGAAGAGCTTGAGGAGAATAGGTGATAGTTCTTTTTTGAATGTTTTGTAAAATTCACCTGTAAAGCCATCTGATCCAGGGCTTTTGTTTGTTGGGAGATTGTTGATTACTGATTCAATTTCCCTGGTGGTACTCAGTCTATTCAGGTTTTCTTTTTCTTCTTGAGTTAGCCTTGGAAGGTTGTATGCCTCTAGAAAATTGTCCATTTCTTCCAGATTGTCAAATTTGTTGGCATATAGTTGCTCATAGTAATTTCTTAAATTTTTTTGTATTTCTGTGGTGTCTGTTGTCACTTCTCCTCTTTCATTTCTGATTTCATTAATTTGGGTCCTCTCTCTCTTTTTTTTAATGAGTCTGGCTAAAGGTTTGTCGATTTTGTTTATCTTCTCTAAGAACCAACACTTGGATTCATTGATCTTTTGTATTGTTTTTCTGGTTTCTATTTCATTTATTTCTGCTCTGATCTTTATTATCTCCTTCCTTGTGCTCCCTTTGGGCTTATTTTGCTGTTCTTTTTCCAGATCCCTTAAGTGTGAAGACAAACTGTTGATTAGTGATTTTTCTTGTTTCTTTAGGTAGGCCTGCAATGCTATGAATTTCCCTCTTAGGACTGCTTTCACTGCAGCCCATAGATTTTGGGTCGTCGTGTTTTCATTTTTGTTTGTCTCGAGATATCTTTTGATTTCTTCCTTGATCTCCAGGTTGACCCATTCATTATTTAGTAACATGTTATTCAGCCTCCATGAATTGGTGTATCTTCCAGTTTTTTTCCTGTAGTTCATTTCTAATTTCATAGCACTGTGGTCAGAGAAGACAATTGGTATGATTTCAATTTCCTTAAATTTATCAAGACTTGTTTTGTGGCCTAACATATGGTCTCTCTGGGAAAATGTTCCATGTGCACTTGAGAAAAATGTGTATTCTGCAGCTTTGGGGTGAAATGCTCTGAAAATATCAATTAAATCCAATGTTTCATTTAAAGCAGTTGTTTCCATATTGATTTTCTGTCTGGAAGACCTGTCCCTTGTTGTCAGAGCTATGTTGAAGTCCCCTACTATGATAGTGTTACTGTTGATCTCTGTCTTTATGTCAGTCAATATCTGTTTTATGTATTTAGGTGCTTCTATGTTGGGTGCATAGATGTTTACTAGGGTTATGTCCTCTTGTCGAATCGATCCCTTTATTACTATGTAGTGCCCATCTTTGTCTTTTAATATGTTCTTCATTTCAAAGTCTATTTTGTCAGATATAAGTATTGCAACTCCAGCTTTTTTCTCATTTCCATTTGCATGAAATATCTTACTCCAACCCTTCACTTTCAGCCTGTGTGTATCTTTTGATCTGAGGTGAGTCTCTTGTATACAGCATATACAAGGGTCTTGCTTTCTTATCTACTCAGCCACCCTATTTCTCTTGATTGGAGCATTTAATCCGTTTACATTTAAAGTGATTATTGATAGGTGCATAGTTATTGCCATTTTTAAAATTTGTAGTTAGATTGTTTTCATCTTTCTTCTATTTACAGAAGTCCTTTTAGTATTTCGTGCAATGCTGGCTTGGTGGTAATAAATTCCTTTAGCTTATTCTTTTCTGGGAAGCTCTTTATCTCTCCATCAACTTTAAATGATAGCCTTGCTGAATAAAGCAATCTAGGTTGTAGGCCTTTGTCTTCCATCACTTTGAGTATCTCCTGCCACTCCCTCCTGGCCTTCAATGTTTCTATAGAAAAGTCATTTGATAGTCTTATGGGAGTTCCCTTTTATGTAACCCTCTGTCTTTCTCTTGCTGCTTTTAAGATTCTCTCTTTGTCTTTAAGCTTTGCCATTTTAACTATAATGTGTCTTGGTGTGGACCTGTTTGGGTTTATCATTGTTGGAACTCTCTGCACTTCCTGGGCTTGTATGTTGGTTTCCTTCATCAGGTTAGGGAATTTTTCGGACATTATTACTTCAAATATGTTCTCAATCCCTTGCTTCCTCTTTTCACCTTCTGGTATTCCTATGATGCGCATGTTGTTGCGCTTGATGTTATCCCAGAGGTCTCTTAAGCCATCTTCATTGTTTTTAATTCTTTTTTCTTTCTGTTGTTCTGTTTGGGTGATCTCTGCTAACTTGTCTTCTAAGTCGCTGATTTGATCCTCTGCTTCATTTAACCTGCTGTTAATTCCTTCAAGTGAGTTCTTTATTTCAGTAATTGTGTTCTTTAGTTCTAACTGGTTGTTAATTATGATTTCTATATCCTGCTTTATGTCATCTCTAAGCTCCTTAAACATTCTTATCATCAGTGTTCTGAACTCTGTCTCTGGTAGGTTGGTTACCTCTGTTTCATTTGGTTCCATTTCTGGAGGTTTCTTCTGTTCTTTTATTTGGGACATATTTCTTTGTTTCCCCATTCTGGCTGACTCTCTGTGTTTGCTTCGATGTATTAGATAGATCCCCTAGAGTTCTTAGTTCTTGCTGGGTTATCTTACGTAGTATGTGTCCTTTATATTTGACTTGCAATACTTCCTTCTCTCCTCTGAGTGTGCTCCAAAGGTGACTCTTGTGTTGTGTATATTGTCCTGTTAAAGAAGATCTTTAATTCCTTTTTGCTTGTGCGTATGTGGGGTTAACTCCTAGGCTGACTAGTTGTGAGACTTGGCTCTGGCCACCGCAGGGTGTTCTGCTGCATGATGGTTGACCACTTAAATGTGGTTTGGCCTCTATGTGCTCTTGTGCCTGTAGAGAATTCCCTCTGGGTGTGTCTCTTGTAGGTCAAACCCGGTAGTACCCTGGTTTGGACTGGAGTTGGCCTCTGGGTGTGTTGAATCCTGTACCTCTTAAGCTCTTAACCTCTTTTCCTCAAAGGAAAAATCAAAGACATTCACGTGTAAAAACAACTGACAACACACACTCAACAGAGGCAAAGATATCAAAGATATAAAAACAAAACAAAACCAAAAAAAAGCAGCACCAATCTTGGCTTAAGCCTACCAAGTAATCTCCAGGTTGTCCTCTGCTGTACCAAAGAATCCCCTGTGTATTGTGCAGATAAGCCGGTCACCTGGTGCCCAGAGTGACGTTGGGACTGCAGATTTAGACGAGTGGGCCTGAGGGGTCTGGATAGTAGTTTCTACAAAGTCAGTGCAGTTTCTGCTTTTGCCTGCACATACGTGCACTGAGAGCATCACAGCCAGCCCTGTTCCCAAGTCTCCTGAGTCTTAGGACACTTCTTCCGCGCATGTGTGTGTGTGTGTGTGTGTGTGTGTGTGTGTGTGTGTGGCGGGCGGGAGATTTCTGAGCTGCTGAAAGCCAGGAGCTGCCTCTGCCACTTACTGCTGATGCCTGGGAGTGCCTCCGCATTTGTAATTGCCCTGCCCTTGGCAGGCCAGAAAGGGTGGGGGCTGGGGATGGGGGGTCTTCTCTCTCCCAGCCCAGCCATGTCATACTTCCCGCAGGCCAGAAAAGGTGGTGGCTGGGGGTGGAGGAGTCTCTTCTCTCCTAGCCCAGCAAAAATCACACTCTTCCCAGCCTCTTCCCTATGTCAGAACTGCATGCTGGTCTTCCCAGAGCCTGAGCACTAAGGCTCCTCTGTAATCTGACACTACTCCTCAGTTCAGGGGCCAGTTTAAGTCTCTGGAAGGGCGGGGTTAGGATTGGGAGAGTGGGGGGAGGGGCCCAGGTATGGAGTTTATGTTCTTTGTCCACCTAGGGCCCAGCTGGAGGTCTCAACTGAGATTATTGCCTCAAATGCTGGATATGCTGCCCCCTCGGCTGGAGAGATATGCTGTGGGACACAGGGAAAGAGCCCACTGCCTGGCTTTTGTGTTCTCTGTTCCATCCTGGGATCCCCTTTGTCTCTGCAGCTGCGATGCCGGCCTCATCTCCACAGCCGCATATGCGGGCTGTGTAAAAATGAGTAACTTTTTAAACCTGTAAATAAAATCATGTTTCCCTTCCATAAAACCTTTCTCAAATCCCTTTGTCTTGGCTGACAAGGCCCTGTGTGATCCGATTCCGTCTGCCTTTCCAGTCTATTCCTGCCCCTCTCCTCCATGTGGATTATGCTTCAATCACATTAACGTTTATCAGTTACTACACACACCAAGCTCTTCCTGTCCCAGTGACTTTATGCTTGCTGTTCTTTGGCCTGCAATCCTGCTCTCCTCGCTTTTCATGATAGGCACATTTGCATCATTTCGGTCTCAGTTTAAACAGCATTTTCTCAGGTAACTCTTTCTTTCCCACACTACCTAAAATAGGTATCTCTGTTACTCTCTTACCACACTCTGACATGTTCTTTATTTATATCATTTATTTAATTTCTTAGTGTCTCCTTTCCTCTGGATTGTTAAGTTTGCTGAAAACAAGCACTTCATCTGTATCACTTATTTGCTGGGTACATATTAAATGCTCAATTAATGAGTTACTATCTATGCCTGGAAAATAGTGTGTTGCTCATTGGGTATTACATAGACCAGGTGGTGGAAATCTATGTCTTGCAGGCCAAATCCACTCCAACACTTATTTTTGTACAGCTCACAAAGCAAGAATGGCTTTTACATTTTAAATACTGTAAAAAAAATCAAGAGAAGAGTAATATTTTGTGTCACATGAAAATCATATGAAATTCAAATTTTGGCATCCATAAAGAAAGTCATATTGGAGCGCAACCACACCCATTCACTTAAGTGCTGTCTGTGGCTGCTTGCATACTGCAATGGCAGAACTGAGTATTTATGACAGAGACCATATATTCCGCAAAGCCTAAAATACTTACTCTCTGGCTTTTTACAGAAAGGGTTTGCTGACCCCTAACATGGCCCAGTATGCATTATGAGAATTTTAACACCTCGAAACACCTACGTGGTTCTGAAGCTTTTTATGAAGATTATTTGGAAGAAGGAGTGATAGGATCCTAAAATACTTAAATCCCTCTTATGCTGGCCTGACTTTTAAAATAAACCTCATTTCACTGGTCTACCTCTCATTAAGGCAATCCTGAAAAAGTGATTCTCAGATATTCATGTGCATCAGAATGAGCTGGAGTGACACACACCTAGACATTCTGATTAGGAGACAGGGAGTGGGTCCTGAGAATGTCTATTTCTAGCAAGATCCCAAGTCAAGAAATAGTGACCAGAGTTGCATCCTTCTTTACAGGATGTGGATGTCCCATCAGTGTAAGAATTCATTTACTCAGTATTGACCATGTGCCAATATTATTCTAGACATTAGAGGGTGAAAAAATCTAAATGGTAAATGGCTCCCTCTGAGAAGCCAAAATTTAGTGTTATGCAGACAGTGAATAATAAGTATAATAAGACAAGGGCTATAACAACATGTATAAACAGACTCCTATGGGAGCATGAATCAGTGCCTGAATGTCTATAAAGATTTTTTAAAAGGCAAATAAAAGCTTATGGAATTCTGTAATGTCTTATGACAATGTCCATATTTGAAGCCTGGTCATATCAGGCCACATCATTTGATAACGAAATTCTGTGTATCAGGAGAAGATTTAGAAGGTCTGTCCAATATTTCTAAGAGAAAGAAAGGAAGATCATCATGAAAATACTTAAGGTCCTTTAAGCAAATTGCTAATATTAGTTCCTATCTAAACATTATTTTGTTTTTAGTTTTCTTCCTTTGAAACCTAATTGAGTCTCATCGTTGTCCCCGTATCCATCACCTCCACTAGCCTGAGCTACCATTACTGCCCTCCTGCACGTGACTTTCCCTCTTGCAACTTCCATATGGTGCAGCCTGACAATCTACTTTAAACACAAATCTGAATGCCTTTTAAAATCTATAATGGATTCCTGTTACTTTTTCAAAATTAATCCAAATCTTTAACAAAATCTTTAGGCTCCATACTATCTCTAACCTCAGGGCCCCCCCTTGTCAGCACCAGCCACCTTGTTCTTTTTCCAAGGAACTATTTATTCTTCCTCCAGAGTCAGGGCCTTTGCAAATGGATTTCATCATCCTGGAATGCTTCTCTTCCCTCTATCCCTGAACCTTTCTTTGATCCTACTCACCTTTCTAATCTCAATTTATACATCAATGCCATGGAGAAGCTGTTTTTATACTGACTCCACTCCCACCACTACTGTCAAAAGCAAGAAATGACTAATCCACACTGGTAATCAGCCTGCAAACAAAAGCCATATTGCTGTAGCGCCAATGGGGGAGAAGGTCAATTACCACAGGAAACCCACCATCAAATATACCTTCAGTTACTTTTTTTTTTTTTTTAAAGATTTTATTGGGGAAGGGGAGCAGGACTTTTATTGGGGAACAGTGTGTACTTCCAGGACTTTTTTCCAAGTCAAGTTGTTGTCCTTTCAATCTTAGTTGTGGAGGGTGCCGTTCAGCTTTAAGTTGTTGTCCTTTCAGTCTTAGTTGTGGAGGGTGCAGCTCGGCTCCAGGTCCAGTTGCCATTGCTAGTTGCAGGGGGTGCAGTCCCCCATCCCTTGCGGGAGTCAAACCGGCAACCTTGTGGTTGAGAGCCCACTGGCCCATGTGGGAATCGAACCGGCAGCCTTCGGAGTTAGGAGAACGGAGCTCCAACTACCTGAGCCACCGGGCTGGCCCCTTCAGTTACTTTTATATCATCAGAAAACAAACCAGATTTCTAACCACATAGCCCTTTAATTAGTGGAATGTTAGAAGTATTTTACAACCTAGATCATCTCTTGAGTTAAACTGAGAAAAAGTCCATTTATCTGTCTAACTAGTTAACAGTAATTTTGCAATGAACCTTTAAAAGCAACTTGATTTGTATTTTGGGAGAATACACACACACACACACACACACAAATACCAACTTCCATATAGTTCATCTGTTTGACCTTCAGAGAAGTCCTTGGGACAATTTTCAGGAGCAATGGGGAAATTTTATTTCTTATTATTAGAAAAGGCACATACCTTTACTAAAAGTCTGTATTGAACCAGAAATATTTTGGCCCAGATAGAGGGAGGGTACTGGGTGTTCAATCACAATTCCCCTTTTTTTTTCTTAACAAGCTCTTTTCAGAGTTCTCAGAACACTACCTGATCTTTATATCACTTATCAGTTTACAACTTTGTATTTGTGTTACTATTTGATTAATGTATGTCTCCAAAGTAGAAGGTAAGTTTCAAAGAGGACTTACTTGTTTTATTCACTATTGTGCCTTCAGGTAATTCATGCTTGGTGTATAGTAGGCCCTCAGGAAATATTTGCTGAATGAATAATAGAATAACTGGGTGTATGATAACCTATCCCTCTGTGCATTACTCAGCTGTCATTGGCTTGATCAGCTGATGAGGGTCTCAACCCCCTGATGACCCTTGAACCCACTTCGTAACAGCCGTTTGTCCATCAAGTGTCTATTACTGGACTTTCGGGTTGACTCTTGGTTTGACTATTACCCTACCCTTCACTCTTACTAGTTGTGGATATTATAACTTGTTACCTGCAATTGACTACTTATTGAGTATTACTTTTTTCAGAACTAGTTTAGAAATTACAACATTATGCAGTCTAAACATTATTATTTTGACTTGTAAGCAACATGAAAATGATTACTAGGATGCTTTACTTTTTTCTTTTTTTCCTTTTTTTATTGATTGAATTTATTTTACCCACTACTTATTTTGACAGTCAGTATAATTTTATATTAATTTCAGGTATACAGCATAGCAGTTAGACATTTATATAATTTAAGAAGAAATCCTCCTGACTAGTCTAGTACTCATCTGGCACTATGCATGTTATTACCATATTATTGACTATATTCTACATGTGTTACTTTACATACCCATGACTATTTTGTAACTACCAATTTGTGCTTCTTTATCCCTTCACCTTTTTCACCCTGCCCCCAACCACAAGCAAACCCTGGTCCTTGGCACCTCCAAACTCCTAACATTAACCAACATGTAACAGGAAACTATGATTTCTATAGGGAGAACCAGGACACGAAGCAAAGGAAATTGGATCCACCTTAACAGAGGCTCGGGTCACATCACTGGATGCTGTCACGGAGGGATTCAAGAAAACTTTTTGGTCATGAAATTATTCATCACTCCTAGAGAACGAGCTTTATTTCTAAGGATTTACCTTCATTCTGAACTTTGGGAAGACCCGTCTATCACCCTAATAAATCTTGTACCCATCTGACAGCATACATAGTTATTGCAATATTATTGACTATATTCTTTATGCTATAAACTAATCCTCATGACTACTGTGCAACAAACGATTTGTACTTCTTAATCCCTTATCCTTTTTCACTCATCCCTAACTGCTCTCATACTTGGCAATCATCAAAATTTTCTCTGTATCTGTGAGTTTGTTTCTGTTTTGTTTGTTTATTTTGTTCTTTGTATTCCACATATAAGCCAAATCACATTGCATTTGTCTGTTTCACATACTACACTCAGCACAATACCCTCCAGGTCCACCCATGCCATCACCGATAGCAGCAACCCATTCCCTTCCATCCCAAGCAATATTCCATTGTATATATGTACTAGCTCTTCTTTATCCACTCATCCATCAATGGACACCCAGTCTGCCTCCACATCTTGGCCATTGTAAACAATGCTGCAATGAACATATGGATACATTCATCGCCTCAGTGTAGCATTTTAGGTTTCTTTGGATAAATACCCCAAATTGGGATTGCTGGGTCCTTTTTCTCTCTTGTTACAGCCTTTGTTTTAAAGTCTACTTTGTCTGGTGTAAGCATTGCTACTTCAGTTTTTTGTTTCTGTTTTTGTTTCCATTTTTATGAAATATCTTTTCCCATCCTTTTACTTTCAGTCTGTGTGTCTTTTGATCTGAAGTGAGTCTCTTGTAGGCAGCATATGTAAGGGTCTTATTTTCTTATTCATCAGCCACCCACCCTATTTTTTGATTGGAGCATTTACTTCATTTACATTTAAAGTAATTGTTGATAGATATGTAGTTATTGCCATTTTATTATTAGTATTAGTAGTAGCAATAGTAGTAGTAGTACTATTAGTCTTAAAGAAGTCCCTCTAACATTCCTTGTATATTGGCTTGGTGGTGAGGCGCTCTAGCTTTTTCTTGTCTGTGAAGTTCTTTATCTATCCTTTGACTCTAAATGATAGCTTTGCTGGGTAGAGTAAGCTTGATTGTAGGTCTTTGCTTTTCATCACTTTGAATATTTCCTGCCAATCCCCTCTGGCCTGCAAAGTTTCTGTTGAGAAATCAGTTGACAGTCATATGGGTGCTTCCTTATAGGTAACTAACTGCTTTTCTCTTGCTGCTTTTAAGGTTCTCTGTCTTTAACCTATGGCATTTTAATTATGATGCGTCTCCGTGTGGGCCTCTTTGGTTCATCTTATTTGGGACTCTCTGTGTTTCCTGGACTTGTATGTCTATTTCCTTCTCCAGGTTAGGGAAGTTTTCAGTCATTATTTCTTCAAATAGATTTTCAATTCCTTGCTCTCTCTCTTCTTCTCGTCACCTTATGATGCAAATATTGGTATGCTTGATATTGCCTCAGAGGCCCCTTAAACATTTTTTTTTTTTGGATTCTTTTTTCTTTTTACTGTTCTGATTGGGTGGTTTTTACTATCTTATCTTTGAAATCACTGATTTGATCCTCTGCTTTATCTAACCTATATTGATTTCCTCTAATGATTTCTTCATTTCAGTTAGTGTATTCTTTATTTCTGATTGCCTCTTTTTTTATGTTTTCTAGCTCTATTTTTATGTTTCTTGTCTCTTTGTTGAAGATCTCCCTGAGATTATTGAGCATCCTTATAACCAGTGTTGGGAACTCTGAATCTGGTAGATTGCTTGTCTTCATTTTGTTTAGTTCTTTCTCTGGAGCTGTGTTCTGTTCTTTTATTTGGCTGTGAAAATACGTTTCTTTTCCCTCCATTTTGGCTGTCTCGCTGTTTTTGTTTCTATGTAAGGCTGTTATGCCTCCTTCCCTTTGTAAAGTGGCCTTATGTAGTAGGTACGCTGTGGGACCCAGTGATGCAATCTCCCTGGTCACCAGAACCAAATGCTCCAGATGTGTCCCTTGTGTGGGTGGTGTGTGCCCTTTTGTTAGTTGAGACTTGGTTGCTGTTTGCACATCAATGGGAGGGACTGACCCACAGGCTGATTGGTTGTGAGGACTGGCTGTGACTACAGTGGAGGAGTTGTTGTTCAGGGCCTTACCCTACAGAGAAGGGTGCACTTTAGTGGGGCTCTGGTGCCTGCCCAGTCTACCCTTTGGGTTTGTCATATTGGGAGGTTTCTAGGTGATGCTGTTGCTCAGTTTGAAGCTGGCCCCTGGGACTGCCAGCCCTCAGGCCTCCTGTGAGGGGACCGCTGCAAGTCAAATTCAACTGCTGTTTGTGCCCTGCCCAGGGCTACCTGGTATGAGTCACAAAGCAATCTAGAGATAGCCACTGCCCACAGTGTACTTGGAGGTGCCTTGAGAGTCCAAGCTACATACCAGGGCCAGCTGCTGCTAATGCTGAGCTCAGCGCTGCTCAGCCAGAGCTAGCAAAGCGAGGTGCTGCTTGTTTGGGTTTTGTGAACCTTTGAGAGGTTTTAGGAAAGTCCACAACATCAGCTAAGGCAGGCAGTTTGTATGAAAAAGCCACTGGAAGCAACTTGGGTGTGCTTGAAAGTTGGGTGGGGCCTGTAGTCTCAGAGAATCACTAGGGAAGGTCAGAGGAAAGGTGTTAGCCAGTTTGATGGAGACTCAGATATGACCTTCATCTGCATGCAGGGCGGGGGAGGGCTCAACAATGAAACAATGGGTTTTGCTACCTACTTCATCTGGGATAAAGCTGCCTCTCCAGCCCTCATCCTGATGCTAGACAATTCAGTTTTTCCCTGTATGTACCTCCTACCTTTCGAGCTGCTGCCCCAGTGCTAGAGCTAAGAGTGGGTGATACCATCTACACATAAGTCTGTGTACAGTCCCTTTAAACGGAACACCTGGGAGTCCAGCTGCCCTCTGTCTCACTCAGCCACAATCTCCATTGGTTTTCACAGCCAGAAATTATGAGGACTTCTCTCCCCAGCACTGGAACCCTGGGCTGGGGAGATGCTGGTGCCCATCACTCCTCAGAGTGGGACCACCACAGCCAAGATCTCCTTCCCACTTTTTAATGGTCACACTCGGGTGTGGGACAAGCTCGTCTGCATCTCTGCCCCTCCGCGCCATCTCGATGTGTCTTCTTCTGTATGTCAATAATTGTAGGACTTTGGTTCAGCTAGACTTCAGGCAATTCTCAATGATGGTTTTTCAGTCATTTATTTATAATTGATGTGATCTGGGATGCTTCACTTATTATATATATTTTTTGTACTAAGTCTTAAAATCTAGTGTGGATTTCACATCTCAGTTCAAACTAGCCACATTTGAAGTCCTCAATGGCCAGATGTAGCAAGTGGATGCCACATTGGACAGTGTATCATAGTACTTTATTAGCTATGAGGTGATGACAGATAGCTACATATGCGTGGCTTTGGATCAGAATATTACCTAAAGAATCATGTTGGACCTAAACATCTTCATGGAAAGACACATCACTGTCTTCTTCCTCATCCTCATCTTCTTTCCTTTACACTTTTTCCTCCAACTCTTTGTTCTCTCTCCTCCTTATTCTTCTTCTTACTTTATTTCCGTTTCTTTTCTGATTGTGTTTTGACCCCCATATTTTTCCTTCTACTTTTCAATTTCTTCATTAATGTCACATTTTTTCTACAATAAGCTGTTATTTCTGGTACTTTCACAATTTGCTAGAGAATGAGAAGAATGGTAAGAAAAGTAAAATATAATACAAAAATTTAAGAACTGAGGGAGTTGTACCTTAATAAAACATACACCCTTAAAGAATTAATGGTTGGTCTTTAGAGTTTTAAATATCAAATACCAATAGTTCTGACACAGGCTTTTGTTTTGTTTTGTTTTTGTCATGAGGTTGATTTTATTAGAATGTGAGTACACTGATTAAGAGGGGAAAAAATACATTATTCAATACTTGCTAGCATTATACAGACAAAACCTTAAGCTTAAATACCAAAACCTCTTTTTTTCTTTAGCCTTTTGGGTGGTTCTTGTCTTTCTGGATTATAAATTTGTTCTACTTACATCTAAATTGCTGCTAGCTTGAACTATACTCTATCACTTAGGAATTATGTTTTGTGTCTCACAGATTACATGATCACAATGTTGACTCTTTAAAACAAATCAGAATTTTTTTAAGTGTCAGAAAGACTAAAATATAAAGTTGAAGTGTGTCATATATGATCTCCTACAGTGTAATCATAGTTCACATCATATGGGTAATACACTTAGGGACTGTCTACCTCACCAACAGGGATAGATGTAGATGAAAGACTTGGAAAAAATAGAAATACTCTGCAACCACAACCACTTTCTCAGAAAGGAATGTGCAAAGAAATATAGAGTCAAATAACAGTTCCCATGTTTATGTCAAGAAAACAAATGAGTCCTGGCTCACAAGTAATTGAAACTGTGGGCTATTCATGGTCAATTCAGGATTTTTAATACAATGGCAAGGAAATATAACCTGTTGTCATTATATTCTTTGAAAATTTTTGTTACAGAATTTTGGAGGTGAGTACTCTAGAACTCTGACTCAATTCTGTCAATTAACAAATGAAGAAACTAAGGTTCAGAGGAGTTAAATGCTTAATCCCAGTTCTTTTAGGGTTACTGGTAGAACCTCGATTACAACCCAGATGCTCTGACTATGTGCAGAGTTCTTCCCAGAAGGACAAGCTTGGAAAAATATAAGTAGAATTTTACTTCTACTTGCTTTTACAAGTTTTTCAGATTTTTATTAGTAAAACTGAGTATTAGAAATTAAGTATTTGGCAAATTTATTTACTCATTCACCAACAATCAAGTTAAGATTAATCGGAATTTCTTTGGGTATTGTACTTGGAAGATAGTGACAAAAGAAAGTCTTAAAGGTCTCCTAATTTCTTAATAATTTTATAATATCAGAGTTAATAGCACCATAGAGGGAAGGAAGTTATATGATAAGCCATAAATGTTGTGCAAGAAAAATAATATTGTTCAGTTTCCTTCATCAGTTTTGAAAGGAGTAAATTTAATCAAAGTGATTATCAAAGGAATTCACTGAGCTTTGTATGAATGCCCATTTAAAAATTTATCAAACTTTTACTTCCACTTTTTTATTTGTGGTTAATAATCCGTAAAGGGACTGTCTCTTGAACACTGAGCTCACTAGACATTTAAAAACTGAAACAATTAATTGCATTAATGACACAATTACAAATGGTTTCCAATAAAAAAGATAGACATGTACATTGTTTTTACAACCTGGAATTATAATATATGTTATTTTTATCCCAGTTCTGTTTTCCAAAAATCTTTGAATTGATATTTTGCTTAGATTCCCAAGCGTCATCACATTTACCACACCAGGTGCCCTGACCGCCCAGGAAAATTTCTCCACTGTGATTTGAGAGCACTAAAGTGTCCTCTGAGAAACACGGAATTGACCAGTTATAGCCCAAACTTCATGATTAACCTTTTGGATTAGAGCTTTAAATACTGTGTTAAAATGAAAATATTATAAGGAATAAAATAAGCCAATTTTAATCATCGGCATATTAGTTTAGTTTATCAGAGTGGTGACCCAGTCACTTAGCAAGACCCAAAGGAAATTGGAAATGGGACACATACAGTATATAGAAGAAAAGGAAAATTGGAATAGTTGTTAGCGTAAGTTATGAAAATAGGAGCCTAATGAGAGAAGGATGAGATAATGGGTACTAAGCACTATGAATACTCAAAATGAGAGTGTCTTCCCAGAGAGATGACAAGAGGGAAGACAACAACATGAGTAATTTCTCTGTTTTCGCTCTATTACTGTGAGTCAACAATTCCTCTCTCTATGGGTTGTAACCAATTATAAAGAGGGGCTCGTCAATTCTGCTCTTGAACCGAAGGACGGGGTACTCACACTAGTCATGCACATTACTTACTTGCAACATTTGTTCTGTTTTTCCCTTTCTAACCTATAACTTGATAATAAAGTCAAAAGTGGGTTTTTCAAGTTAAGACAAGATAAAGTGATAAAATGGATGATTAGGAAACCGGATGGAAAAGAGTTACTAAGAAACGTACATCTGCTGGGTGCTTAATAATATTTTACATGTACTCAGAGCAGCAAAGCAATTAAACAAGAAAAATGTCACTGATATAATGTTACCTGAAATTGTTACTGTGTTTTGGTATTTACTCAGTTTTCTCAGTGATTTGAAGCAGAGATTTCCACTTTATTGTGTATGAGAAACATGTGTCATTCAGGTGATAATATGGTAACTTAAAATGCTATTTCCTGAAAGGGATTGTTTAAGACTATGCTGTCCAATATGGTAGCCACTGGTGACATAAGGCCATTACGCACTCGAAATGGGTCTGATCCAAATTAAGATGTGCTGTAAGTGTAAACTATACATTGGGTTTTAAAGACTTAATGAGAAAAAATGTAAAAATATCACATTCTTAACTTTTTATATTGATCCTGTATTGCAATGATAATATTTTGGCTATATTGGGTAAAGTAAAATATATTATTACAAGAACATTTACCTTTCTTTTTCCTTTTTTAGTGTGGCTAACTAGAAAATTTTAAATTACATGTGAGGTTGTCTTCATGGTTCACATTACATTTTTACTAGAAAGTGCGGCTCGAGGGGATTTAATATTATTTAAATATGATATGCTTATGAATCGGGGTTGTAAAATTTTTGTGACTAGAATTATAAATGTTCAAGTGCTTTACTTTAAAAGTAGATGTATATTTGACATTGAAAAATTATATGTAGCTTCCTTCTGTTCTTTTGAGGATTTCCTAGCGTAATTTCTTTACATATGTTATTTGGTGCAGGTGGGAAATGTTCTGAACACTTCTGAATAATGCCTGAAGGAAAGAGTCACTAAAGGGAAGGGTATCTGATATCTTTTAAATAGGTGAACCATTTCACTTGGCCAGTTTGTGGACAGTTACATTTAGCAAAGATTTTTGTCCTGTGCCTGTCCACATTTGCTAACGTGAATAAATGAACATTCAGTGAGAATGACCACAATAACCTATTGAGAACTTGCAAACAAGTGTCAGAAAATATTAGTCAACTTAAACCAAATACATGATTTCTGCAGATTATCGATGGACAGACAAAGACAGTAAAATTCAGAAAGTAGGCCGTTGTCAAATCAGCATTCATTTAATTGAATTTCTGAGGTGAGGTTTATTACCGAATAATTCAATTCTGTATGTGAGAAAACAGAAGTTTTCACATTGTTTACATAATTGTGCAGACTTTGAAAGTCACGTTCAATGAATTGTCACAAAATTTAGCAATTTGCTGTTCAGTACAGCTATCAGTGACAAACATCATTTTGGATGTTTTTCCTATTCCTGGCACATATAAGATTAATGTTTCACCACAGTCGAAAAGGACATTATGTTTTTGAAGTCAGAGAATTTTTGCATTTTGGTTTCAAGCTACTACCTGTGACACGATGAGGAAATATTATACTACCTTTTTTTGAGCAGACCAAAGTTAAGTATCATAGCTGCTAACAAAAATAACTTCAAAAATCAGTTGACACAAGCATTGTGAGACTTTGGAGTCTTATGTTCTGGTAGGAAGTGCAGTTTTAGAAAAGTAGAATTAATTTTCTAGGCTACATTTACCAACTTAGTTTTGTATTTATACAATTTCTAACTTACTATCTCTGTAGCCATATAACTGGGATTCTTGCCATGGCTGACAAGTTATGATGGTTTGGGGGTACTATTTTTAACTCAATACTATCCCTTGTGTAATATTTTAAACATGTCTTGAAGTTCAATTTAGAATCCTCTCATGGTTTATCTGTTTCTATTAATATAAATCTAAATCTCTGATATGCACAAGAATGATTGTGTACTTATGATCTGGCAGGTTTTCGAACATAATTAATTATGAGTGGATCTGAAATTGTGAATCTCTTTGTTTAATGTCAGTGTCAAATTTTCCAGGTGCCATTAAGGAGGCCAAGTATCAATCAATTTCCTCTATTTATAAAACTGTAAAAAACAAATGATGAGATACTCAGCCTCTTAAATTTTGCCACACATTGTTTCCAGCTCAAGCTCTCTGGGGACCCCAGTGATGGGCTGTGTTGTCTGCAAGTCCCAGAATCCCTGTAGGTAATCATCTTTCTTCTGCTAACCCATTATCCAAAATTGCTTCTTTCTTATTACCAAAATGGGAATAAAAGCACTGACAATATTGGGGACAAATGCAGGTCAAGACCTTAATCTGTGAGGTATGCTGAAGACAAGAATATTACCTTTCTAAAACCCATCTCCACTTGGGTGCCATGTGGAAAGATCTATGGTTATTTGATATCAAACCCACACGTGTTATTCTTATACACCCGAAGGACTAAAACAACAGTCACCGTCTGAGTCTATTACTTAAAAAGCCAAATAACAAATCTCATGTTTCCATCATGAAAACTGATAATGTTTAAAGGGGGAAAGTATTGGAAATAACTAAAAGTATTTCAGTTTAGTACTAGAAATTTTACATGTCCTCATACATAAATTAGTTTTCAGTGTGTTTCCTCCTTTGTATCATAATATCAGAACTTAAAGGCATAAACGTGTTGCACCTGAGAAAGTACTATTTTGGTATCTATTCCCTAACAAAGAGTAGGGTTACAAAAAAGGGAACAATTTATAATTCACTGAAAAAGCTCCCCCCCACACACATACACATACACACCTGGCTTCACCATTAAATAAAATGTGGGGAGAAAAATACCTGGAAGGATCAGAAGACAAAAACATCATTTAAAAAATGTATGCTAAGACTTATTGAAAAATTATTTGGTCTAACAAATATGGAGAAAGCAGAGGAGTGATTCCATGATAGTCTGCAAATAAAATACATGAAAAGTTACTTAGAAAGCTATTTTCATCTCTTCTGGATGATTTAGGAATGGGTCCTAACAGTAGGCAATGGATTAGATTTTTCGAAGGACTCTCTAGCCAGGTTTAGTTTATAACAATATAATCTGTTTTAGTCCTTCTCCCTTTGCAAGAAATTAGTATAACAGTGTCCAGTGTAAATGCACAGTTACTAACTGATTTTTATTATTACAAAACCAATTATTGATGTTGTATAGACTATTGTTTTTATTCAAATTTTTTGAAAGCTTTCCTATATTTATAATGTCAGAAATGGGTGCATTCACCCTGTTTTACTCTTTGCAATAACTACAGTTTTTTTTAATTCATTTTCATCAGTACTTAAAAAGCTGAAAAATAAATCAAATTCCTCAAATAATTTTCTCTTACTCAGGCATTGATTAAAAATAAGATTATGCAGATTTATGGGTTATCCTAATTATGATAGAACAAAATGAATAATTTTATATATAATTTCTATTTTGCCATCATGTTCAACAACAAAGTTAGTGAAGTTTTGTATTAAACTTACATGAAACTACTAATGAATACATCATTCTATTCAAATACAAATGTATTCAGTGAAAAGTGGGATATGAAAGCCGATACCTGGGCCGGCCCGATGGCTCAGGCGGTTGGAGCTCCATGCTCCTAACTCCGAAGGCTGCTGGTTCGATTCCCACATGGGCCAGTGGGCTCTCAACCACAAGGTTGCCAGTTCAACTCCTCGAGTCCCGCAAGGGATGGTGGGCTCCATCCCCTGCAACTAAGATTGAACAAGGCACCTTGAGCTGAGCTGCCGCTGAGCCGCCAGATGGCTCAGTTAGTTGGAGCGCTTCCTCTCAACCACAAGGTTGCCGGCAGTTCGACTCCCGCAAGGGATGGTGGGCTGTGCCCCCTGCAACTAGCAATGGCAAGTGGCCCTGGAGATGAGCTGCACCCTCCGCAACTAAGACTGAAAGGACAACAACTTGAAGCTGAATGGCACCCTCCACAACTAAGATTGAAAGGACAACAACTTGACTTGGAAAAAAGGCCTGGAAGTACACACTGTTCCCCAATAAAGTCTTGTTCCCCTTCCCCAATAAAATCTTTACAAAAAAAACGCCTATACCTTACATACCCTACACCCCAAACACACACACACACACACACACACACATTTTTGGATGGGGGGAAATTAACCTAAAATGTCTCTGCTTTATAATTTGGTAGCAATTATGACCTTTTCCTTTTGAAAATTATACATTTGTGCTCATTGGTTGTGCCTCTGAAGCCCTCCAGCATCAGCTCTGGTCAGGTTGTAAATTTCATCACACTTTTCTCTTGAGAGGAGATATAGTACTTTGAAAAAAGATGAGGTTCTTAAGTCAAACAGGTACAGTTTTTCCACATGCTACGTGTATAATATTGAAAAATAGTTTAATTTTTTAGAACCTCCATTTGTATTTAACTGCAGAGTCAGAATGACTTTATGCTGTATTGTGATGAATAAATACCCAAACCAGTCACCATATATCAAGTACCTATTCAGATCCAGTCACACTATGTTTCCCTTCATTATCATTAATCTTTATAAAACAGCACTGTGGGGTAGGAGTTATTCTAATCCCCACTTGATATGAGAGTGCATAGTTAAAATGCCCATTACAGTGGCCAGCTCAGTAAATTGCAGTGGTGATGATGGTAATAATAGTAGTAGTCGAGTTGTTTTTGTGACTGTAGTCACCTTACAGCCCCACATTTCCACTTTAACTGAATCAATTTAAGGATATAAAGTGGGGGCCAGATTAGGGGACACTGGATTCAAAGTCAGGTTTATCTCACAATGGTTTGTGCTGTTAAACATTATACCATATTAGTATGGTATTTTGAGATTTTAGATTCACTAAATTCTGGCACTATACATAGAGCCAATTCATTCTTAATGGGACAGTGTTTCCAAATTATATTTTAGAAGAGTCTGAGTGTTTATTTTTTTCCTGAAAAAGACATATCACCTTAGTTTATAGATTTGTATACACTTACATCAGGTAACAATTTCAGCTACCATGTTTCCCCGAAAATAAGACCTAACCAGACATTCAGCTCTAATGCATCTTTTGGAGCAAAAATTAATATAAGACCCAGTATTATATTATATTATATTACATCATATGATATCATATCATATTATGCTATATTATATTATGTTATATAAGACCTAGTCTTATGTATATTATATAAGACCTGGTATTATATTATATTATATTATATTGTATTATAAGACCCGGTCTTATTTTACCCGGTCTTATTTTACCTTATTTAGACCCGGTCTTATAGTAATATAAGACCGGGTCTTATATTAATTTTTGCTCCAAAAGACACATTAGAGCTGGTTGTCGGGTAGGTCTTATTTTCAGGGAAACACAGTACCTGACTGGCTGATTCTTTAACTTGGTTTAGGTATTTGTAATTTCCTTGTTCTCTGCATTGGGTTTGGGGTAATAACCTATTCTCCATGAATTATATTTCTCAATTGTAGTTACTGTATGGGTTATTTCTGTGCCTCTTTTAAATTGCCATTATTATTGCTAATAAAGATAATCTCAATATTTTAACTAATGATTCATACAGTTTTACATCTACAATTTAATCTGAGGTATTAATTTTATAAATCAAATTTTAGAAATAGGACATTGCTATGTAACTTGTAATCACATCACATGCCAATTATTTAGCAATATAAATTCAACAAAGTCTATTACTTAATATTTATATTTAGCCTGAGCTATGCACATATTTCTAATTGTTATTTAACCAGAAAAGACAAACGGGGGGAAAGAAAACACTAAAGTATGATCTGTTTTCTTAGTACTATATATACTTAAAGATTTTAAAGTTCTCAGAATACTACTTAAAATTATATTATTTATTGGGACATGCAGGATTATTTACTAGTTTTACATTATGTTTATTAGATAAGTAAATAATGAGATTCTATAGAAAGTATAGCAGTGTACTACTGAGATGGTGTGAGCCCCTATGGATGCTGAAATACAGTAAGAGTTCATAGACATCTAGGAAGAAACTAGCAGTTTTTGTTCTCTCAGAATGTGTTCAGTACATTTGAAGGTCTGATTCATTTTAAATACTCTAAATTAAATTAAAAAGTAACCTTTAGCAAAATGTATGCAAAAAGTCTAGTCTGCAGACTTCCTACATGTACAAGAACCACTAAACATAGTCATATTGTTTTCATTCCTTGTATTACCCTTGCAACTGTGACTGTCCATGAAAGTGGCAACAGCCTTCAGAATACTAGTTTACATCGTGGCAGCCTGTGGTTTACACTGCCATTAAAACCACTGCAATTTTACAGTTTATAAAGTTCTTCCTCATACATACATCTTCACAACCACCCAGCCAGGGAGGAGGGCAAGTATAGTGGATGTTTGTCATTTCTGCTGGCTCAGCATCTCAAGACCCTTCCTGCTTGGGGAGAGTCCAGAAATGAGGTGGACAGAGGGTAGGGCTCCACGCCCCTCTTCCCAAGGCCGAGGAAAGCAGCCATTATCTTGCCCTAAATTGGCATCTCAAGGGCTCTCACGTGACTAAAGCTCAGCCAGTGAGACAACCCTGCCGGAGAGTTTTCCCAGAAATGAGTGAATTACAGTTACAGAGGAGAGCTTGGGGCTCATTCCCACCGAGGCAGTGGCAGCCGAGGGTTGTGCCTGTGGCAGTGGAACCAGTTGGACTTTCAGCAGAGGCAACTTGGTTTCCTGACTGGACTGCTTTTTCTGCCCGTGTTACTCCGTTCTTCCCTCAACTGGCCAGCTCATATCTTTTCAATACATCCCTCTCCTGTTGAACTTAACTAGAGTAGGTTTTGGTTGTTTGCAACCCAGAATACAAGTAACTATAACAGTATTGCTATGCCTAATTTATAGATGAAGAAATTGAGCCTCACTAAGTTTAAGTAACTTGCTTGAATTATAGTCAAGTGGAAAAGCCAAGTCTAAAACTCATGACTTCTGGTTAAGGGTTGTTTCTTTCACAGTAATTTTCCCAGTTGCCTTCTGTGGTCTCTGCAGACAGTGAGGCGTGTTTCCTCCTCTATGCCTCTTTGATTGCAGGGCTTAATCCTATTTCCTGTTATAATGCTTATCTGTGTGATGTCAAAAATGCCTGTCTTCCACACCAGAACTTTGAGCATCTGGAAGATAAGGATTGTGTTATATTTATCATTTTCTCAAGCATACGAGAGTGCCTGGGTGCATAGTCAGAACTATGTAAAGATTTTAATGAATGAGTGTGCCAATGAGTGCAAAAATTATTCAATTAATTGAAAACACCAATATAGGTTTGAAGTTGATGCTAAAAGCATAACACTGATTTTTAAAAACACCACTATGTTCTTTACTAATCAAAATTTTAAACTATTTTAAATAAAGTAATTTCTTGAAGATATAAAGATGTTCACTTAATAAGCATTAATTCCATGTCTACTACGTATGTGCCTGGCTCTTACTACAGAGAGAAATCAGAATTATTCTCCATTTTTTCAGAAGTCTCTTAGACTGATGGGAGAAACAAATGCTTCCATAGGTCAGATCATGGAGCTGTGGGAAAAAATGCTGCGGTAATCTGAACAAAGATGAGAGCAGCAGGCCCACTGTTAGCCGTCATGGGAACCACTAAACTGGCTGGAGATACAGCTCTGAGCAGAGTGCTGGGCCCATCAAAGACAATAGCCAGGGCCCTTTGAAAGCAGGAGAAAAGCACAATGTGCTTTGCATTTCCAGAATCTTGTGGAGTTTGCTAAAAAAATAAAAGTTGCCTGTACCCTTATTGAGACATAATTATTTTTTAAAACATTATAATCAAGGGCTGTTATCAAAAGTTTTTGAATTTTGAGATTGCTATGTACTATTTGAGACTAATACATAAGACTATATTTTGGTTTGGTGCAAAGGTGAGAATAAAGATAGTTCTATATCTTTACTTCAGCAATAAAGCCCACTACAATAGGAATAACAAATGAAGATATAAAAAGATATAAAACCGTGTGTGTATAAAATACATGTATATGTATGAAATAGCATACAAATTTGTCAATATAATCTCCATTCTTTACAAATTATGCACATAGTAGGAGAAATATTTAACTCCATAATGTTTTGGTATCATTTGCAGACAATTACTACGGTACCCCAAAGCCTCCGGCAGAACCAGCACCATTATTATTAAATGTAACAGACCAGATACTTCCCGGGGCCACTCCAAGTGCTGAAGGCAAACGGAAGAGGAATAAATCAGTGAGCAACATGGAGAAAGCAAGTATAGAGCCTCCTGAAGAGGAGGAGGAAGAGAGGCCTGTGGTCAATGGAAATGGAGTAGTAGTAACACCAGGTTAGTCATTTACATTTTTTATGAGTTCATCAGCTTTTAGATATAACTAAATATATCTTATATCTGTGTATTCAAATGTATATGTGCATATGTATTTTTGACATATATATTTTCAGATGTGTGTGTATATATAGTAAATATATGTGCATGTATATGTACTATATATGCACACATATTTACAGTTATCTGCAGGGAAAGATTATGATATCAAATTGAAAGGACATAATTCTCGTATCCAATTTATTAGCTTTAATTTTGACATATGAAGCAATTCGTTCAAGTTCTTCAACTTTTGGTTTCATTTATACAGTATCAAGGGCAGCATAGTGAATGGTTTAAACCTCTTAGCAGGTGTTACAAGTCATGAATATGATTGTGTAAAGTTCTGAGGTCTTTTCTAATTAACCTTAAATAAAATCTATACTTAGAAATCTTACTACACTCAAGGTTCTGTAAATAGAGGTTGTATCATGTGATTTAGTTAAAGCTTAAATGAATACAGTCCTTAAAATGATCACAATTACAGAATGCCCGTGTGTTTCTCTCCCACCCTTACCACCAAATCTGGCACTGTGGAGAAAGCCTTTTTTATACATTGACATTTTAAAACACCTACACTTGAACAAGGAAAAGACTTGTTATCCCTTTAATTTATGATCTATATCACATATATAAAGAATATAAGACAGATATAAAGTGTGTTTTTGCAAGGTATGGATTTGATATTTTCTTATCCTTACTACTAATACAGTACCAAATTTTTTTATTTATAAAATAGATTTTTTTCATAATGTTATTCATAATTAAATGTTACCAAAACAAAACTATGGTGTTCCCTTAGTCTCTTAGCTTGCATAAGTTCCCAATGTTTTATTTTAGTTATTTATTTTTTTAATAATGGCATTTTAGTGGGCATTGAAAGTTTAAGGGCTGAGTTAAAGTTCTTGAAAAAAATGTTACCACATGCACCTTGCATACATTATTCTTAAGATATTTCCTACAACTACTTTGATATCTGTATTTTATTTATCATTACACTGTTTCTATAGTGACATGGTACTTGAATTTTCACACTCAATTATTTTTATCAAAGAAAACTTTCATAAGCTTAATTTGTAACTTCCTTGTTCATAGTGCCTGTAAAATGTTCCTCACTGAACATAAGGAGATGAAAATCTATTCTGTGCCAATCAAGGTATAACTGTTAAAAAGTGCCTTCATCTTGCTTACTCAGAGAAGGATAAATTCCTCCATTAATATGCAGGTTAAAAACTTATCCTTTGATCCTAGCCGTCATTGATTTCTGGATACAAATGCTAAAAATCACTATAGGTACATAATGTGACTTGTTTACTATTAAATGATCTGGTAATTTTCAGGAAATTAGCTACCTTCTCTTTTTGTATTCTGAAATACCTGTGTCAAAATAATTACTTTTTGTTATGAAATTGATTTAAATTAATAGTATACAGTTTTCTTAGCTGATCTTTGCTTTAAGAAGCAAAACAGTTCAACTGAGTGAAATCAGTAATCACAAAAGATGTAGAAGTTGGGAGTCAAAGAGCAGTAACAGAATTGCTTACTGGTTAACAGCTTATAGTTAAAAATGTAAAATATGTGGTCTTGGTTCAGCTCAAATCATTATTTTCTGTTTCATTTCTGCTTTGTATAGGGCAAGCCAAATGAAGCATTCTTGATCCATAGATTCTTAAACTAGAAATTTATTTAATTGGGGAGCACAATGAATCTAGAAAGCACCACTCCATTCTACTCATACCTGACACATAAAGAATGGGTTATTTTTATGGCTAGGAAGTCGTAAACTCTCTTGACCAGCCCTGGCTGTATAACTGTCTCTGGACCTTTCAGCCTGAAGATGGTAGAGAACAACTGTTTTTGACAACTCTGAGATTTCTGGATAGTCAGTAGGTGCCACAAATAGTGGCTCTGTAAGCTTGGCTGGGCAAGTGGCCGTTATATGTCTTTTTCTTTCCCCTTTTGGGAGATGAGAGATGTGTAAATCAGACAGCTCTTCACCCAGTGTCCAAAGATAAAGGAAACAACCCCACACCAGAAAAATTGGTCCATTGTGCCTCATTAGAAATCTTTTGACAGTTCTCATCTTTGAAATGTCTTTGTTTTTCTTTTTGTTTATTCGATATAAACTTCAGAAGATTTTCTTTGTCCCTCTCTCATATACATCACCCAACTCTTCAGCTTTTGAATCTTATCACATGTTTTTCCAGGGCAGGGTCTTTGTCCCCCTCTGTCTTCTCCCCGTACACTTTCACCAGGTACAGGACACTTCAAACAATATTGAGAAAACTGGGGCTTCAATTTTACTTGACACTGCCCTATATCAACTAAGAGCCTATAATAGCAATTAACATTAAACATCAATTCAGAGCATAAACAGTGTAATCAACGAGGTTCATTTGGAGAGTGAGAAAAGCTTACTGAGGCAACTGTATTCCATTGCAAAAATATTGATGATAATGATAATAAATAATATAAAGATTAACTTCTTATGGATGCTTACCATGTGCTAGGAAGTCCCTAACTTCATTATATGTATTAGCTCATTTAATTCTCCTAACAGTCCTATTAGCTAGGTACTATTTTACAAATTAGTACACTGAGGTACATTGCGGTTAAATAATTTGCCCAATCACTAGAATTCATATATTGCAAATCTGGATCCAGAACCCAGACTCTTACCTGCTATGCTATCCTGAGTCTTATATCACAAAATAGAAGCATAAATATATTTCTTAGGAACAGGTAAACACATGGCCACTATTTTACCTGTACATCCTTAAAAGTAGCATTATAAATTTCTACCTACCAAAGGCTTCTTATTTCTTCTATTTCTGGAAATTATGTATAAGTGAACTTATTTCCCTCTATAGGTAAAAAAAATTCCTAGTTTTTTATTATATGCATTATACATATATATATATTATATTTATTGTATATATATTATATATCAAACCTATATATCAAACCTATATATATGCATTATATATATTATATATATATTTATTATATATATATTATATATCAAACCTACCAATCTCAGCTCCTTATATGCTTTACCAATATGAACTAGTTTCCCTAGGTGAGTCCTCAATTCACCTCTATTACTCATTTTATTTATCTTTTTTCCTTTAAACTGTTGTTTATATATATATTTCTTTTTCTCTCAGACCATATCTATGTAAAATTAGTGACTACCTTTAATTATGTACTTTCTCCATGAGTTCTACTAATATTATCAGTGAAAATTCACATAAAGTCTGTAAACATGCATTTTATGCTAGGTTTCCTCCTTTTGCTCAAAAATCACCCCAGATAATTGGATTTAAGCTCACATCACCTAGAAAAGCCATATAATGACCTTTCAGTTTCTCAGATCAGAAATATTTTTCTGTCTGACACACATTATCTCTAATCCCATAATCGCAATATTTACTTAATGAATGAGATGCTGAAATTTAGCTTAAGGTGCTTAACTAAGGTAAATAGTTCATTTAGCAGTAGACTTGAAATCTGGGCACCTAAATGCCTGAACCTGTCCTCGCTCTACATTTCCCTGAGCTGTTAGCCATGCTGAGGGCAGAGTGACTCCTGACCTCCATAAGGTAAATCGCAATCGTGCAGCTCAGTGTATTTCATCTACATTGTATTCCATTATATTCGTCCTTCACTGGGTTCATGGCAAACGCTTTCATACTTGCAAGGGTGATATATCCTTACATTATCTCAGAGAATCTATCTTTAAACTGATAGTTAAAATTCATGTCTCCAGGAAACCTTCCCTTGATATTAACCTCACCTATATTTAGATATCTTTATCTTGTTAGAGTTGACATCCAGCCCCATAGCTTCAAATACTGTAGATTTCCTGCAGCCTTCACTTCTCTCTCATGTTCCAGGGCCATTTTTCTAACTATTGCCCACTGAACTGCCCCACTTAAGCAATTGCTGAGCAACTTAAATGTGACATTCCACTTAAAACTCTTCTCCCCAAAAACAAGCTAGCAAACCAAATGACAAAGTCCTTTGCCTAATTTCTCTCATTCTTCTTTTCACCTAGATAGCTCAGAGTTATCTTTAATTCTTCTTTCCCCCAGGCTTGAGATATATTATTAAGTATAAAAGATCCCTGGACCTTTAGTTTTCTTCTCTTCCTTCCAAATATCACTGCCCCGTCCTAGATTATTGCCTTATCACCTCATTCGTGGATCACAGTCCCTAACCGACCTACAATCTTCCAGTCTCTATCCCTGTCAAATTACCTGTCATTCCTTGATCAGTTAAAGATTCTTGGACCAGCACTTGGTCATGTATTTATCCTTCTCAAAATGTGGATGTGCTTCTATTTCTGCTGCTTCAAACTCCTTGGGCAACCACTCAGTCCTCCCACATTTCACTGCAACATTTCTGTTAATTTTGGCTCCTTTTACTCCCCCACTCTCTTCTCTCATCTACATCCCATAAACATAAAACACTTTCACTTGTCTGAGGAGGCCTTTCTCACCTATGAGAACCTCATATTCTTTTATGTAAATTCAATTCAGTTTTTGATATTCTCTAGAAATCACTCACTGACTCCCCTAAGAAAAAATGGGAACTGTCCACCCTGAATTGTTGGAGTTCAATTTATACTTTTCATTCATTTGGGAGGTGTTGGTTAGCGTGGTACTTGCAGGTAGTTTTTCATCTTGCCTATTTCTGGTATCCCCACACAGACTGTAACCATTGTTACCACAAGGACTCCTACTTTTTTGTTTACCTATCTCAGTCATTAGTATATATCTTTAAATATTTCAAATTCTTAGTCAATCTTTATTGTTTAGTCAACCAAACTGCTAGAGAATGTTAAAGTTTTACTATATCAACATGAGTATTTCATACTCATTTTACACCATTTTGTGTCCCCAACATGCAGTGTTTCTAAGTTTGAAAGATATGAGATTCCTGATTTTACATTCCTTCAAAAGTTGTTGGAAAACTAAAGAAAATTATGCAGAACTATATTTTAAAACATATATTCTTAGATGCGAGAACTATTCGATCTAACTGTGAAATACCAAAAATAGATAGGTGGTTAATAGGTAAGTAGAATATTTTTATAAGACTGAACTTTTCTGAAGAAAAGCAAATCCTGTGAACCATGGTAATTAGGTTAAGCTTTCTTAGATTTCTTTTATTTCATGAATTATCTGCTAAACTTTTCCGGAAAGTAATTCACTATTATATTGTAGCTTCCCCTCACCAGCTATTAGTAAGCCTAGTGTAAAGAATTAGAAATGCACATATATTTGAAAGGCAGCTAAATCTCTCTGTTAATACCCACACACACGCACAATGCCAGGAGGAACAGGGCCCGTGAGAGCTACCTTCGCCCACAAAGGGAATACAGTGTGTGTACACAGAGCTGCCTTCTCCAGGCCCCCACGCCTGCAATTAGTGCAAATCAACTGCATCTCCCAGCGAGCAAACAGAGTGTCCCTTATGTGGTCACCGAGTGTCCTTAGCAATGATCTCAGTTCACCATTAGGGACCCGCATCCAGGTCCTGTGCCGCTTGGCACGCTGACTGTGCATGCACCATCAGTCCTGGGTCTGTGAATGAGATCCTGTCACTGTCAAAAGAGTTATGTCCTCTGTCGTGAATCTCGCTGTTTTCCTGTGAATAATAGCCCACTCTGAAACCACCCCAACGCCTATCCCCTGCTTAGCTTTCTGGGGGTTCACAGAGACTGCCATGTGTGTATCCACTCAGATTTGTATTTATTTTTGAGAAGGATTAATTTTTATGATCTTATTCCCAAACACAGTACTGGGTTTTATCTCTCCATTGGAGGGGCAAATTTCTAAAGGTATTGCAAAGTAGATGAGGAGCATTCTGTCTTTTCTTAAAAGGATTACTTGAATGTTAAACTGCCCTAATTGTAAAATGCTCTGAGTATCTAGGTCTGATTACAAATTAAGGAGATAATCACATTAGAGTTCATTGTTATGAACTATAGTAGTAATTGCAACTATACCCCTGGGAGGAGAAATGAAATCACTACTAGTTTCAGGAATGTCACTTGAAATCAAGACAAACTCACTTTGAGATTAAACTGAAAGGGATGCATCCTTTGAACCTCTTTATGCCCTCAAAACTAATTCAACATTTTCGGGATCTTGCACTCAACCTTCGTGGAAAGCGTTTTTCTATTCCTCCGAGGGCAGATATGATGTGTGTGTGAGAGAGATTTGACACATAAACAAGACATGCAGAGCAACGTCTACCAGGTAGCATTCGGGTTTGTGCAGCTCTCTTGGAAAGCCTGTGGACCCGCTGAAGTCGTTAAGTGTCTTTAGGCATTCTTAGAGTCGAAGCCTATTTCTAATTATAGCCATCCGTTCTCTCCAGGTCTGATTTTCACTCTGTGTTCCATTTTCTTATCTCATATTTCTCCTCATAGAGGTGATAATAATTTCGGTGTGAAATTGCTCGGGTTATTTCTGGATGAGAGCTGACCTTTGTCTCTGAAAAGGGAAGGTCTCTTGGTGAGTGAGGTCTGCTGTGCACTCATTCCTTCTGCATAGCTCCATCGTTGAGAATAGCACCCTTATCTTTTTTCCTTCTAATTGACTTCTGGCTTTCATCAAAAAATACCTAGACCCCAATTTGGCCCCAGAGAATAGCATTTGAGTTATCAAGATTAGATTTTATAAAGACTTCTTCCTTTTCTCTTTCAGCCCCTTTGATGTTCCTAAAACTTCAGAGGGTGATGTTATATTTCATATAGTCACAAGTCTCCATCTTTTTTTCAGAATTTTGAAAGCAAGGCCTAAGATATATTGCACATATGTGTCCAATGTTTCATTTCATATCTTGCTTTCATCTTTGAATATGTTCAATACTGTATCATCTTTGAATATGTTCAATACTACATTATGAAAATCATACAACATATACAATTTCAAAGTTGTGAGGATTTATTTTATTGCCATATTCCAGTCTTTTATTAATGTTACAAATTAAATATTGCAGAAAGAAGAAACTCTACTCCTATATTTTGCTGTGTATAATGCCCTCCTGTATATAATGGGCACCCACGTTTTTGGCCCAAACTTTTAGGGAAAAAATCTTTTATTTTAATTTTTTAATTCAAACTTTCATTTGTTTAAATGTAGGTACTTGTTTTTTGTATTATAAAGGAATTTTAGCATTTATATTTTAACATATTATGGTATAAGAAATTTTATGTAACAATAAATTACAAAACACAAGAACAGATACAAGGTACAAGAAATTTTTATGTAGCGGTAACAAATTTACACGTCGTAGAAGGCCAAGAACTCTTCCTCATTGCAAGTGTGTCATAAGTTCATCAAAATTGATTATCGTATTCCAGGGTATTATTTTGCATGTAGATATTGTTATTGATTTCTACAGTTATACTTTTAACTCATAAGCATAAATAAAAGAATTAAAAACATTTATATAGATACAGAATTAGTACTACCCATATACAATGAGCATCCTTATTTTAACCTCATAAATTTGGCCAAAAGAGTATGCATTATACATGGGAAAATATGGTAATTAAGACAGCTCTTCTCCCCTGTTAATGGAAAGTAATTTCTTATAAACTTTCTAGTGATTTCTTCCATTTAGTTTTTTATATCCTGGGATTTTTTTTTTTTTCGTTTTCACTGTTCAGTCATAGACCTTGAATTTTCTATTTTTTATAATTCCCATGTTGTTCTTTTAGTGTTCCAAACAACTTGTAACCAATTGTGGGGTTTTAGGTAAAGATGAAAATGATTTTGAAGTATTGAATATTGTTTCTTAGTAATTCACATTTCCCTGGCTAGCTCTCTCAATAGATGAGATCCAATTTGGTTACAAATATTACACATAAAAAGTAATTTCTTTACAAGATTGGGAATTTCTGCTTCCTCAATTGATATATCATCTCAAAAATCAGTACCCTAACTTTCCTTAATTCTAATATTTTATTCGACTTGTGTTTCTTTCATGGCCTCAAATAATAAAAGGAAGCATTTGTTAACATCCTGCTTCCTCAATTGATATATCATCTCAAAAATCAGTACCCTAACTTTCCTTAATTCTAATTTTATTCGACTTGTGTTTCTTTCATGGCCTCAAATAATAAAAGGAAGCATTTGTTAACATCCCAGAAAACTATATATATATATATATATATACACACACACATATATATATAGTCGTGTTTAAAGATTACCACCGTGTTTAGAGACTACCCCTTCTCAATCTCATAACATATGTGAAAAAATATATAATGCATTTTTTTAGAACTTAGAAACACTTTAGGAGAACCAAGGCATCAGAAAACACCAACTGAAAGTCAGTAATCAATGTGCATAGAAAAATCTCTAAAGGAACAGAAAAAATAATCATCTTTGCTAAGTGGATTGCTGGAGGATTGGGAGTAGGAGCAGAAGGGAAACCTACTTTGCACTTACTTCCTCTGTACTTTTGAATTTGGTCCACTTGCACATTTTACTACATCAGAAAAAGTAATTATTTTTTAAATGATGAGCAAAAATTCACTAATCATTCAATGTGCAAACATTTTAGCACCCATATTATAATTTCTCTTTGGTATTTAGGGAAAGTAAGGAAAACTGACATGAGCACACTCGGAGAAATACGCTGTTATAATCTTGACTTCTTTCAATTAACTGGCTATATAGGAAGCAGGTGGCCACTGCATGACTGCTCCCTTTGTGAAAACATAATGTCCTCTACTTTTCACTATAGGATATAATCAATAGTATGGTCATAATCAAAAATCAATTACAATGATATTTTTCTCTCATTCAAGAATCATCCCTGAAGTGTTCACTCATTTTCAAGAACCTGTGTTTCAAATTCTAAGAACTTCAGCTTCTAGCAGTGAAGTGAACAATAGGCTCTGACAGCCTGCCTAAACCACCACACCACGATACAATAAGACTTTAGATCAATATAACAAACATACTTTTGATGAGATTGCTGAGTTTGCAAGAAAGCAAGAGCAATCTTCAACTCCCACTACTTCCACCACCACAGTCACTACCTTGAATGAGTAGTAAGCTGAGTCAAGCAATCTGTTGTAAGCTGATTTGAAAGTGAGGTTTCCCTGGGGACATATGAGAAAACTAAACCGTGGGCTAATGTAAAATTGGGAAGATACGTCTCTGATTCTGCTTTAAATCAACACCTTGAAAAGTGCCAAGTTCATAGGTGATGCCGTTTATAGGTCAATAGCAGCTCCTGGCACCCAGCAAAATCAAATTCAAAACTATATAGGAAATAATACAGAACTTGGAAAAAAATGTGTGGTTTCTGAGGATTATTTTTCCTCTTTTAAATCACTTAACTCCACAGCATGCCTCAACAGAGGAAGAAAAACTCAATTTATGCAAATGCTTTTTAAAGAGAAAATGTTAGCTTTATGTGTATCTTTTTTTTTTTTTTAGCAATTGCATTTAAAAAAAAAACACCTAATATCCTATAAATCATATAAAATTGACGACACTTGCCTCTGTAGGGAAAAACCATTTAGGTTGCTCGATTGATTTAGCTATACAGTTTATTTATTGTTCTAAGTAATGGAACTCACTGATAATATAACATTTATTGAATACCTAATATGTTCCAGCAGTTTACTGTTCTAAGTAATTTATACTTAGAATATTTATACTTAAAATATATGTCCTTTCTAATACTTATAAGTAGGTAATGTTAATATCCCCATTATACAGTTAAGGAAATTGAGGCACATACAGAGCGATTAAAAAGCTTGTTCAATATCACACTGTAAAGGACAGATTCAAGCCTAGGCAGTCTCACACCAGCATTAGCAATTATGTTCTACTGCTTCTTATGTAGTGCGTTTACTGGTATCTCAGAATTGCTAAACAAAAAGCAAAAACTATATATTTTTTTAATCTCAAATTATTCCTATTCTCTTTCCTTATCAATTACAAATATGTTCCTCAATGTTTTCCCCTTAAATATTCTCTAGCCATGTTTATTTCTAAAGAAATAATATGAAGACTAGAGAAAAAACTTATTTGATTTTTCAAAATTTGTCACATAGTCATTAGAAATATAAATTACAGAGCTCTTTCTCAGACTAAAACAAATTTTAGAAATTCAAATGTTATGACTGCTCAAAGAAATAAAATCAATTTCCTATCTAGCTTAAAAACATATTCTCCCTCATTTCAAAGGATGGCAATTACAGAAAGCTTGAATATCAACTGTATGCCTAGGCCATGTCAAATGAAAATATGGATAAGGTATAAAATAGGCATTCTTCTTCTTGAAATCATTCTATTTTGGTTTCTTTTTTTTTTTTTTTTTTTTACCTTTCTTACTTTATTTTATTTTTATTTTTTTTAATTGATTGGGGTGACAATTGTTAGTAAAATTACATAGATTTCAGGTGTGCAATTCTGTATCACATCATCCATAAATCACACTGTGTGTTCACCACCCAGAGTCAGCTCCCCTTCCATCATCATACATTTGATCCCCCTCACCCTCATCCCCCACCCCCCAACCCCCTTACCCTCTGGTAACCACCAAATTACGTTCCCCAGATTAATTTTCAAACCCGTGGCCATCCTGCGGTCACCGACTGCCCTCCAATCCCCTCACCCTCCCCCCTACCCTATTTTGGTTTCTGATTATTTTTAATAAAATTGGGTATGGACATTCAAAACCATGGCATTCTGATTTATCCTTTGGCTTGCATGCAAAAGATAGTATGTTTGCTACGGCTAGCACAATAGACATGTAAGCAAAGGGAATGGCTATTATTATATGTTGTTGTAACATCAAAACCTTAGTCTGGACCAAACCTATAGAATTTATGTGGACTGGACTGCATGCAAAAATACATACATTTAACTCTCTTCCACTTAATGGCTTTCAGTCCCTCTGCTCTGTACAGACTTTTGTTTCTTCTGAATTTCTTATGGGAAGAAAGAAATAGTTTGCTGAATCCAACAAACCCACTAGTTTGGGAAAGATGAAAGAAATTGTATTTTTTAATTGTCCACAACAGTAAAAGTGTATATAAAGTATGGTTTTTATAGGTCATCATTTATAAGACTTTGTTATCAATGTCTGTTTTGTGTCTAAGTGTTTCTGTAGAATTTCTAGGAAATTCAAGGGTCCTGGTCAAAGAGAAAAATTACGAGCTGTGATCAAAAAAATACAGTGAATGTTTAAAAAAATTCATTACAGTAAAAGACACATTGCCGTTAATCTCCCTCAAAATATCCCCCCTTGTTTCAAACACACTTATCCCATAGTTCTTGCCACTTTCTGAAGCAGTCCTCTTTCCTAAGTATCTTTAGTTGTGCTGTCATGGCTGCCTCGATGTCCTGAATCGATTCAAAATATTTACCTTACATGGTCATTTTGACTTTGTGGAAGAGCCAGAAGTCACATGGTACCAGATCTGGTGAATAAAGTGGATGAGGGCACACCATGATGTTTTTATTTGACAGAAATTGCGATATGCCAGAAGTGATGTGCGACATGGATCATTGTCATGATGGAGGATGATTTACGACACACTTTAAAACACACCTTCTCTCAACCGTAGCTCACACCCGACTGATGGCACCCAAGAAGTTGAAACTTGTCACACACTGTTACTAAGGTTCATTGTGCTACTTCCCATATTGAAGATCCCTGCCTTTGCATTGGATGGCACTCGGCAGCAGCATTCACCGTATTTTGTGATCACATCTCATATTTTCACCATCACCATTCTTTTAAAAAGAGATTTCTTCTTTTTGAAATATTCTTTGTTTGTACTGTTCGTGGTTTGCAAGGCATCTAAGCCACTTAGAATGTAAAATGCAGCAGTCCAAAAAATGCCAGTGTTTGATAAAGTCTGTTCACTTCAGCAGCAAGCAATTTAGGGAAAAATTACATTTACATATACATACATTTTCATGTTTAGATTTAACATGCTGAGAAGTGTCTCTTGGAAGTCAACTATGACAATTCTACATGACCACTCCCTAATCAAGAAATAACTTCACAGAGCTATAAAAGTAAAATACGTGCATGGGTTATTTGGCTCCTTCTCCTTAGTCAGAATTAAAACAGTTTAGGTCTTCGCAAACCAAAGATCTGACATATATGAGATTTGTGTAAGGATATTTTGGCACACATATATTTCTAAGCTGAACTTCATGGGAAGAAAGGAGCGCTAGCAAAAATATCTACATGTGCACTATTACAAAAAGTCTGTTCTGGTGGTACATTCTGACAATAGAATATTATTCAGCCCTAAAAATGAATGAGCTATAAAGCCATTAAAGACATCAAGTAAACTTAAATGCATATTACTAAGTGAAAGAAGCCAATCTGAAAAGGCTCTATACCACATGACATTCTGGAAAAGACAAAAACATGGAAAAAATGAAAACATCAGTGATTGCCTGGAATTAGAGGAGAGACAGATAAATAGGCAGAACACAAAGGGTGTTTAGGGCAGTGAAACAACTCTCTCTGATATTGTAATGATGGATACATGTCGTTATGCATTTGTCCAAACCCTTAAAATGTACATCACCATGAATGAAGCCTAATGTAAACTACAGTCTTTGGGTGATAATGACGTGTCATCGTGGGTTCATTAGTTGAAACAAATGTACCACTCTGGTGGGAGATATTAGTAATGGGGAGGGTGTGCATGTGTGGGGGTGTGAGGGCAGGGAGCATATGGGAAGGAAATCTCTGCACATGTCTCTTAATTTTGCTGGGGACTTAAAATTGCTGAAAAATATACTTTTTAAAAGTCCATTCTGTTCTTAATGGTTACTTCCTCAATCACTTGTATAATACTCAACATATCTGATTTTAAAGAAAATTAAGCCACACACTAATGAAAGATAATCATATTATCTGAAATGTAGTAAAGTTAGCTTCTATTTTCCTTACTACTAAGCAGGGAACCAATTATGATGAACATGACACAATAATCTATAATCCCAGACATGGTAAATATAGATTCAGTGGGTTGTAAGATGAGCTCGCCTAATATAGTATGTAATGAGTTGTATTGTGTCTGGCCCAAAATTCATATGTTGTAGTCCAAACCTCCAGTATCTCAGAATGTGACCTTATTTGGAAATAGGATTACTGTAGATATACTTAGTTAAGATGAGGTCATATTGGAATAGGGTGGGCCTCTGATCCAGTGTGACTGGTGTCCTAATTAAAAAGGGAAAATTGGGACACAGACAGGTCCACAGGGAGTTTACCATGTAAAGACAGGAATTATGCTGTCACAAACCAAGATCTCCAAGAAGTTAGCAGAGAGGCTGGGAACAGATCATTGTCCAGCACCTTCAGAGGGAGCATGGCCCTGCTGAACCCTTGACCTAGAATTTCTAGTCTCCAGAAATGTGAAACAATAAATTTCTATTGCTTAAGCCATCCAGTTTGTGGTGTTTTGTTATGACAGCCATACCAAGTTAGTACATACCATTTAGACCACATTTTCTCTGACTGTCCACTTCCTAGCCTTGTTCCTGGTATTTAGTAGGGTCTCAATAGAGGTTTAGTTAATTAATCAATTTATTAATTAATATTTCCCCAGTAACATAGGAAACATAAGGTCAGTTTCCTCTCTCAATGACTGCTAAATATTGAAGTTCCTCAATTAGCTATGTTAGGTACTCTTATTTCCATGTGCTATGTTGTCTCCCTAGAACATTGTGTAAAACTCTATTGTGTAACTTAGCATCACTTAATAAATCATTATCATAGTACTCTATATAGTTACGCAGATTTGGGGGATGGATTAACTTTCTCTCCACCCCCGCCATGTTGTCTTGCAAGTCAAAGAGGGTACTTAATTTGCATTCCACTTGGAGTGACTTATCTGAGTGGTACATCTTAGAAGGATCATCTTGGAGAACGCTCCCCCCGCCCCACCCACCCTCGCTTGACTCAACATCTTTTTCTTTCTGGTACTGCTCTCCATTGCTCTTCTGAGACTAGGGTCTGTGCCTGCATGGGAAGCTTATCCTTCCTCAGGGCTTCCAGTGGGAACATTGCCCTAGTTCTGGGTTTCAGCAGAAGCCCTTGATTCTCACCATAAACTACATCCCTAGATTGGTCTTGAATAGTCATTGTGGGAATGTTACAGTTCTTCATTTGCCTTACTCATTTTTTAAATCTTATTTTGTTAAAACAGAGAAGGCAGGTGCTACTTACTACTTCCTTCCTTCTCAACCTAATTCACAATAGCCTGATTAAAAGTTCTTTTTCTTTCCCTGATTAAGCTCTTGTCAAGCATCTTGTATGTATTAAATTCATGCTTGCTAATGTAATGATTGATCAATTGAATTAGAATAAAGAAATGAATGAATAAACAAATGAGTTAGATAAACTGGGAGAACTTGGCTCAGTAATATCTGGCCAATAAATATAATTATAGACATCTCCAAATACTCTAGATTTTTTTTTCAAGAGCAGTCTTATATTTTCCTTGAAAATGTAACAGTATTACATAGTCAAAGAAAAAGTTTACTTGTTTATGTCTAAGCTTCTTGAATGAATTTTCTGTCAGTATATTCTATATTTTCTTTTCATCCATTCTTTAATCCATTCTAACCAGGCTTCCCCACCCACTATTCCACTATAATTACTACCCCAACTGGTAGCTAATGTCACCACTGACTTTCATGTCATTAATTTCAATAGATTTTATGTCCTCATCTTGCTGGACTGTTTAGAAGCTTGAGCCACAGTGAAGTGTTTCTTCCTTATTACTCTTTGCTTGGCTTTTATGGCATGAAGGTCAAATTGTTTTCCTGTTACTTCCCTGGCTGCTCTTTCCTGACCATTTTCTCACTGACTGCTAAATGTTGGAGTTCCTCAGACAGCTGTTCTAAGGATTCTTGTTTCCATTTGCTGCACTGTCTCTCTAGGCAATTTCATTCCCTCCTATGGCTTAAATTATAACACAATCTAGTCATACCCTGTTGTCTTTCAAGTTGATTCTCTCCAGCCAAGAACACTCTGACATGACATCTCCGTTGTGAATTTGGCATGGACCTCTATCTCAGTGTGTCCAAAACTATACACACAGTCTCTATCACAGAGTCCCGCTCCTCCACTCATGTTTCCTATCTCAGTGAATAGCTAGCTTTGCCACCCACTGGGTTTACCAGGACTTCTTATTTTTCCTTATTTGTCCAGTTTTTTATGAAAGTCATACCAAATCTACACTCTAAATATTATTTCAGTCCACTTCTTTCCATTCCCATGACTCCTCACTGGTCTGTAAATATCTACTCTTGTCACTCTCAAACCCCAGAATAGCTAAAGTGATCTTTGTGGAGAATGAAAATCTAATTGTATCATCCTCTTGATTGAGACACATTAATACCTTCTTATCGCTCTCAGGATACACTCCCAAATTCTGAGCATGCCTTCCAAGGCCTTGCCTAATCCAGTCCATGTTTTTCTATTTCTTTCTCCTTTACCTTCCTCTGAAAGAAGTCTCTCAACTCCCTTTTCAAGTCTGAGATTTGATAGCACATTAGTAAAAAGGCTTTCCTTGACTCTTTAAATGACATTATGTGAGTGCATATGCATAAAATCTCATCTTTCCTTTTTGTAGCATTCATCACATTAAAATTCTTTAAAGACTATACATCTTGACGTATTTTGAGTTCTATTAGAGCAGGGATGGTGCCTCTCTTGTTCACTCTTTTGTCCTCAGCGCCCGACACCAATTGAATGCTTAACAAATATTGATTAAATGAATATTGAATAAATGAATATGTTCAGAGCATGACCTTGCATCTTAACTTTTCAAATGCAACATGACTTTTAGAAATACCTAAGAACAGTGTGTTTTATGTATTGGTGATTGCATATTATAAGAAGGTACAGCAAAAATAATTTAAAGGGAGCAATTGTACCTTCTCTTGCTGCTTCTTTCCTACAGTTTGCAAAGGTCAAATCTATGAGAAATCAGCTAGAAGAATACATCACTAAGAGCCATATTCTTTTCATAAAATCTTCATTTTAAGGGTAAAACAAGGGAAGATTATGAAATGTTCTTGTGTTTTCTATTCCATAAAGATATTTTAATACTGTTTTCTGAGATTGATGCATATGGGGGAAAAATTGATCCAAGAAGTTGATTGAGACAAAGATGACATTCTACTTTAATTTACTTATTTTTAATTATCTTTATTAATTTTTGAATTTATAAAAATAATAGATAGCCAATCAATGCAAAGATATATAAAGATGTATTCTCCTGCCCCCATCCAAATTTACTCTCCTTAGGTAATCAAACTTGAAAATTTGTTGTAGATCCCTCCATTCTGTTTTCATACTCATATAGTTATATATAAAATTACATATATATAAAACTTGATGTTTGCTTATTTAAAAAGTAGGAATAATATATATTACTCTGCAACTTGGATTACTCTTTGAATAGTAATAGCATCTTTTCCAGATTTAATACATTGTTTTTACACTATGTAGTTTTCCATGGTAATAATAACCCTGGTTTATTTAATCATATTCTCATTGATAGGCATTCAAATCATTTTCAGGGTTTTGCTACTACAAGCAATTCTGCAATGAATAGTATTATATTGAATTAGAAATAGTCTACATGTCATGGGGAAATGCTTACACTACTTGTCCAAGTTGTCCATATAGTCCAAATGAGATAATCCCACATATTAAATTAGATTGCTAGAAACATCCACCATCACTTTCAACAATCCTTACAAACCTCCAGCTTTATTTGTAGAGGATATATTCTCTAAGGGGGATTATGAAGTCAAAGCATATGTGTGTTTGCTTGTGTGTACTTTTTTAATGTTAATAACTTTTGATTATATTCCCAAATGATTGTAGAATTTCATATTTTCAAGATGGCTGCCTTATCCTTATATTGATATTATATGTCAGTAGTGCTCTCCTTCCAGTTTCTGGGTTAAGCTGTCTCCACTACACCTTCTACTATGAGGAAACCAGTGACCCTCACTGCAGGCTGATTGGTCCTTTACTCTCAGCTACTTTCCAAATTTTCCATCAGAGCACACTTGGACTTCTGGATGTCCATACCACAGGGAAGTCTTGGGAATAGTATTTGCCAAATGTTTTCACTCCGTAAATTCTTTGCTCTGACCTGCCCTACCCCCAGTGCAGATTTGAAGCCACTCTGTGGGAAACATTCCTTTCAAAGTTCTAAATTTAAGGTGTTCACAGGCCCCCTTGCCTTTTGTCTCCCTTGACTCCTTCTGTGGTTTCCCTCTTCCTACCACCACTATGCCAAACCCCAGATAAATACCTAAAGATAGTAGTGCCAAATCCCTTAATGAAACAGGCAGCTTCTAAAGTCTATACATTTCTTCTTTGAGTTTCTCTCCCAGACACCATCTTACCTTGCAGCAAATTCCCCTATGTTATATCATCTTATTTACCCCAAGAATGTTTCTTTTTCTACTTGGTAACTGCTCTGCTCTTCCTTGACAAATTGGATTCATGGTTTGTCTTTAATGGTAGAAAAGCTAAATAGGAAGGGAAAAAAAAACTTGAATAGCTCAGAGAGAATATACATTAAGGGGTATTTCAAAAATATCCCCATCATGCAATGAAGTCTCCACCTTGACAAAAATACTTGCCCAATAATCCCATCCCATGAATAAATAGCCTTTAAAATTCTCCTGTTTACCCACTCTCTGATATGCCTCCTTTAGAATATCTTTATTTCTCTAACTTTTTTCCACCCTCTAGACCCTGAAAATTTCCCAAGATAAGGTTTTAAACCGATGCTGGTAATAGGTTTTTCATATGATACTTTTCTTCTCTTTCAAGAATCTGTCTTCAACATATACAACAGATTTCCAGATATGTAACCATCTTCCATTTACATTTAACTTTATTTTGCAGGATTTATTTCTTTTTAATTTTTATTTTCTTCATTTCCCTATTTTAAGATCTCTGCTCTGATTCAATCATCATGATGTGGTTAGAATAATTCCTCAAATGTTGTCCTCAGGTAAGATACATGGATGGATAGTATGCAATCAGAAAGTGGCTTTCCTTTGCCTAGATAGAAGACTAATATTTTGGCAAAGTTAAGTTCTTAGGCTGCTGTATTTATTTTTCTAGTGTTACTACAGATGTTACTTTACTATTGTCTTTGAGTTTACTGTATCACAGATGAAAGGTCTAATGTTCTTCTGTTCCTCTTTTCTTTGTAAATAATCATATTTCTTTAGTGCAGAAGATGCTAAAGTTGCTTTTTAAACATCAGAGTTTGGGAAGTTCACCTAAGTGTGCTTCATTAATCTGACCTCAGATTCAGTGCACAGTTTAAATCTGCGGACTGAAGTGTTTCTTTACTTTCGGTAAATTATCTTCTATTTTTTATTATTATTTCTTCCCCATGTGTTCCTCTTCCTCATTCTGGAGTACTATTTACATGTTGGGACTCTTGGTTCTGTCTGCCAAGTCTGCCATCATTTCTCTTAAAGTATGTATATCTTTTAGTTTTTGCTCTGTTATATTACTTTTATATTGCTGCTGTAACAAATTACCCCAAACTTGATGACTTAAAACAATGCAAACTTATCATCTTATAATTCTGCAGGTTAGAAGTCTGACGTGGGTCTCACTGGGCTAAAATCAAGGTGTCAGCAGGACTGTGTTGCTTTCTGGAGGCTTTAAGGGAGAATCCATTCCCTTGCCTTGCCAGCTTGTAGAGGGCACCCACATTTCTTGGTTTGTAGTTTGTCCCCTTCTTCTATGTCCAAAGCCTGCAACAGGGCATCTCTTTCGCTATTCTTTAGTAGTCAAATCTATCCATCTCTCTCTCTCACCCTCCTCTTCTGCCTTCCTTTTACACTTTTAAAAACCCTTTGATTACATTGAACCCATCTGAATCATCAAAGATAATATCACAATCGCAAATTAAATATTTAATTTAATCAGACCTGAAAATCCTCTTTTGCTACGTAAGGTAACATTCACATGGTCCAGGGAGTAGGACATGGATATTCTTAGGGGATCATTATTCTGCTTACTACAGCTGTGTTGTGAAATGATCTTCCAATTCAACAATAATTAGTTGAAGGGTAGACAAGAATGATGTATGAAAGGGGAACTCAAATAGGCCTAGTGATAATTTTCAGAGCTCTTTACAATTATGTTTTTCCCATTAGCCTTCACAGAGCTTATTCCCTGGTGCAGCAAACTCCCACAGTCATTCAGAAGTTACTGTGGCTGGAGTAACTAACCTCATGCTCTTGTTTTTTTGTAGAATCCAGTGAACATGAAGATAAGAGTGCAGGTGCCTCAGGGGAGACACCCTCCCAGCCTTATCCTGCACCAGTGTACAGTCAGCCTGAGGAGCTGAAGGAGCAGAGGGATGATGCCAAACCAACTAAACCTGAAGAGAATGAGGAATCAGACCCATTGCCTGATAACTGGGAAATGGCCTATACAGAGAAGGGTGAAGTTTACTTCATTGAGTGAGTTTCACACATCTCTTTGAACATTTTTATAAAGGTCATAGAGGTATATAGATAATATAGCAAATGGAGATGTGGGCAAAATAAAATAATGAATGTTTCTGGTATTAACTTCCTTCTTTGTTAGAGAATAATAGGATAGTACCTTAACACAGTTAAGGATCCTAAATTACAGCTATAAATCAAAGAATGAATTAAACAGTTTCACTGTAAAATTTGTTATAATCATGACTGAAAAGGCAAATCTCCATGTGATGTTATTATTGAATGAGAAATAGTCTACATATCATGGGGAAATGTTTACACTACTTGTCCAAGTTGTCCATATAGTTCAAATGAGATAATAATCCCACATATTAAATTAGATTGCTAGAAACATCCACCATTGCTTTCAGCAATTTAATAGGATGCAGCCATTTAGAGCAAAATGCTTGCTGGTCACAAAATGTTTTAAGCATTTGACCCTGAGGTCAGGTGTCAATAAAATCAGTTGTTTTTGTATAATTCATCATACTTATTTTTATTAAATTCTGTTGTATTTTCACTTACCATTTTTATGACTTGCCAGGAAAACTAAAATGCTAATCCTGAATGCCTTGGTCAAACTTACTCAACCCAATCGTTTCTTTCCTTTGGGACTATTTTCCCAAACTGAAATTTTTATATGTTTTATTGACACTATCTAGCTTTTCTTTATCTTCTATAAGTAGAACAACTTTTTTAAAAAATGAACTCCTAAGTTGATCTTAGCACAAAATTAAATTGTGCATAAAGCAATCAAAATGTTCATTAAAAAGAATAAAAACTAAAAATATTATAAATGAATAACAACTCTTATTCCCTCAAAGTTGTATAAGCCTCAAAAAGAGAAATTAATAGAAACTGAAGTTTTCAGAGCTGACAGTGGATAAAAATGTGTAAACTCTGATTATTCAAGAAAAAATGTTAAAACTAGATTCTCTTTCCCAACCTGGAGTGATTTGTGACTTAAATCTCCATAGGCAGAATTCAGTTGTGAAATTGAAATGTTACCACATGCCAATATTTAATTCTCATGTGAAGGTGGAAACTTTGAAACATGTGGCCAAAGGAATACATAATCAGGTAATTACTTGGCACTCTGCTTGACTCCAATATGGATGAGCATTGCAGTGTTTTGTTGGAAAAAAGTCCCAAAGGAAAGAAAAGATTCAGTTGAGTAAGTTCACCTTTTGAGAAATCTTTTAACTTAAAAAAAAAGACTAAGAATCTCTTAACATTATTTCTTATTGCTATCATCAATAACCCAAAGATATATTTTATCAATTAATTGGGAGAGTCATATATAATTGTTTCAAATGCTCAAAAGTATTTATATCTAAAAACATGATTTTGTTATTCATAAGCACAGCGTGGAACCATTACAGACCAGAAGTCAAAATGTAAACTCTAGGTGCGAGGTCACAATTGTTCAAAACAATTGACGTTCAGGACAAGCAGATGGATGCTGTAGACGTTTGTATTATATAATACAGGGCGAGGAAAGCTACGTGCAAGTAATAAAAAAAACCAGCATGACCAGTTGATTAAAGAACTATTTCCTTATAATATTTCCAATAATGCCGTTATAAAAGCTTCTTTCTTTGTGATTATAAAATAAACTTTTTTCTTTTAATAGTGTTAGGTTTCAGGAACGTGAAGAAAAAGGTCTTTGGAAGACAGAAGTTGTGCTAATGATGTATAGTAAATGATGAGACTCTGTCAGCACTTAAGAGAATCTATCAAAATTATTCTATTAATATGCTAGTCAGTCAACCAGTGCCAGAATTCAAAGATTTAAAAGATTTGTCCCTGCTCTCAAATTTATTGTCGAGTTGGGGAAGAGAGACAGATAGTTGTAGAGTATTAATAAAGGATTTCGGAATTTTGTGATGCCGTTCAGAGAAGAACATGCTTAACATAGACTGAAGTAGTAAAAGGAGGCATCATAGGGAAGGTGAAATAACATAGATTTAAATAGTTGGTAATATGTAGACAATGCATTCCAGGTATAGGACTCTCATTACAAAGACCCAGTCCTTGGTTGTTTTAGGGATCGGTGAGAAGCCTCCTGACCCTACTAAGGAAGTAGGTGTTAGTTGGTGAATCCTGTGAAATGATAACTTAGTTTTCATTTTGTTTGATCAGGTGCTTTTGAAAGACAAGCAGAGAGTTTTGTTTATTTATCTTCTTCCTTTTGCTGCAGGGAAAGATGAATGGATAGTGTTAGGAGCAGAGATAGTTTGACTTGGCAAATTAGGACAAAAAGGAGGAGACCAGTTCCTTTGTGATGAGAAAGCTGACACTGAGGCAGACTCAGCCAGGGGACGACGTGGAAGCCTGGAGTGGGTGCTGAATGGAATGGGATGGGAAGGTGATTAACATAGGAGGCAGGAGCCCTCCGCCCACCTGAAAAGGTTATTCCACAGAATGGAGGCATCCTCATCCCACCCTTCTTCCCCGACCAGTTTGAGCTGGATCTTTCCTTCCTTCAAAAAGGTTACTTTGAATCTCAGGAATCAGTGTGAGCTCAAGTATCACAGAGCTGGGAGACTCAGTGTCTTTTTCATCTGGTCCCTCATTTCCACACCATCGCAACCCACTGCAGTTGCCTTTCTCTCTGCCTACATTTCACTCTGCTTTACTTTCCCCCTCACTTGTCATTGATGTTCTCCTGACTGCTTTCACTCTTTGCTCTGTAATACCCCTTCTCTTCCTCACTACATTTGACAATATCAACATTTGAACCCACTGTCTTTGATCTGTCAGTGCCTTTGCTGTTGATATCACAATGAATTCCTATGTGAATAAATGGTTTAATATAAAAGCTCCTTGGAACATTCAGGTAGAGCAGAACAGGGAGCATGGTGGGACACTAAGGGCTTTCTTAGGGACTAACCCAGGAAATGTCCCAGGATTCCTGTCCAAAAAACTTAGAAAACATATACAATTTGTAATATAAAAGTTTGCATTCCTGAAGCAAAGTCATGGTAAAGAAAGAAGATAAAAAGGAAAGGTAGAATATGTTAAGAATGAAGTAAAACAGACAAAAGGAAAAGTAGAAGAGAAGGAAAATTAGATTTGTGAGGTAAAGAGAGCTGACATCAGTAAAAACTTCCCTCTGGTACAAATATTGTGAGAGTTAGAGTAATGGAAGTCTCCCATTACACTTAACTGAAATGAAGTTCGTGATAAAACAGAAAATGAAACCAAAGAGAAGGACCTTGTGGTTCTGTGTATAAAGCATATATATTTTATATATAAATTTATATGTAATTTATATATTTATATATATTTCTATATTTATTTCTGTGTGGAAGAGGGGAACTCTACCTACACTGAAAAGTCAGTTTAAATATGGATTTTAAAAATACACACACACACACACATAAAAACATTGTGTGTTTTGAATTAAGGTACTAAGTGATTTCATTTTTTTGTCTTCTATGTAATAATGTTTTAAAATGGTTAGTGATTGACTCAGTGTTGCAAAATAGTTTAAATGTCTCAGTACTTGACAAAATCTGCATTTAGAAGATGAGTGTGTTTTGTTGTTATTATTCTCAATACTGAACGCGTAGGCCAACTACATTTCCCATAGTCTTCGGAACTGCTTTCTTTGATGAATGATAAATGCAGATTGCTTTTATCCTTAACAATGATATTTAATGGAAAAAGTGAATATCCAAGGAAGTATTTTTAAATAACAATTTTACATTGTGAGTGAATGCACTTTTCTAAACATGCTTTAAAGCATTAGAAATGTTTCACGTTTAGCAATTTTAAAAAGCCTTTCAAATACATAGTACTTTATATAACCAGTACTTTCCTTAACTCATAACATCATCCTCATATTATCTTTTAAAATAGATAGTATATTAATTTAATTATAAGTTCAAATTAGTGATAATAGTTGCTACAAATTGAGTGCCTCCTTTTTTTCAGACTGCGTTCAGGTTACCTTAAAAATAATAGCTAATATATTAATATTAAGCATTTATACTATGCTCATTTAATTCTCACTTTAGGAAACCGGGGCTTTTAGAGGTAAGTCACTTGTCCCTAGTTATATAACCAAGAACTGACAAAACCAGGATACTCTGATTTCATTTATTCAACACATATTTATTGGGCACGTACTATGTGCTAGGAACCATTTTAAATTCTGGAAATACAGTCATCAATAAAATTGACAAGATCTCATAGGACACAGTCTGCCTCCAGTGCCTTTGCTCTTAACCATTTTGCTGTGGTAACTACTTTACATATGTTATATCATAACCCTGTAAGTGTTTTATGTATCCCCCTTTATAGATGAAATTCTGAGGCACTTTTAGATAAATTAACTTTCTCAAGGTGTCATAGGTCTGTCACCTTGCAAAGCTGTTAGCCCATACCTTCTCCATTTTGTAAACAAACATGGCTGAAATAAAAGTAAATCTTTATGTTACAATTAGTATCTATTTTATAAGTTTCTTGGCCAGAAATTCATTATTCCAGAGATTAAATGCTCTATAAAGAAGAGCTGTCACAGGGTTAATCTAGATTGACGTGCTTTGGGAATCCATTAAATTACTTCTTTGTTTGGGAGTCAGTTTAGTTAGTGACATAAAAGAGACTGTTATTGCTTTGGCAAAAAACAAAACGACAACAGGAACTTATTTGTTTACTACCATCCTCCTGAATGGCAATGAACACTATGTGAACTTAAATAATAGATTTTTTAAAGCAGTCTTTTGAAATTGAAAATTTTATGTATGAAAAATGTCATGGTTGTACATGGTTTCCTAACTGTTCGTCAGGGCTGAATTTGCTTTTAAATTTGAAACAGGACACACAATCTGTTTCTTCTTATGTTGCTATTTCTGTATTTCCTTCAGTTTTCAGTGAATCACCAATTGCCATTTCAAACCAATTTAGAATTTTCTTTTATTAAATAGAAGACAAAATGTTTGGGAAATTTATTAGAGAGGAAAGTAAAATCAGTCCTTTTGGTAAGAAGCAACACCAACATAATGCTTTCTCATTCTAGGCTCGATATATCTCTACCAGTCACAATAATCTGGTCTACATTTATTCCTTTAACTTGTCTTACAAAAACAGTAGACATATTGAATATTTTTTCATATATTTTGTCTTGTGCCTGCATAAGATTCTGGTGCAATCCCCAGATGGAAAATAAGTGTTTTAGACAAAACAGTATGTAACACAAAATATCCAAAACAATATTTATAATAAAACCTCTTTTAAAAAATGTTTTCTGAACAAATGAAAGATAACATGCTGGCAAACACACATTCATATGGTTAACAGAAATTTTAGGAATATTATTTAGGAAACATAACCACGAGAGAGGTCATTGACAATAAATGTTTATGTGGAGAAAAAATAGTAAAACTATGAAAGAATGGAGTCTTGAATGAAAAAGCTTCCACTATTCATTATCAATGAGATATATCCAATCATTGCCTTTAATCTTATTTTTGAAGTGATGATATAGAGGGAAGGAAAAGTCTTCTAGAAAATGATATAACCATCCTGAGGATTTTGAGTAAAATATAAAGTGTAATTAATTTACATACCTTTGAAAACTAATGTTTATTTTTAAAATTACATAAAATATAATCAATAATCTCTATTATTCTTGTCCCTGTAATATATGATAACTACAGTAGTATATGATTACTACTGTTGTAAATTTAACATTCACACACATCTTGAATTGCTCAATAGACTCTAAAATATTTACCTGGACGTTGTTTTCTTCAAAAGATTATGCTTCGTGCAGTCAAATATCATTAACTTCAATCTCTTATGATTCTTCTGGTGTAGTATCTCCCAGGATGAAAATACAGTTTACCCATCAGTTAAAGATTAAGATTCAGAATTGGCTTTTTAGGAGAACTTTTTAAATTCAATGTATTTTCCATTGTTTTTAAGTCTGTTACTATTTTTAGAGAAAATGGAGAAAAGGAAAGAAGTGTGTTTGATAGCAAAAGCTTCTTATTCTACCAATAAAATTTCAGTTGATGAAATATCATCCAATATTTGTGCAATAGTGAAAACATTTTGATCTGGGCAACAGTATAAAGGTAGGAAATAGAGAGAAAGGACATATAAAGAAAAGAGGAAGGAAAGGAGAACATGTCTTACAATTAGGTTTGAATTGGGTCATTTGAGAGTCCACCTATGTATACCTAAGAAACCGATAAGGGGTTTGTAGTCTGACTGAAAAACATAGAGTAAATGAAGAAAATGCAATGGAAGATAGAGTGTGACATGATCTGTATGAAATTATTTTTGTTTTGTTCCTAGCAAATACTCTGCCTATTTGATAGCATTTTTCTATATTGATTCTTTAGTATAGATTCCAAGACCTAATATTTACATATAGATTATATAAATCAGGGTTTGTAAGATTTTAGTCTGGAAAATATTCCGATTTGAATGAGAAATTTTGATTTGAATAGAGAATTTATGTTTATAAGGAGAAAATGTTTCCAGTGGTATTATCTGTGCCTCCTCAATCACGATGTTCTCTCTATGCATGTGCAATTTAATATAATACCTACTACATAAAAGGCTTTTAACACAAAGGAATTTAAGTTAGTGATTAATATCCTCAAATAGGAGATAAAGGTCTCTGTTTCTAAACCACTGGCAAAGGAGTTGGGGAAAAGATCTTTGATTACCCTTTGAGGTTGCGAAATAAAGCACCTCAGTATAAAAAGCAAAGTGTTAGGTTTGGTATGCCTCTGGTTTCAGATCATAAAACACTTTTGACTTGGGAATCCGATATATCTGGGTTTACTGCTAGCTAGCTCCTTCACGTTCACTCACTAGCTGTGTAACCTTGGGCAAGTTGCCTAGTTTCTCGCAGCCTTCGTTTCTCTGTCTGTAAAATGGAGTTAAAAATATGTAGCCACAATCACAGTGAGGTGATGCATGTGAAAATTCTAGTGCAGTCCCTGACAAAGTAGACAACTGGGAAATTTATGAGATAGTGAGAATAACTTTGCAATTGTGTACCATAATGTCAGCAGCTTTTCCTGTTGAAGTGAAGCGTTTATCTATGCGAGAAGAATGTTTCCTCAGAAGATAAGTTGTTATAATTTAACCTGCTCCTTTTGTCAGTTTGGAAAAGGTTAAACTTACAAAATATACATAAATTTCTGATTTATTATGTCAGCCTGCCACACGTTTTCAAGACCATTCTGATAATAATTTAAACTTGAATTGCAGAGTTGAATAAAATTGTACTTCTGGTTTCTTCCAGCCCTCCAGATAGACTCAGTATAGAGTATAACATTAGCGAAGAGTTTTGGGTAAACCATTTTTACAAGTTTTCATCTGGATTTTTTAATATGACATTGATTGAAATTTAATAGCTACCAACTTTAGTCCTCTTAATCTCTCATTTTTCATTGTCATCACATTAACTTTATCCACAGAAATACATAGAGTAGTATATTATTATGATTTGAACTTCCTAGATAATTTGTATTCCACTCCCCAGGAAAAGAAACATTTCTTTGCAAATGCAGCATATATATGTGCATGTGTTTGTGTTAAAGAAACTGTATTGAAATTTAAGATTTACAACATTAGCATCTTACCTTCCTGTCATTTCTTCTCCACACAACCTGGGCAGATACAAAAAAACTGATGTCCTGCTTTTGACTCTACTGTAGCAATGAAAGCGAAAGGAAATCCCATTCCCAAATTTGAAGAAAGCTAGTATGCAGATTGTGGGAAAAAAACCCTCAGTGGTCCCATTGTGTACAGTTTTCTGCCCAATGTTTAATCCTATTTTCAAATGGCATTGTTGAAGTTCAAAAAAAATAATTTAAAGGAAGTGGGAAAGCCACCTGGTGTGTTTTCTCCCAAATGCAATAAAAATATCCCCTTTATAAGACATCTTGAAGAACCATGCAAATTACAAGGCTAATGTGAGCCGCTATTGAAAAAAACTGTGCTGTATCTTCATGTGATGTTTAAGACAGTTACTGGAGTTCACTACTACCTGCATTTCTTTCAGAATCATTTCAGAAGATCAGCTAAAAATGCTATTAACTATAAGAGACTCAATCTGTCAAAAGGTATTAAGGCGACATACCATTAATGCTAGTTTAACCTAAAAAATAAAAAAATTATCCTGTAATGAAATGCTTTATACAAACTCAGGAAAGATAGAAAATTCAGTTCTCTTCTACATTAGCCAGTTTTTGAGACCCATGGTGGTGTGATATAGACATCGTAATCTGACTCCCTGCAGTGGCTTTGTAATGGCCCCTTAATACTTATCCATAGATGTGTTTGCTTTTGTGAACATGTCTCAGAGAGCTAGAAGTGACTTTTCTCCAAAATGGAGGAAGGATTTGGAAGAAGTTGTGAGTAAAAAGAATTTATTTTCCTTGGCCATCTCTCAACGTTTCTCCCTAGCATATAAAAACATAGACATCAACACACACACACACACACACACACACACACACACACTCACGCGCGCCCGCGCATACACACTTTGAACTGAGGCATGTCTATAAAGTGCATTTTAAAAGTGACTTTTTTTTTTTTCCAAAATGGGACCATCAGACGCTGAACCCAGTACTACCATTTTCGTATTCAAGATAGTCATCACCTTCATCCATGGGTGTCAAATCTTTAGTTCAGGAGAAAAGCCTAGATGATATTGACATGACTACAAATGAGGACTAGAATGAGATGAAAGTGTCTGCAGTACTTTATGTCCTTCTGAAACATGAAAATGAAACACCATCAGACTTTACAAAGGTCAACTTGGGAGAAAATAAAAGCCAGCATACTCTCTGGATGATTTATAATTTGACCAAATTTACAGTCTTTATCTGATCAAATTATTTGAGCCCTGCTCAGAGGCATAAATCATTGAGGAGTTCCTAAACATCAAGAAAATGTTGGAGAGTGTTTTCTCTTTATTCCACATGAAAGTCAGAAATAAAAGGGGATCTTTTTGAAGGAGCAGAGAGTTCATGACTCAAGGATCTTGATGTCTCACTTCTCAATCAGAGATGGCTCTCCATCCAGGCAGACAGGATGATCACCCAAAAAATATTATATAAAGAGTGCTTTAACACCTTGGAATTGTTTCCCCACTGCCCATCTTATCTCCATCTTTCTTCCTTCCTGCCTTGAAATTCCCTTCATTAGGTAGGCACTTAGTCTCTAGAAGTTTGGTATTAAATATGCTGCCTGGGAGAATTTTCTGACCTTTGCTTTAAGTGCAGATTGTGTCATCAGATTATCTAGCCAACACTTGTCATTCTGATACAATAAAACATAGTTAAATTTCATTGAAGAAAGAGAAAATATATGTGAAATTGATATCATCATTATCATTTGGAGTTACTTAAAACTATGTTCAAGTATCCTTATTATCTGGCTTTCGCTTATGTTTCCAACCTGTTTTCCCCTCCTCCTTTGCATGTGTCATTCATTGGCCTTCCAGCTCTTCCTGTACACACCTGACACTTTCCCACACCTGTGACTTTGTTCATTCTCTTTCCGAAGCCCTCACAAATGTCACATCCTTGATCATTTGTCCATTGGCAGATGAGATCTCTTGAGAGAGCTATGCACGGTAAAGATTTTAGCCCCAACGAGCAGTTATGAGCCATCGAGGGGTTCTAGAGTTATAAGGTGCATAACTGGAGTCTTGCCAATGATGGAGATTGTGTAAACCACCCCAAAGATTCTATCGGGTCGTTCTATAACAACCCAGAATATGCAATATTAGTTAAGTCAACCAGGGATTCTAATGCAGGTGAATCCAGGACCTCTTTGAGAAAAAACTGCTCTAACCAGATCTCCCTTTGCTTTTTAAACTTCTGGCAAAAGACATTCCAGAAAACATTTTTCAAAACAAAAATGTCATTAAAATTATTATTAATTCTCAGAAATTCAGAAACAGTAGATTACAGATATTTTATTCCCTACCTCCCTAGCTGGATTTTTCACAAGTATTTACATGGTAGATAGCTAAATGTGGATTAATGAAATTGCTACTAATCACTTTTTAAGAAAATGTAGGAATCCCAAGAACATGCTATAATTTGCATCACTTTTGTACTGCCTCTGCCAGCTCTGTGGTTAGAGTAACAAAACAAGTATTTATGAAAAGGGCAGATTTCAGATGAAAATAATTCTTTTGCAAAACTCAGGAAACGGTATCAGAGCCTGCGAACTGTGCTCTTCCAACTGGAGAATCCTGTATTTGTAATAAATTCCTTTTGCTCTGGATGAGTTCTGCATTTTCAATGAGGTTAACTTGGCAACATTCTAGTTGATTTTAATAAAAATAGCTGCTTTGAGGACAGGGAGCTGAGGTTGCCAAATTTACAGCTGCCTTGCACAATTGCTCTTACACCTCCTTCAGGGCTACTTAGAACCAGTAAGCAAATTAAGTGTATCGATTGCAATTTTGTTGGACTAACCCCCCCTCTTTTTTTCTTAGGGAATAAACTTGATTCCTTTCAGTATGTGTCTATTCAGAGTGATCTCTTTTCTTTTCAGCCATAACACAAAGACAACATCATGGCTGGATCCACGACTTGCGAAAAAGGCTAAACCTCCAGAAGAGTGCAAAGAAAATGGTAGGTTATTCAGTTTTTATGGTGTTTCAGCATTGCACTTCGAGAATATTTGTGTTTCTTAAAAGAGAGTCTCACCTAAAACAGCAATAGTGTAGTTGAAACAATTTTAAAGATGGAATATTTAACGCTCAGATAGGAGAGAGAATTAGCTCAGCATTTCAGCAGTGCCATGTGGGTTTCCTTTCTCTCTCTGAGGAGACTGTGCTGGATCTCACTTCTCTGTCATCTCTGTTGCTGGTTCTGTTTGACTTCTGGCCTGACTTTCCACCACCTTCTAAGGACTTTTGTTTGCAGTATGTCTCTCTGAGGACTCTGATCTTTTCATTGAAATTAAATATGATATATAGAGAAACAGTATTGTGAACCTATAAGCAATGTTTGATTTTTGTGTTTTGAGGCATAGTATTCTGCTAGTTATTAAGGAATCAGTGATATAAAGATCTACACATATGACTACTTTCTTTTAATCACACATTTAAATAAAATAATTAATTACATGAATGTACTGGGTTATCCTTAGTATTTTCTAGTTTCTAACGTAGTAACATTAATTAACTTGCTTAAAAATCAACTGTTTTCATATATGTGAAGAATTTTTTAAAATAATTTTAAGGATTACATGAATGTAAACCTTGTCTTTAAATTAGGAAATTATATAGATGAAGTCCGTTATGGAAGATATTTATATTTTTTTTAAAATATAGAGCTTAATGTTAAAAGAGCACTTGTAAGTAATCTAAAATAATAAAATGCACCCTCTCCTGATGATTTATTATTTGGCCACATTTATATCCTTTATCTGATCAAATTATTAGAACCTGTTCAGAGGTATCTATCATTGAAGAACTCTTAAAAGTGAAAAAAGTGATGAGGACTATTTAAACTTTTTAAAAAGTCTGTAATTCCAAAAGGCCTGTTATTTTAACAGTAATTCCGGCTTTCTCAGATAGTATATAGAAAATATTATTATTCCTATGTTATATGGGAACTACTTGCAATCTAGTTATACTATTGAGTTACATAAAAAACGAGAGTGTATAATTTACATGTACATAGTTGAATGCATAAATATCCAGTTTTGAAGCACTATATTTCATTTCTTATTCATAGCTATATCTGTATGCCTTCTGTACAATAGTACAGCTGTATGTACTTGAATTTCATAAAATTATTATGTGGCCTGGACTTTTGAGCACCATTAGGTTATATTACATTGACACTATTAAGACGTGCGTTGCAAATTGTGATAAGTTATAAATTGAAATGACCTGATCTGTTATATCTGGGAGTTACAATTTACTTATGCCACAGATGTAAAACCTTTGTATATACTAATTTAAGTGAATTTAACAATTTTGCACTTCTGTGACACATTGAACTTCTTGGCTGTCTTGTTCCTTTGAGTTGTTCTTTTCATTATAAAAGCCTGTTGAAGTCAAATTTTAAAATCCTGGGAGAGATGTAGGTATAACATATTGCATAATTATAATTTTTCAGTGTTATCAGTGTTTCCCACATCTGCACTTTTCTGCCTTCTCTGGATGGTCGATGGCTAAAATATGATGCCAGTGTCTGTGAAAAACAGGTCATTAAGAAATGAGTCCTAGAATACAGTCTTATAGCTCAGAGTGATTTGTAATTGGTCATTACTATTTGTTCTCATTTTCTACAAAATAAATACTTCATGGATTTTATTCCATATATTATTGGAATGTTTTACAATGGAAACTAACATCTAATTAGTTGGAATGTCATTATTCCAAACTTATGTTTTAAGGTTTCTTGCCAAGAGAAGTGCTTTCAGGTGATATTGTTATTTCTGTTTCATTTTTCTTTTCTTTAACTATCATAGGTTAAAATTGCTTGTTTGAAAAGTCGGATGTTAACGGACTGCTGTTGAACCTACTAGTTAAGTCAGGCTTCTTTGTATGTATCACAGTTCAGCACAGATCAAACAAAGTTAGTAAAGTCGTCTTCTGAATGATGGAATGTGTGTAAATTGTGTATTAAAATTTGTAGAGGCTCAAGATGATAATATCTTTCTCCAGTAAAGATAACATGTTTTCTCCTGCCAGGGAGGTGGCGTGGAGGCTAATTACCTCAATCTAATCTGGAGCTGAGCCAACATGAGGTTGGGTTCAGTTTTGGTGAGACCCAATCTGTCTCTGATTTGCTCCTATTCTTAGGGTGTTTGCTGACCCAGATTTTCAACTAACCAGTCTATTGCAGGTCTGCAAACACTTTCTGTAAAAAGTCAGGTAATAAATATTTTAGGCTTTGCAGGTCATCCTCTCTTTGCAACTAACTGTTGTTCAAAAGCAACCAAAGTCAATATATAAATAAGGGGCATAGATGTATCCTGGTAAAATTTGTTTAAGAATACAGGGATTTCACATAACAAAGTGCTTGTATTTTGGTTTTTTTCTCAACCATTTAAAAGTGTATAAACTGTTATTAGCTGGCAGACCATACAAAAAATAGTGACAGGCTGGATTTGGTCCACAGAATGAACCCTGACCTACTGGCAGGTCTTGCACACCAATATTTTTTAAGTGTTTTTCTTTTCTGTAGTACAAGACTGAAAAAAATCTGGGTGTTTTACAGGGGTTTAGCTTAGTATTTTGCCTCTAGACCTTGTAGGTTCAGAATTTGAGAAACGTTATCATGGGATAACTGGCCATGTGTTTGAGATCTCTCAAGGCTATGTTTTGTCCCTTCAATCCCACAAGACTCCTCAGCTCAGTGCTGGTTTTTCTAACCCCCAGCAGTGGTCTTCTTCCCAGGCTGCTTCTGAATTCTTTCCAGAGCCTCAAATCAGCACAATCAGCTGCACGTTGTTCTCTCACCTCTCCAGGGTTCTTTCCGTGTCAGAATTTTGATGGTCTATGCCTGTTGTTTTAGAGTTCTCTGGTCTTTTCAAACTGCTTACTTTTTATATTCTATCTAGATTTTCTATGTGTTCTCATGGGTTATAACCTGCTGACCCCACCTACCTGGAACAGAAATTTTAGTGCAGTAATTTTTAAGTTGAACATTTTAAACCTTATTGGATTGCATCCCACTAATTCTTTATTAGGATTATAATTTATATTTAACCTCTCAAGATTGAAGTCCATGATGTTGTATATGTGCACATACTATTATGAAGGTCTGCATGCATGTGTGTATATGTAGATACGGATCTGTAAATGTATGCTTCTTCACATCTGTTCACATAGGTGCATGAAGTTAATGCCTTGGTCAACTATATTAAAAGGAAGACAAGTGAAAGAGAGACAGGAGGGGTATCAACTGATTTAAATTATTCTTGGGCTAGAGAAAAAAAACTAGCAGATGTTTTCTCATTGCTATCAAGGTGGAAAGGGAACATGGCTCAGTACAAATACATATTAAGCAACCACTTATTTTATTCACACTAAAGCAATTATTTTGCTTTTCTTTATTTGAAGGATAATACTGCTACTAAACATAAAATATACTTCCTCTCTCATAATGTGGTTGAAAGTACTGAAGTCATTGTATCCTATGCATTTGTCATAGCTCTGTCCATTTTTAGCATTTTAAGACAAGTCTACAGGGCAGTAAAATGTCTCCACCTGTTACTGGATTCTAATATGAGTATTTTGGGGAGTGCTGTTTAGCAAGCTAATATAGTCTTTTAGAAAATACCACAGAAATAGCAGTTAACTATGAAATAATTTGGATGCAAGTTTGGTTGAACTGTATATAGAGCACCATCATATTTGTCTCCAGCTCTCAGAATTGGAATTTGTCTGAGACAATTCCAATCACAAACATCCGACAAAAAAAATCACTGAGTTAGGGTTAGTATCACAATTGGTTAAAGCCTGTTAGGACCATTCTTTTCTTAAAGTTGAAATGCAATTAAAATCAGTAGGCCCACAATATTGTATTCAGGAGAGGAAATTGCCAGGGAAAACTCTGTTCCAAACCCAAATCTGTGGGCTCTTGGGCAGGGTACTTAATCTGTGGGAGCCTCGGTTTGCTTACCTGTTAAGTGGGAATAATACTTATTTCATGCAGATTTCATTTCACGTACAAGAAGGACAGCTTGTTGTACCATAGGCTCTAAATAATTGTTCCTTTTGTTTCCTTCTGGTATGCTCTGAGCCAACAAGTTAACTATGTAGAAGATAAAAAGAAATTCAGAATAGTTGGCTTACCCTAAGAGCCTTGAATTACTGCAGGGTGTCCTGGAGGGATGGAAAACAATAAGCCATGTGGATTAAAATTATCCAGCCAGCTAATTCCAGACTAATGTGAATAGACTGGAGGTTCCCCCGTTCATTCTGTTAAATTGGCTCTAAATTTTAACAAAGTTATAATTGCACCTGTATGAACTAGTGGCTTTGTTTCTGTATTCTTCATCTATGAATTGTGAGCTTTCTCACATTACAGAAAAACAATCACACAATATTAACCCATTTACCTACGTTTACCCACTGCATTTCAACTGAGCTTAACTGAAGCTTTGAGCTATTACTTAATCTACCTTTTTAAAAAACGTGTCCAAAATCAACATGAACATAGACAGCATAAGCTATGCTTTATAATATTTATTAAATGGATTTTTTTTCCCAAGAGAAGGAGGTTGCATTTATAAAATAATAGAAAACAGTAATTAGTTTTAGGTCATTTCTTTAGTGAGTTTCATAGAACTGACACACAGATTTGGAAAGGAAATGTGTATTTCTCGTAATTCAGATTTTGTCTGTGGACAGCATAGTTTTATTTTTCCTTAAATAGGAACTTTGGCCTCTTTTTTCATTAAGTTTGTATTGATAATTATGGTGCATTAATAATCTGTTTTCTCAGGATTAAATGTGGCCAAATTAGTTTCACCTTTAAATATTTGTTTTTCTAATCTAATAAACCTGCTAAGATTATGTTTGTGAAGCACCTTAAAATTTTTCCACTAGGAAGAATTCATAAAAATATTCTGAAAATATTAACTATTCAAGTACTAAAACTTCAAAATTGAAAAGATTCATTTATATGCTAATACTGATCTTCTGTATGTAAATATTATAAACAAACAAATTTGAATGTTATTTTGTTTCTATGCTAAGATTTTGGGTGTTTTTGTAAAAAAAAAATTTAAATATCTTAATAGAAGCCATTAGTTCTTACTTCACTAATTGGCAATTATTATTCATAATTTTCCATAGCAGCACTTTGAGGTACGCTTCATTCAATACTATAGCAACTTTTCTAGTATTTTTGGCTCAGAAGTACTAAGAAATACCAACATTTTAGGAATATAAATATTTTGTGGCAAAAATATTAAAAATCAATCCAAAATATATCATATAGGGTGGATATTCCACTATTGTGCACTAGTACCAAATTCTGAGTTGTTTATGGCTGGCATCTGTTCTAATTGGTCCCATTTTGTTCTGATTAGTTGGTGCCCCAACCCTGAGAGTTATTAAATATTTTGAGTATAATTCCTGCACTAATTATTTTTGTAGTTCCCCCTCCCACCTGTTAATATTTACTGTAGCTATAAAGTAGTACCTATATAAGAATTATGAAATTCTGTCCTTCTTTAGTTCTTTATTGCTCACGTTACCTTTATGTTTAGGAATGAGTTCTGCCTTGTCCTTACTCCTTAATGCATACAAGCTTAAAGATAATCTTGACATCATTAAATCTGTTTGTTCTGCACAATGGCAAAATGATTTCAAAGTTTTTCAAATACGACTTTTTGATTTTTTTTTATTTCAAAAGAATTATAAATTCACAGGAAATAAAGGAATGTACCGAGAGATCCCAAAACACCCCTCGCAAAGCATCCCACAATGTTAGCACCTTATAAAAATATAATATAATACCAAATTCAGGAAATTAACATTGGTACAATCCAAAGACCTTATTCAGATCCCACTAGTTATACAAGTACTCATTGTGTGTGTGTGTGTGTGTGTGTGTGTGTGTGTGTGTGTGTATGTTTCCACAAAATTATATCACATGTGTAGTTCCACATAACTAGGACGACAATCAAGATTCAGAACTGTTCCATCACCACAAGGCTTCCTCATGCCAGCACTTTAGAACCATATCCACCTCCTCCCTCTACACAGTCCCTAACCCTTAACAACTGCTGACCTGTTCTCTATTTCAATTACTTTATTATTTTTAAAATGTTGTATAAACAGAATTCTACAGTGTCTAAACTTTTGAGATTGCTTTTTCCACTCAATTTAATTACATTGAAATCTATTTATGTGTGTATTGCTACTTTTTATGTACCATTGTTTATTTAAGCATTTACCCATTGAAAGACATCTGGGTTCTTTCCTGTTTATAGCTAATTACAAATAAAACTGCTCCAGACATTTGTATACAGGTTTCTGCATGAGCATAAGTTTGATTTCTTGATAAGTACCCAAGAGTGCAATTGCTAGGTTATATAGAAACTACATTTTTAGTTTTAGAATAAACTGCCAAACTATTTTCCAGACTGGCTGTACCCTTTTACACTCCCACCAGCAATGAACAAGTGATCCAGCATCTCTGAATTCTTGCTAACATTTGGTGTTATGATTTTTTTTATTTATTTTATTTTTTTGCCATTCTGATCCATGTATGATATTGTGGTTTTACTTTGTATTTCCCTAATAGATAATAATATTGAACATATTTTCATGTGATTATTCCCATTTGTATATCTTGCTTAGTAGCAGGCCTTTCAACCAATTTTTAATTAGATTGTTTTTTTAATTCAGTTTTAAAAAGAGTTCTTTGCATATTCTATATATAAGTCCCTTTATCAGATATGTTGTTTACAAACATTATCTCCCAGTCTGTAATTAGCCTTTTCATTATCTTAATAAGGTCTTTTGCAGAGAAAATGTTTTTAATTTTGATGAAGTTCATTTTATGAAGTTTTCCTTTTATGAATCATGCTTTTGATGTCAAGTCTAAGAACTCTTCAGCTAGCCCTAAATACTAAAGATGTTCTCGTACGTTTTTCCTAACTTGTATAGTTTTACATTTAAGTTTATGATATGTTTTGAATTAATATTTATATGAAGTTCAAGGTTTAAATTAAGGTTCAATTTTTTTTTCTATGGATATCTAATTTCTCCAACTCCATTTGTTGAAAAGGCTGTGGTTTCTCCATTGTATTGTGCATGCACCTTTTCCATAAATCAGTTGGTTTTCACTGATCTATGCGTATCTACCTCTGCACCAGAACCACCCTGTCTTGATTGCTATAGCTATATAGTAAGCCCTAATATTAGGTAGACTGATACTTCCTACTTTATTCTTTTAAAAAGATAATAGGTAGATAGATAGTTAGATGCCTTAATTAATCGGAAGATATAACAATTCTAAACTTGTATGCACCTAATAATATAGCTTCAAGTCATACATAGAAGGAAAAATGACATCTAAAAAAAGAATTTGAAAATTTTACTATCAGAGTATATGATTTCAATACATTAAACAAAAAAATAAGAAGATTTGTATAACAGAAATAGTATTCTTGATCCAAAAATCACATATTAAACATTAAATACACAGTACTCCATAGAGCAAGTCTCAACAAAATTCAAAAATAACATTCCTAAATTACAGGAAACTTTAATTACATATCAATAAAAAGATAACTAAAATCTCTCCATACTTGGAAATTTAAAAACACATTCCTTTTTTTTTCTAACTTTATTAAGATGTAATTAGCAAATGAAATTGTGTCAGTTTAAGGTATGCAATGTATACTGTGAAATCATTACCACAATATGGTTAGTCAATATGGCCATCAACTCACATAATTATCTTTTCATGTTTGTGTGGTGAGAGCATTTAAGATTTACTCTCTTATCAGCTTTAAGCATATAATACAATACTATTAACTATAGTCATCATGCTGTACATTAGATCTTTAGAAATTATTTATCTTATAACTGGAAGTTTATACCTTTTGACCAGCATCTGCCCACTTCCCCCACTCCCCATCCCCTAGCAACCACTCTTCTACTCTCTGTTTTTATGAGTTCAACTTTTTTTATTTTCCACATATAAGTGAGATCATATAGTATTTGTCTTTCTCTGTCTGACTTTTTAACTTAACATAATGCCCTCCAAGTCCATGCACATTGTTGCAAATAGCAGGATTTTTTTCATATACATATAATCTTATATATACATTACATATACTTTATCCATTCATCCATCAATGGACACTTATGTCTTGTTTCCATGTCTTGGCTATTTGAATCAAGCCACAGTGAACATGGAAGTGCAGATTTTTCTTCAAGGTAATGATTTAATTTCTTTAGATGTATACCCAAAAGTGTTTATTGGTCCATTTCTTTAAATTAGATTAGTTTTTTTCTATTGTTTCTATTGAGTTTATGAGTTCCTTATATATTTTGGATATTAACCCTTTTTCAGATAATGGAGCTGAACCCATAAAACCATAATAAATGGTCTGCAAATGTTTTCTGCCATTACATAGATTGCCTTTGCATTTTGTTGATTTTTATTTCTTTGTTTTGTTGTTATTGTTCTTGCTAAAAAGCAGAAGCTTTTTAGTTTGGTGTAGTACCACTTGTTTATTTTTGCTTTTATTTTTGTTCTTGTTTATTTTTGCTCTTGCTTTTGGTGTCATATCCAGAAAATTATTGCCAGCATCAATGATAAGGAGCTTTTTCCATATGTTTTTTTTGTAGGAATTCTACGGTTTAAGGCTTTGCATTTGAGACTTTAATCTATTTTGAGTTAATGTTTATGAGCGGTGTAAGATAAGGGTCCAATTTCATTTTTCTGAATGTGAGTATCTAGTAATCCCAAACCTATTTATTGAAGAGACTATTATTCCTTATTGAGTATTCTTGGCTCCCTTATCAAACATCAGTTGATGTAAATCCATGGATTTATTTTGGGCTCTTTAGTCTATTCCATTTATGTCTGTGTCTGCTTTTATGCTAGTACCATACTGGTTTCTTTTTAATTTTTAAGATATTTTTATTAAAATATAGCTAATATACAATATAATATTAGTTTCAGGTATACACCATAGTTATTCACCATTTATATACCTAAAGAAGTGATCACCATGATAAGTACAGCAACCATCTGACACCGTACCACTCTATCATAATATTATTGACTATATTCACTATGCTATCTATGCATTACATCTCCATGACATATGTGCTTTATACCTGGAACTTTGAACCACTATTCCTCTTTGTCTTTCCCCCTTTTAATTTTTCAATTATGGTTAACATTCGATATTATATTAATTTCTGGTGTACAGCACATTGTTTAGACATTTATATAATAGTACCCACCTGGCACTATACATAGTTCCTGCCTTATTATTGACTATATTCCCTATGCTTTACTTTATACCTATTGACTATTTTGTAACTTCCAATTTATATTTTTTTATCCCTTCACCTTTTTCAACCTGCTCTCAATGCCCTTCCAATCTATCACGTCAATAAATCTAGCACCCATCTGACACCATAGGTAGTTATTACAATATTATTGACTATACTCCTTATGTTATACCCTACATCCCCATGACTACTGTGTAACAACCAATTTGTACTTCTTAATCTGTTCCTCTTTTTCACCCACGCAACCCCCCTCCCATCTGGCAACCATCAAATGTTCTCTGTGTCTATGAATTTCAGTTTCTTTTGTTTCTTTTGTTCATTAGATTACATTTATAAGTGAAATAATATGATGTTTGTCTTTCACATTTGACTTACTACACTCAGCACAATACCCTTTAGGTCCACCCTTGTTGTAGCAGATGTCTAAATTTCATTCTTTTTAATGGCTCATTAGTATCCCATTGTATATATGTTCCACGTCTTCTTTATCCATTAAGGGACAACCAGGCTGCCCTCATATCTTGGCTATTGTAAATAATGCTGCAATGAACCTATGGGTATGTGCCCTCGAAGTAACATTTTGGGTTTCTTCAGATAAATACCCAAAGGTGGAATTATTAGGTCCTTCTTCATCTCTTGTTATAGCCTTTGTTTTCAAGTTTATTTTGTCTGGTATAAGTATTGCTACTCAGCTCTTTCTTGTTTGTTTGTTTCCATTTTCATGAAATATCTTCTCCCATCCCTTTACGTTCAGTCTGTATGTATCTTTCAATGTAAAATGAGTCTCTTGTAGGCAGCATATGTATGGGTCTTCTTTTCTCTTCCATTGAACCACACTATGTCTTTTGACTGTAAAATTTAATCCATTTACATTTAAAGTAATTGTTGATAAATATATGCCATTTTATTATTAATATTTTTATCTTATTTTGTTTGTTTTTTTGTCTTCCCTCTAAGATTCTTTACTAGTCTGGTGGTGATGAACACCATTAACTTTGTCTTGTCTGGGAAGCTCTTTATCTGTTGTTCGATTCTAAATGATAGCTGTGCTGGTAGAGTAATCTTGGTTGTAGGTCCTTGATTTTCATCACTTTGAATATTTTTGGCCAGTCCACTCTGGTCTGCATGTTTCTGCTGAGAAATCAGATGACAGTCTTATAGGAGCTCCCTTATAACTGCTTTTCTCTTGCTGCTTTTAAGATTCTTTCTTTATCTTTAATCTTTGGCATTTTAATTGTGATGTGTCCGGTGTGGGCCTTTTTGGGTTCATCTTGTTTGGAACTCTGTGCTTCCTTGGCTTGAATATCCATTTCCTTCACCAGGGAAGTTTTCAGTCATTATTTCTTCAAATAGGTTTTCAATTCCTTGCTGTCTCTCTTCTACTTCTGGTACCCTTATGTTGCGAATGTTGATACACTTGATATTGTCCCAGAGACCCCTTAAACTACATTTATTTATTTATTTATTTATTTATTTATGTATTGCTGTTCTGATTGTGTGTTTTCTGCTTTCTTATCTTGCAAATCTCTGATTAGATCCTCTGCTTCATCTAATTTGTTGATTCCTTCTAATGTGTTCTTCATTTCAGTTATTGTGTTATTTATTTCTGACTGGTTCTTTTTTGTTCTGTATCTCCATTTTTATGTTTCCTACCTCTTGGTTGAAGTTCTCCCTTAGATCATTGAGCATCCTTATAACCAGTGGTTTGACCTCTGCATCTGGTAGATTGCTTGTCTTCATTTAGTTTTGTTTTTTTCTTTTCCTTTGTCTTGTTTTTTTTTTTTATTTGGGACATGTTTCTTTGTCTTCCCATTTTGGCTGCCTCTCTGTGTTTGTTTCAATATTAGGTAGAGCTGCTATTTCTTCTGGTCTTGGTAGAGTGGCCTTATGTAGTAGGCGTCCTGTGTGGCCCAGTGGCACATTCTCCCTGGTCATCAGAGCTGGGTGCCTACGTGTGTCCCTTGAGTGGGTTGTGTGTGTGTCCAACTGTTTTAGTTTATTATTAGTTGCTATTTGCACTTCAGTGGGAGGGACTGACCCTTGGGCTCATTGGTTGTGAGGATACCCATGAGCACTGTGAAAGAGTTGTTGTGCAACCTTACAGAGCAGGATTTGCTTTAGCAGGACTCTGGTGCCTGCTCAGTCTTCCTTTTGGGTATGTCGTACTTGGAGGTGGCTAGGTGATGCTCCATCTCACTTTGAAGCTGGCCACAGCATGTGCCAGCCCCAGTGCCATGTGGGAAGGGATGCACTGCAGGCCAAATTCAGCCGTAGCCTGTGGACTGCTCTGGCTACCTGGCATGAGCCCCACAGCAATCCACAGACGGCCACCACCTGAGCTATACTTGGAGGTGACTCAAAAAGCCAAACCACAAACGAAGGTCAGCTGCCACTACTGCTGAACTTAGGGCTGCTCAGCCGGAGGTATGGGACATGCTGAAGCCAGATGCTGCTTGTTTGGGTTTAGTGAACCTTTAATGGACTTTAAGAAAGTCTGCAGCATGAGCCAAGGCAGGCAGTTTGTACAAAAAAGCCTCTGGAAGCAGCTTGGATGGGCCCGAAATTTGGGTGGGTGGGGTCTTAGGGATTCAGGGCAAATGAATGGTGTTACTTTAGTTGATACAGACTCAGAAATGGCATCTGTCAGCATCTGCACACCGGGAAGGGCAAGGCCTCATGCAAGGAACAATGGCTTCCACCAGTTCCTCCATCCAGGAGAAAGCTGTACCTCCAGCCCTACACTGAAGCCAGACTACTTAGTTCCTCCCCGTATGTCCCTGTCACCTTTTGTGCTGCTGCCCTAGTACTGGAGCTCAGAGCAAGTGAGTCCATCAGCAAGTAAGTCCATGCACAGGCCCTTTAAGAGGAGCACCTGGGACTGCAGGCTCCCTCCATCTCACTCAGCCATAATCTCAACTGGTTTTTCACAGACAGAAGTTATGGGGACTTCTCTCTCTGGCACTGGAATCCTCTGCTGGGTAGCCTGGTGTGGCGTTTGGATTTCTTGCTCCTCTTGTTGAGACCTTGGCAGCTGAGATATTCCTTCCAATTCTTTTTTAAACTTTTATTTATTTAAGTGTGTTTTTCCAGGACTCATCAGCTCCAAGTCATGTAGTTGTTTCAGTCGAGTTGTGGAGGACACAGCTCACAGTGGCCCATGTGGGGATCGAACTGGCAACCTTGTTTTTAAGAGCACTGCGCTCTAACCAACTGAGCTAACTGGCCTTTCCCCCATTTTTTAAATAGTTATACATGGGTGTGGGACCAGTCTATTCTGCATCTCTGCCCCTCCTAGCAGTCTCAAGGTGGCTTCTTCGTATGTCCTTAGTTGTAGGGCTTTGGTTCACTCAGAATTCAGACAATTCTCAATGATGGTTGTTCTGTAGTTGTTGTAATTTTGATGTGGTCCTCAGAGTATGCAAGCACAGCATTTACCTATTCCACCATCTTGACCAGGATCAATACCATACTGTTTTGATACTTTAGTTTTGTAATATAATTTGAAATGAGTAAGTGTGATCCCTCCAGCTTTCTTTTTGTTATTTTTTTCCTATGGTTTGCTTTGGCCTTTTCAGGTCTTTTGCGGTTCTATGTGAATTTTAGGATTGTTTCTTATCCTATTTTGTGAAAAATGTTATTGAATTTTGATATAGAGATTACATCGAATCCACACCTATCTTTAGGTAGCATGGACATTTTAATGATATTAATTAATTTAATCCATAAACATAGGTTGTCTTTCCATTTATATGTGTCATATTCAAAGCTTTCATCAATAACTTATACTGTTCAGTATACAGATCTTTCAACACCTTAGTTACATTTATTCCTTAATATTTTATTGTTTTCGATGCTATTATAAATGGGAATGTTTTATGTTTTTTACAGATAATCAGTATATAGAAATGCAAGTGATTTTTATTTGTTATTTTTTTTATCCTGCAACTTTACTGAATGTGTTATTTTGTTCTAACTTTTTTTGATGGTGTCTTTAAGGTTTTCTATATACAAGATTTTATGATTTGCAAATAGAGACAATTTTACTTCTTTCATTCTGATTTGGAGGCCTTTTATTTCTTTTCCTTTAGCCTAATTGCTCTGGCTAAGACTTCTACTACTATGTTAAACAAAATGGTGAGAGTGGGCACCCTTGTCTTGTTCCTCATCTTAGAGGAAGAAATTTCTACTTTCTAGATAGAATATAATGTTAGCTGTGGGCTAGTCAAATATGGATTTATTATGTTGAGGTATTTTTCTTCTATTCCCAATTTGTTGAGACTTTTTATTATGAAAGGATGTTGAATGTTGTCAAATGCTTTTTGTGCATGTATTGAGATGATCATACAATTTTTATCTTTCATTCTATTAATATGACTTATTACATTATTGATTTACATATGTTGAAACATCCTTGCCTCCCATTGATAAATCCCACTTGATCATGGCATATAACCTTTCAATATGCTGTTGAATTCCATTTGTTGTTTTGTTTGTTTGTTTGTTTTAGGATTTTTTTCATCTATCTTTATCAGGGATAGCCTGTAATCTTTTACTGTAATTTTCTTATCTGGCTTTGGTATCAGGGTAATGCTGGTGTTATAAAATGAATTTGGGAGTGTTCCCTACTTTTCAGTTTTTTGGAAGAGTAGGAGGATTGACGTTAATTCTTTGTAAATGTTTGCTGGAATTCACCTGGGAAGCTATCTGATTCTGGGCTTTTCTTTCTTGGGAGTTTTTTGATTACATTCAATCACGGTACTCATTATTTATCTTTTCAAATCTATTTCTTTATGATTTAATCTTGATAGGTTCTGTGTTTTGTCTCATTTCTTCTAGGTTATTTAATTTGTTAGTGTAGAATTGTTCATAGTAGTCTCTTATGAGCTTTTGTATTTCTGTGGTATCGATTATATCTTCTTTTTCAATACTGATTTTGAGTATTCTTTTTTTCTTAGTCTCACGAAAGGTTTGTCAAGTTTGTCAGTCTTTTCATAAAACCTGCTCCTAATTTTCTAGCTTTTTCTGTTTTTTTCTAGTCTCTATTTCGTGTATTTCTGATTTGATCTTTTTTATTTCTTTCCTCCTGCTAACTTTGGGCTTAGTTTGTTGTTCTTTCTCTACTTCCTTGAGGTATAAAGTTAGGTTGTTTATTTGAGATTTTTTTTTCCCCTTATTGTAGGCAGTTATTGACATAAATTTCCTTTTTCATACTTCTTTTGCTGTATCCCACAAGTTTTGGTATGTTGTGTTTTCATGTTCAAATGTTTCAAGATTTTTTTTCATTTCCCTTTGTATTTCTTCTTTGATCCATTGGTTTTTCAGAAGTACGTTGTTTAATTTCTGTATATTTGTGAATTTTCCAGTTTTTCTCCTGTTATTCATTTCTAGTTTTATACCATAATGATAAAAAGTAGATGTCTGGTATGATTTTAGTATTCTTACATTATCTAAGACTTATTTTTGTGACAAACATATGATCTATCCAGGAGAATGTTCCAAATGCACTTGAGAAGAATGTGTATTTCTACTGTTGTTGGAGTGTCTAAGTTTATTTATTTTAAATTATAGTTTAAGTCCAATGTTGCCGTATTGCTATTCTGTCTGGATGATCTATCCATTGTTAAAAGTGGAGTATTAAAATCCCCTAATATTATTGGATTATGTATTGTTTGTTTCTCCTTTCATACCTGTAAGTATTTGCTTAATATGTTTATGTTTTCTGATGTTGACTGCATATATATTTACAATTGTTATATTCTCTTGATTAATCTACTCCTTTTTCATTATATAATAACCTTGTCTCTTGTTAAAATATTTGACTTAAAGTCTATTTTGTGTGATATAAGTATAGCCACCTCTTCTCTTTTTTGGACTCTTTTAAATGGACATTTAAAATAAAATCTTGTATTTGTAAGCAGTATCCCTGTTTAGTTTTAGTATATAGATTCAGGCTTGTTGTGTAGGCTGTGTTTCCAAATACAATATAATTTTCAAAGCCCTTGCAGTGCTATTTCGGGCATCTTAGTTCTTCTTACTTAGGAGCTCCTGATCAATCCCTGCTGGTACCACCTGCAAAGTGTGAAAGGCTGTTTTCTGAGTTGCGCATCACTAGTAGGGATGTAGGATTCTGGATCTATGAGGTAGAAAAAATTTTCACTTGAATATGTTCTCTGCCCCCCTAGTACTGGAAGATGTAAGGCAGGGGATGAATCACCCGCTTGGGATCCATTGTTGTCACCACTGCAGGCATATCAGGCCACCACTCCTGATAGAAGATATGTTGACCTCTCTGGGTTCTACTGATACCACTACTGTAAGTGGAAGTGGCATACCGCTATGGCTAGTTGTGAGTTGGGGGATAAGGCTGCCCACAGGTCCCTGCTGTGCTTCCCTTCTCCTGGTCCTTTGGCCAGAAAGAGTAGACTGTCTCATTTGTTTGCTTGCTTCTTTGTTTGTATAAGCCTGTGGTAGTCCAGGCTGAAGGCTTCCCTGGCACACAGTCAAGAGATAAAAAGAAAACACTGAGACTTCATAGTGATGTTATTCTTTAACTCATGAGGTCCCTAGCCACTCTATCTTCTTCTTTCTAACTTTTCCAGTCTGTTTTAGATTGTCTTTTGAATTATTTCCAGGGTATTTAAAGGGGATAAAAAGGGAAAAGTAAGTCTACGTCATCTTGTCTAGGACCAGATGTCTAAATATGAATTTTAATACTAAATGATAATAATACTTGAAAGCGTAAGAGTATTTTTGCATATACTCTGTTAAATCTACCAACACTCTGTAATGTAGGTAGAGATTTTTCATTCCCATTTTTCAGATAATGATACTATAGCCCAAGATTTTAAGGGCCTTATCCAACAAGTGTAAATAGAAAATGAGGCTTGAATCCAAGCCCTATGAGTGTAAGATGGAGCTCAATGTTATGGCTTTGTGCGACACCACGAGATGCTTTAACTAGAGGAATTATGACTTAAAAATATCTTGAAGGCAACTGGTTAAAATATTTAGATTTTAAAATTTTGTATTTAAAATAAATAAAAATGAACTTTTTCATGTATTTTCAATATTTTCCCTGGGCCATCAAAGATGTTAATAAACCAATTAGTATAATTTTATGATACAAAGCATTTAAATGTTATGTGTTTATGTTCTTAAATTAACAGAGTATATTTAGCTCTCTGAAAGCTATTTTAAAATGTTTATTGATTTATATTCTGGTTTCTTCACTTAAAAGAAGCAAACAAGCTTCTGTTGTTTTATATGCCTTCATACTTTCTAAAATGTTCACTACAGTTCACATAATGTTGGAACAATTTCTCTAAGAGCTAAATGTGGGTCTCTATCAATCATAGTGTGAGACACCGTATTGTGTACCCTTCAGTGATTAGATATGTTCATCAATGCAGAAAGCAAAGCAGAAAGGTGAAGCACTGATCTGAATATTATAGACAAGTTCTATCAAAAATGGAAGAAACAGATCCAGGTCACCCTCTCTCAGCCAAGTAATTAAACATTAACTGTGGCTTGTATTTTTTGTTTGTTTGTTTAAATAAGAGGCTTAATTTTCATTTCTGGGGTGAGATGATCTGATTTCCCTTTTGGTACATGTAATTTTACGGTCTCCTGAATAATATGCATCACAAGACAGTACTTTCCAAAACTGGTGACTAGAAAAAAAAGCAGACTTTTTATGATGTAATCCAATGTATAATCATGGCCTAACTACCAAGCATCTCAAAATGTCTGGAATATGTATTCAGTGAGGCCGCTCACACAGCTGTAGTTAAGGGCCTATCCATGTTACTATTAAAAAACCCGTGTCTCCAAGGAATTATATTTCTAAGAACTCAAGATTTTATGTGCTTTTTGAAAGACATTGAATCTAAAAATGTTCTTTCAGACAAAAAGGGGCAGACATTATTTGTTGTTTTGATACCAAAACTATGTAAAGAATCCAAATAGATTTAGAACCCCTATTTCCAAGGCGCCACTTCAAATCAGCAATACAAAATCAATATGAAAATTTATTGATTGTAATTGTTCTTGAACTTCTTACAGTAATGATGAATCATGGATATTATATTATTCTCAGAGTTTTTGTTTGTTTGTTTTTTGACTCATAAAACTAAATCTTGATATTCCATATCGGGTTTTCAAAATTTGTTTTCATTAAAAAAATAAAATCTTATCTCTTCATTTCCACATTATCTTTTCAACTTATTTTAGCTTATATCCTTTTCCTTTGTCCTCATACTTGTTTGCTTAACCCAGATCTTTCCTGTGATGCTATTCTATTCACTCTTCCAGTGTTTCAAAGTCACAAAAACGGTGACCTTTTCCCTTTTATTCTGTACTCAATTCTTATACATGATAAGTCACTTTACTACTTTTAAGATAGATTATCTACCTGCAAACAAAGCAAGTTGATCACTTGTCCATATGACAAGTATTTATTGGATAGCCATCCTGCTAGTAGAATTGAGCTATGAACCTTGAAAAATGCAAATAAATGCAACACCTGCACCCATTATTCAAAGAGCAGTATCATTGAGAGAATAATATACTAAGCTTTCCAAAATAACGAAGAAAGTTTAATAATGTTGTGAGGAACATCCATCACATAAGATGAAAGTAAAAGACAACTGATTGTGAGCAAGAGTGTTCAGGGAAGGCTAGATGAAAGACATGGAATTTGAGCAGGACTTTAAAGATGATTGGGTTTATAGTCATTCATAATGTTCAGCTTCTGCTGAATTGCTTCATTTACGACCATCCCTTTTCTCTGCTTGTTGCTCCCATTCCCACAGCTGGACCTACCATCTATATAATGATAGTCCTCAATTTTCCCTTTCAACTCTGATTAATTCTGTCTGCTATTGTTAATATGCACGAGTGCTATATTCCTTCCTGATTACTCTATTAGGTTTTGTTTCTATTATGTCTTTATTGCTTAGGTAATTTTAGATAGCTCCATCCTCCACTTCTACTCCAGCCAGGTCTGTATTTGTTATGTTACCTTTCCGTTAAAGTCCTTCTTTAAAAGACTTATGCAAGATACCTTTCCATTGCTAAACTGTTACCCATACTGTGTTCTTTTAATCTTTAGTCTGTATTTTCCTCTGTGATATCCTTATTGCAAAAAAATATTTCTTATACTTTATGAAATCCAGTTTTAAAAAAAATGTCTCGTTCCATGAGGATATGCCCTTTAACTACTCACATTAATGGACTATTAGCTATTCAATCACTCCTTACTTTTCATATTCAACATAAATCCAGAGTTTGTATTGTTACAGTCAAGATTCTGCATGATTTCTGTCTCCATTTGATTTCTTTTTCTTGGGAATACTGTCAGCTATTGTTATTGTTTTCTCCCTACCTCTCTGATTGCTAATGCTTTATTAAAACAAAATCAGACTTTAGCATTCTTGGATCTTCCTTAAGACTAAAGTTTTAAAAGGTCCATGTACCAACTTGGTATACTGAAAAAACATGGATTTGACCTCCAAATGCTAAGGGATCTCCTGACAAATTAGGATCCAAGACAGGGAAAGATGAGCATATGACTTGAAGTAACGTGAGCATCTTGGACTCCATAGTGTTTTCCATTTTACAACAAAAAAGAATTCAGCGTCCAGTAGTTTGAGTGAGTTTTAAAAAAGAATATCAGGGCAGTCTCCCTTGAATGGAGTTCCCTATGTCTGTGTAAACACATTTTAAGTTTAATGTATCTATATTTTCTGGGAAAAAAAATCTGTACATTTGTTAATGGAAAATGGAGAATTTTCCATTAACTTCTATAGACGGCAGATTATGTGTGTTCATTAGTATCTGTATGGATTGATGTTCCGCTCATTTTATTTGTCCACTTGCCATTCAGATTCCATTGACATCATGAATTGTTTGTACAAGAATCTGGCTTTATGGAAATGGAAGTTTGGTTGAGACTGTTTTAAAATGTATATATATCTCACTCTGAATTTTGAATGTGTGTTCCCTCTGGCTTTGCCTAACAACAAGGCCTGGCAATCTTCAATCACTGTTCATATTAATTTAATTAGAATCCCAGCGCCTGGAGCTATGTCACATTAGCTCTTTTTCCAGCATAATTTTGAAATTACCTTTTCCACCAGTCTGAAACTCTGCTTAATGAGTTTTCTCGAGAGCATAACTGAAGGATTATTCCATTTCCTAAGCTGATGTACTATCATATAGTTTGTTTTTTTTTATCATCTTCACACAGTTCATAACTCACAACTCACCAAATGCCTGATACCATAAGAGTAACAGTACCTTTACAAAATTTGTTGGGAGAAAGCCCAATTTTCAGGTAAATAAATAGATACGGTGATAGTTTGTTCTCTTTCTCAAATAAGTTAGCATTCTATAGGTTTATTCTCAGAGTAATAGCAGTATCTAAGAAAACGTTTACAAACTGTAGGTCACTAAAGCAGATATCAGTTGATGCTGCTGTCACGGTGATGTAGGGTACATAAAGTGGTACATGCTAGAGACTGTTCTGGTGGTGAGAGGGCCTCAGATGGTGATGAAGAACCGAAGCATTGAGTTTGAGGAGGTTGTAGCTATTTCATGGCTATTTCACCTTTTATAGTACATGTATCTGATCAAAGAGCTCATTGAATATCTGTCCTCACTCCCTTTCTCCCTTCTCTTCTTTCCTTCCACTTCTGGGCTCTTTCATTTAATGGCTTCTGACTTAGAGTTTTCTATCAGCGAGCTTATTTGGAGTGAGGAACATTGAAGTGTTGCTGTGTTTAGATTCCCAAAAATAAACCATGCATCTGTGTATTATCACATAAGAAATAAATGTAGTAAGGGTACGTATGTGTGTGTGTGTGTGTGTGTGTGTGTTGTATATCATTGCTCACAGTGAAATAATATGGTACGAGAAATGTATCTGGGTTAATTATGGAGCACTTCATTCACAAGATGGACTTTTGTGCTAAGTTTTTTAAAAGACTGAAGAGGTATGTCATGACAGAGGGGAAAAATAAACCAAATGTGTTATACATGTAGATTGACTTGAGAAAGATTTTAGGTGGAAGAGAACAAGTAGGTTTTCCTGACTATAGCTGAGATTGAAGCAAGTATAGTCATATGTAAGTATAAAAGTAGATGAGCATAGCGAGATGAAAAATAGAAATGTTAAAAACTTGTAAGGAATCAGGAGCAGGTACTTGTGTGCCATCAAAAAAATATCAACAGACAAATTTCATTATCTAGGTATGATGGTCTTAAGCCATAGAAAAGGTAGTGCTGACCACAACCAGGAAGCTTACAGGTTACCTGAGAAACAGCCAAGTAAGGGGACCAGATGGTAACCATCCGAAGATACTTAATTGAGTTCTTATTACAGGCTATGTGATCTCATACCTCAGGTGCTTTTGTGGGTGTTAGCTGTTTACAAAGCATATTTCTTTTCTGAAGTATTTTCACAGATGTCAAATTTTATCCTAATAAGCACTCAATGAAATGGTTAAAAATAATATTCACAATAAGAGTCCAAGGCCAACAGGTACGATGATTTGCTAAAACGAATTGCTGGTACAACTGCGATTAGAATCCTTCCCTGGTGATTCCTTAATTAGTGACCTTCCCTCATACTGCACTGCCCCTAGGCACGGGCAGAGCCCAGGGAGAAACAGCCATCAAGAGTCTCTGGGATTTTTAATGCTCACTACTTCCTCTCCTAAAAGAGACTAAGCATCATTGCCAGTGAAGCTATCACAAGCAGAAACTGAGAACAAGAACATGTTTAGGATGATGCTGTTTAGCATCATTGGACAACGTGGGAATTCGTGCTTAGAAAAATGCTTGAGTACTCTCCCAACATTCCACTGGATTTATAACATTCTATTAAGTGGAATGGTATTGCGGTTACCATTTGCCAGTATCATTCAGTTCACAGGGTACCTGCCATTCTTAGAAATACAATATTCCCTCCAGAATGGTAAAAGCTATCTTAAACTTATTAAATACTTAGCTGGCCTCAAGGGCAACATGCGGTCCTTCAAAAAAGCCCTTTTCTTCTTATTAAAAAAAAAAATTGTTTATTGACTCCTTTACTACCACAGGGCAGACAGATCTAGCAAATGTTATCGGCTGTGCCTTGGTTCCATAGCCCTGATTGTCTATATGTATCTTGTCTTGAGAGTTGTCTTTAATTCAAAGGATGCTTTAATGCTGTGTGTAGTAAATGTATAGAAATTCATAGACAAATCTAGCAAGAAATACTATTAATGGTTTAAACTACGTGTGAGGTAGCAGTTTTAAGATAAAATTTAAAGTTTTCCATGAAAGGAAATTCATTATAGGATCAAAAATGGTGATGGTGTATTTGAAAGGATAAAGAGATGATCATCTTGAAGCCTATTTATTGCAATAATTTAATACTGTCCAGATAGCTCTGAGCCATGTGACCACCAAGCGGAAACATAGGAAAGTCAGTGAGAATGCGGAGTCTCTCTGGAGCCACACTACTTAAGTTCAAAAGCTGGTTCTGCCATTTACTGGCTGTGTGAACTTGGACAAGTGACTGAACCTCTGGGTACCTTGGTTTTCCCATCTATAAATACAAATAAAAATTAATCTTCCTTACAGGTTACTGTGAAGATTGAATGGGTTAATATATTTCATGTGTTTAGAACAATGCTGACATATAAAACTCTGTAACAAATTCCTATTATTCCAAAACTCTAATTCCTATTATTATTATTAAGCAAAATATATAATTTTATTTTTCATAATCATCCCTCAGACTCCAATATGAAAGAAAATACTATGAAATTTCCTGAAAATATATATTTAATCATAAATAAAACCTACAGTGTTGATTTTAATGCATTCCTTTTATCTGCTTCACAGTTTCATTATTATTTTGAATATTAATAGCTACCAAGTATTGAGTAATTAGTATGTGCTGAAGTGTTATATTTAATCCCCACAACAGCCCAGCAAGGCCCATAATATCATTATTCCCATTTTGCAGAGAAGGACACGTGTGATCAGTTCATTCTTCTAATAGCCTTAGAAAAGAAGGAGACTTAGAAAATAAAATCTTGGCAAATGTAGCTCCATTTATGTCAGCCTTTTCAATTCCCACTTCCTTTTCATATGTTTGATTGTAGCACTGAAATTGCACAGTATACTTCCTTTTACAAAAGAGCAACAGATGGTATCATCTTAAATGTGGTCTTAATGATATAAAGTTGATAAACATAATTTACCTTTCTAAAAAATAATTTCCTTCTGATGTAATATAATCAGTACTCTAGTTCATTTGGGTGCAGATGATTTAAAAGCAATATAAATTTTCCATTCTTAGGTGTGTACAAGATATGCGTCACCTTATGAAACAATTTAGGTCAGCCACTAAAAAATTTACTGCTAACCCAAAATACAAAGAACCTTAATAATTTGCACAAAGGATTATTTAACAGATGTTAGAACTTTTACACAGAAACACTTGGTTGTTTAATTTTGCTGAGAATTATTTCATTTTTCCTTAGATATTGCACTTTTCATACTTAAGGGCTTTCCTCAAAGATTGTTAATACGCGTCTGTTGCTAATTTTGTGTATCCTAAGCTTGAGAGTAAAGCTGACTTTCTGTATTTTGTCCCATGGAAGTGACAGACAGCTTTGTATCTCAGTCTTACCAACCCTATCTAACAGACACATTGTGTTTAGCCAACAGTTTGGGATTTTCTTTCTATTTAAAAGTTTGTTCCCATAAACATAAACAAATTATTATTTCTCGATGTCTCACTGTGTTATGTGGGAACAGTAAGTTTAGTGGGTGACCGAAATTGCTTTACCAGTCCATGTAGATTTTGTGACATCCTAAAAGGAAAAGATTGATATTGTTTTTCGATCATCACAAGCCCCAAATTACCTAGAGCACTGATTATGTTGCATCAAAAGCGAGCTAGGAAAAACAGATGAATTCTGTTGACCCACTATTTTTATTAATAAGAAAAAAACCAGTGTCTTTTAAATATCTTTTTATAGCCAGTCATCCATAATCCCTACAACTAAGTAAGGGAGAAACAATGCATTAATGCCTGTTAATATGTTCCAACCAATTTGTCATTACTAATTCTGCCCCAATTTCCCGTTCATTTTCATTAACAGTGCTGATTAAACTTAGTTTCTATTGTTTAATGAATGTTCTAGACGTAAATGGCAAATTCCACAGTGGTAGAGTAAAAAGGTAGAAAATATAGAAGCTTTTTTTTTTTTTAAGAGAAAAGAGTAATAATCTCTCTTTATGTTCAATTCCCTTTGGATAATGATTTCTCCAATTGCCTCATGCCAGGCTCAGAGCTAGAGGCTTGGGCTAGAGAGAGGGGAGAAAAATGGTCCTGACGGTAATTTTACATTCTGATAATGAAACAAACAAATGTTTGGAGATTTTCAATGCAAAAGAGTGGAGGCTAATTTCCACAAAGGGTTTAGGAAACAGAAAGAAGGAAGACTGGATGCATCCAGCGCATTTTTATTTCCTGCATGACTTTTATTGATTGCTCCTAGGTTGAAAAGCACCATGCTAGGCATTGGGTAGAAGAAACTATTCAGGAAAGAATCACAAAGAAGGGGTGGTTCCAGGAAGGATGAAGGCATGGGAAATTAGGGATATTTTAGGGTGAGCTGAAATCTGGTATCCTCAGGATTCCAAATTGGAACACTGCCAATTCCACCTCAGAGGCAAAGTCAATACAAAGCAATTTTCCCACACAGAAGTCAAATTAATAAGCTCCAGGCTGGTACCACTATTGAAAATGGAACATCTTTATAAAGGTAATTGAGAGAAACAAAATCAACTATTTCTTAAAGGGAAATCTTTAAATTAGGGAGGTGAGAGATTTTTCATGTAGCATGGTCAGACTTGCTTTACCCAGCCTGATTCCAAAGAGAGAAAAGAAGTGCCATCCCATTAGTATGGGTTTAGGGCAGCTTTTCAGTTAGGCAAGTATGTGCACATTTATGTAACACAAGTTCCTCAGTTCTTGACTAATGAAAAAAGATGTATATCAGAGGTTATTTCACCTTATGCTATTTATGAGATTCTTTGTACTGTCTAGGGTTTAGGAAGGTGTTTGCACAGAATAAATAATAAAAATAATAGTATGCAATACCTTGTTTCTCACCTGGTCCAAGTGTCTAACGGTTCTAGTTCTAGGCTATTTAACAAATATCGGTCAGTTACTTTGATCCATGCAAGTCTTAATTTAGTTTCATATAAAAATTAATGGGTGATGTGGTTGGTTTTCAGAGGGTATACATATTTGTGTAAGACAGTAAGTGGATATATATCATGAATTGTATCTAAACTTGTCCTCTAAGAATATGTAGTTCCCCAGAGAATTGAGAATGTGTTATTGTTTTTACTAGTTTATTCTTTATTTAACTGTGACTTGTTCAAAACAGGAAGCTTGTTTAGGCAAGGAGTATTGAATAATCACTATCCTAAATCTGAACGTAGTACCTGAAATTCTTCTCTTGTAGCTTTTGACCATCATCCTGCCCACCTGTGTGTGATTTTGCTATTATTAGCCTTTTGACTTGGCTTCACTGTGTCACCTCTGCCTGACTCCTACCTCAATCAGATTTATTAGTTGCAAGCAGCAGTGCTTTCTCCATCAAATCTGTCACGGAGAGCAATAGCCTAGATCTTAGAAGCATCCTTCACTTTTAACCTCCCAACTGTGGTCTGGCAATCAGTAGCTATTATATTTCCATGGATTTTTTTTATTTCTGTGAAAAAGCAAATCAACTAACATTAAATTACTTAGAGAAAGTTATTATTTAAGAGACCTATTTGAAAAGAATTATTTTAATTCTAATGGTAGTGTGATGTAGTTGAAATGATTTTTCAGTGGTTTGAAAGAGATATTAAACGTAACAGAATTTTGTAAAATGCAGATCCCTATATAAAGCAAGAATAACAAGAGCAGCCAGCCGACTTTATATACATGTGTATAATTTATACATTGATATACATATATTTAATAATTTGAATACCTTCCACTTGTCACAGTCTCCACCACTCCCTAATTTGTCACAGTCCCCACATCCAACCTATATCACATGTTTTTATGTTACCTGCTGGACCAGTAGTCATTGGAGTTTGTGTCCTCTGTGAAAGGAAAGTGATGGAGAGGTGATCTAGTATTTGTCTACTATGTGTCAGGTTCTGTAGTACCTTTCCATATATTATCTTGTTTAAATCTCATAAACTCTGTGAGGCAGGGATTACAATCACCATTTTACAGATAAGAAAACAAGTGTCTGAGAATTTAATAAACTGGTCCAAAGTCAGTTTATTAAAGTAAAAATAAACTGTAAAAACTCTGAGAGTTAAACCAAGTTTTGTTTTGTATTTTCAGTTTGTTTAATAGGTAATATAGCACATGGCCTAAAATGAGTAAGCAGTAGAAAGATTTCCCCCACTTCTTCCCCTCTGGTACCCAGTTCTCTTCCCCAGAAAAAAACCACATTTATTGGTGTTATATGTTGTTCTCCAGATATATTTTATTCATAAACAAGCAAAAGAAAAATATCCTATGTCAATTTATATAGAGTTTTCCAGGTTTTATTTTTTATTTTGTTTTTGAATAAAACATAGTGTTTTTAATGTGAACATGTATCAAATCATCACATTGTATACCATAAGCATATACAATTTTTATTTGTCAGTTATATCTCTAAAGTTGGAAAAATTGGTTTTATATGCAAATGAATGAAACATAGTGTTTTAAATAAATGCGTTCATTCTAAGATTATAGCATAGTTTATTTGCTCATTTAGATTGAGTCCAAATTCTGTTTTTAAAAATTTTACTATAATTAATAATCTAGTATATAAGTCATTTCACATATATGCATAAGAATCACCTATTTTTTCCCAAACGCCAACCCAGTTGTCTCAGTACGATTTATTAAGAAATCCATCCTTTTGGTACATATTTACAATGGAATACTACTTGGCCATAAGAAAAGATGAAGTACTGCAATTTGCAACAAGATGGATGAATCTTGAGATTTATGATAAACGAAATAAGTTAGATAGAAAAAGTCAAGTACCATATGGTTTCACTCATATGTGGCATATAAAACTGAAAGCAACAAACAAATAAGACAAACAAACAAACAAAGACTCATACACACAGACAACAGTATAGTAGTTACCGATATAGAGAGAAAGATGGGGGAGTAGAAAAGGGTACAGGGGGTCAAATATGTGGTGATGGGAGATTTGACTTTCAGTGGTGAACATAAAATGCAATATACAGATGATGTATATAGAATTGTGTACTTAAAATCTATATAATTTTATTAACCAATGTCATCCAATAAATTTAACAAAATTAACAAAAACCCATCCTTTGCTTTTAGCATGAAATGCTGCCTTATCATATCCTAAACTGAATTTTGTATTTGCAAATTCAACTCTTTCTTTTTTATCTAGTATACCTTCTTGCCAATAATAATGGCCTATAAATATATCACTGGAACTTTCTAGATATCTATTAATTTCAGTTCTAACTTACATTTCTCAGGTCCCACCAGTTTAACAGCGCTACAGATATTTTGTTTTAATTAAGCTCTCTTTTGCTTGGCAAGATGTCTGAAGCATATCAATTAGCCAATTAGTTCTGATCAGTGAAATGTCTCTTTGGCTCTGTTTCCACCAGGGCACAGCCATGCTCACAAAGGACCATCTCTTAGGATTTGAGACTAAGGCATCTCTGTGTGTCCCAAGGGGCTAATTCCTTAACGGTTATTGTGAGGATTAAATGAGTTAATAATGTAAAATTCAAGAGATGTCAACTAGCAGTGAGAAAGCACTCCACACACGTAACAGAGAATCCGCAGAGTGGTTATGTGTGCAGACCCTGGAGCCAGGAGCCTGAGTTTGTATCCCATTGCTGTCACTTATTAGCTGTGCAAACTTTGGCAGATTTCTTTACTTTGTTGTGCCTCAATTTCCTCATCTGTAAAGTGGGGATCGTAATAGAGCCTACCTACAGGGTTGCCACTGGCTTATTCTATGCCTTTGTGTGAATTTGGGAAAAGACCAATGCCCATTAATTTTGCATCTTTGTGTGAAGAAATAGGAGCCCCTTCATTCCCAGCCCCAGGCAAGGGCAAGATGCACTGAATGAGGGCGAGATTTGTACCCCCGTCCTCACTCTCTGCCATGTGCCTTCGTGAGATCCAATAGCACAACCCTACACCGTAATCACACCAACGCTCTAGGATTATTTTGTTCTTTAAATGAGTTATAACTGTGAAACACTTGAACCACGCTCAGCACATAGTGTGCCCTCATAAATACTAGCTGTTCTCCAAACTAGTCCTTCTCACAGTTTATTTCCCAGCCAGATTTCCCCACTAACTACCAACTGCAACACCATCTTATTTTAAAGCTCAAAAGGCAGGTAGAGAGCTTTTTCTAATACCTCTTTTTTATAGTCACCAACTGTTTTAATTATTTGTAAGATCATATATATATATATATATATATATATATATAGTATATGGTAACCATATACCATATCATTCATATATATATATATATATATATATATATATATATATATATATATGGTAACCCAAATAACATGATTAAATTATCTAGGTGTGCATGCTGTTTTCTCCTTCCGGGCAGGTTAGAATTGACCCAATAACTGATTTTAAAGCATCTCAATTCTCAGTTCGTATCCGTGCCTGGGCCTGAGTGAGGCACTCCTACTGTGGAGTAGAATGGGACACAGAATCGGATCTCTTACTGGAGAAATAAAATCCGTGATTACATTTCAGTGTGATGCATATTAAATTCAGAGCGGAACAGGAGCACAGAGTGAGGGCTGATTAGACAGTGGGTTAGGAAAGATTTCTGTAAGGTACGATGCTAGAGTTGTTCAAAAAGGTAAGGGGAAAAAAATCTGTAAAAAAATGTAAATTCAGGCAAGTCAAAGGTACAGAGGCATTAACCAATTTCATTTCAGAGTCTAAGGCTTTGAGTAGTAAGAAGGAGATTAAGAGAGAGTGGTTGAATCCAGATTGGAGTGGGTCACGAAAGAGGTCAGGATAAATACTTAGAAGAGAAAGCCATTTAAATAATTTGTGCCAAAATTCACCTGTTTAAAACTGTCTTTTAAGGTAAAATTTTATGGCTGAGTTGTGTAGACTAAGTTGGAGCAGGAAACGATGACAGTAGGCCACTTAAGAGATAAGGAACCTGAATTGAGAGCTATTATGAAGGAGGAAGTGGTGTGGTTTGAAGGTCTGACTGGATGATAATGTGGCTGGCTGACATTTTAACTGTGAAAGTTAAGCAGAGAAATCAGAACCATGGGAGGACATTTATTTGTGCCTTTTATTTAAGGCCCTTTTCATGAGGAATTATTTGATTTCCCTTTCAGAAAACAAGCTATATTTCTCAGACCCTGGTCATCTGGAAGTAACCCCAGATTTTCTAGACTTGGGCAAATTACTTAGAGGATTTTTTTTTTTCTGTGAGAGTCTACATCTTTTCATAATTATCTTCTTTTCCATGCCATATGGGCATGTCTATATGTTTGAAACAGCAACTTCACCAGAGAATATCCTAAGAATTCCTCATAATAAAATGCATCTGTTAACAGCTTGATAAAACCATATTGTTCAAGGTGAACCTCATATGCTATAGTTCAGGAACATGGCCTAACTCTCCCATCTATACATATAGTCTGTGTGTACCTATTGTCAGCGTGTAATACAAGTGTCTAAATTTAAGATTCATAAGCTGAAAAACCTGTCCTGGTTTATGATGACTTTCAATGACCTACCTCCAGACACCTGCTCATGCCAGTACAAATTGGGTTAGTTCACAAGTGCCATATGTTTTTGCATTGGAAGCCTAGATTTACTGAATTTCATTGGATTAACAGTGAGCACACTGAAAACATATTTGTTTGATAAATTTCTTGCATTTTCCCCCAGGTTAACTATAATCAATTTGGATATTTTATATTTGGTAATTTTTCCAATTAGTATTCTGAAATAAGATGGGGAAAACTGATCATAAAAGCAAGATTATGAAAGTATTATTGAATTTATAAAATTATTCCAGAGGGTTGATAATAATGGGATTAAAGTTGTTAATCCCATTGAAAGACACATGCTCGCCTCTAGCTCATTATCAAGTATTTCTTAAAATTGTAAAGGATCGGACAGTCATTTGAAAAGTTCAAGTACCATCCAGAATGACTGACTGTCCCTGACTGAGGAAGCTACTTCTCTGATGTATCACTTGTGAAGAATTCAGATTCTTATCATTTCATTTGGTGAAAAATATACTTCATCCAAGATGAAACAATAAGGATGCATTCTATGTGGGCCATTAACAAATGCAGAATAATTTTTTCTAGAATCTGGTCTGCAGACTAATATTGACTATTGCCTTATTTTCTCTATGCTCTTGACAATTTAAGAATGTGCATTTTTGAATGTTTTGTTCTCAAACCCTGGAGAATTCCAACCTTCAAACTGTGGGGCCAGGTTAAGAAGCTCTAGAAGGAGATTTCGTAATGACTGAAGGCCTAGGAGGAATATGAAGGTCTGATAATTAAGTTTGCGAACTCATCCTAGAAAAAGTGCTACATACCTAATTGCTGAATATCATTATGGTCACCTAGGAAGTCCTCCCCTTGGGAAGCTATGCACTGATGTCAGTGCCTAGTCCACTCTTCAAAGCAATTTTGGAGCTCGTTTTCTGGAATGGCCATCAGAACTGTCATCGATTACCTTGATGTCCTGAATGTCATCAAAATGTCTTCCTTTCAATATTTCCTTTATCTTTGGGTAAAGAAAGAAGTCATTGGGGGCCAGATCAGGTGTGTAGGGAGGTTGTTCCAATACCATTATTTGTTTACTGGCTAAAAACTCCCTCACAGGCAGTGCTGTGTGAGTTGGTGCATTGCCGTGATGCAAGAGCCATGAATTGTTGGTGAAAAAGTTCAGGTCGTCTAACTTTTTCACGCAGCCTTTTCAGCGCTTCCAAATAGTGAACTTGGTTAACTGTTTGTGCGGTTGGTACAAATTCATAATGAATAATCCCTCTGATATCAAAAAAGGTTAGCAACATCATTGCACCATGTTCACGGACTTGTCAGACCTTCGTGTGTGTGTGTGTGCGCGCGCGTGTGTATCATAACCTTCACAACAATTCCCATTTGACTTATAAATGAAACATTAATAGGTTAACTCACTCTTGTTCATCTGTTTTCCCCCTTTGCTGCCCCCTGCCTTCCTTTCTTTATTCCCTCCTCCTTACTTTACTACCTTCCTATTCTCTAGCAAACATTTATTTAACTCTTTTTCAATTCTAGGTATTCTATTATATAGAAGAAATACAATAGTGACTAAAACACTACTTATTATGCATAGTAGACATGAAAAATAATGGCAGTCTTTATGCTTCTTTGCTTCCTGATCAAAAAACCCTTCCTTATTTACTTTCAATTTCTCTAACCCATCACTTTGTCCACATCAGACTACCTCCATTTGTTTGGGGGAGTTTCCCCGAATGCTCTTCTTACTTCTTTGCTCTCCGTTTTACATGCCAGGATAGCCTCTATCCCGCATGTTTAATTTCCTATGAAAGTCATACTGTTAGCAGGTATTTATACTTCTCCATGAAACCTGTTGTGTTTAACGTACAAGGTTTTTGGGTGTTCTGATTAGAACAAATCCAGGTGAAAGTGGTGGAGACAAAGCTTTTTGCAACTATCTCCCTCTGGATTGATTGGTGCTTCTAACATCCCAGCCCAGACACTTCTTTAAGTATTACTATCTTTAATTTGTGAAATCTGTTCTTAAAGCTTCTTACTTTTTTCTACATATTTTCCAGTAATCCGTCCTTTCTGTCACAGGCAGTCCTCCACCAACACTACAATGTTTAAATGCCTCGTTGCTCTCCCTCCTGCTTTCCGTGGACAGCCTTCTCATCCATCTTGTCAGGGCTACGAGCAGCCCTTCTGCACATATCTCTTTGGACACAGCCCCTCCCTCTCAAAGCAGACACTGGTGTGAGGATAAATTACACCAGGTAAATTTACACCAGGTAAATTACACCAAGTCCCAGCCCTTTCTTTTTCAAAGGTCGAAAGTGGCCATTTAATTCTAGCCAGAGCGCTCTTAATGTCCCATAATTTATTGACTCCATCTTTGATTTTAAATCCACCTCAATTTTAGGAACCTTATAGAAACTTTTAGCCAAGCACCATTTTTTATGTGCTGAACGATGGCAGAATATGCTTGTGTTATATTTGAAATTCTGCCATCAGCACCCCAAACACTGCATTTTCAGGATTGATGCTACCTACAGGCAGACTTTTTGCCCCCTCCTCTGCATGCGGAGACTTTGAATTTAGCCTTCCTGGAGCAGCTTGACAGTTTTATGCAAATATTCGAGGAAGATTCTTCATATTTTGGAAACTATTCATCATTCATTTATAAATGAATTGGTAAGGGTTTTTAACTACATTTTGGTAAAATATTTCCGCTAAAATCATGGCCATTGATTTGCTTCTACTAAATCAGGTATTGAAATCAGGCCCTCTTTTCCAGATTTAGTAGTATATACAGTAATTGTAACATATCTCTTTCAATTCTCCTAGACGTGGCAACAAATTTTCAATATTAATATGCCTTGAGGTTTTTTTCTCATCATTATTTCTGAAGTTATGTATTAAAGTCCAGTTTCCAGGGTTCCTTTAGGTCAAGAGAACCTGAAGTTCAAAATAATGATATATTTTCTATTGTCTCTATTTTTATGCCTTAATCCTGCTATTTGATTTCAACACTTTATTCATCTCTTGCAATTTTCACTCTTGGTTTCCAGAACTCAATTTTTATCATGCTGGTTTTTGTATGATAAGCATAGTCTTCTTCCTAGATTTATGGCAAAGAATAAGCAGAGGGACACAGGAGAAATTAGTGAGTGAGAAAAAACAAAAAATGAATCCATGTAAATCATGTAGACCAGGCCCAATAATATGTGGTTCATTTGAGTAAATTTTTTCAAAACTTGATTTTTAAACAGTAGTATACCATGGCTACTCAGTGCACCATGAAGTCACACGTTTGATTTAAACCAAATGTATTCACACAAACAAAAGTCTCTCAAGCAATATAATTTGACTATTGTGATGCTTGTGCCAGAAGGATTTTTTTCTTCAAAAATTTGAATCATAGGTGATTGAGAATCAGGTTCAAACCACAACTGATAGTATAATCATTTAATTTCATATAATCGTTTAATTTTTTTCTGTTTCCTTTTTATATCATTTTGTTTCAGTGAGATTTTCAAAAGCTCTAAATCCAAATTGGGAAAAATCTTTGTTTTAGGCTGTACCATCAGTATGATGGTATTGTAGTCTAAGTTGGTTAATTCAGGAATTAATGCTACACAACACAAAATATAAAGATGCAGAAAAACTGAATAAATCTGTTCTACCAACAAAAAGGAACAGATTAGTCACACAAAAAATGTGTTGGATCTAATTCTTTTTTTCTTTTTTGTATGTTTAATGTCTCTTTAGTCCTTATACTATTTGCTCAAATGTAAACCAATGGGAAAACAAATTCTCTGTTAGAATGGCTTTTATTTACAAAGCCATTTGAAGAGTTAAAGCTATTTCTTTAGTGACCTAGCACAGGTAATAGGCCCACCTCCTAGCAAAGAGTAAATGCTCAAATATATATTAAACGTAGGAATAATAAATAGCTAGAGAGATAGACAGGTAGCATGAAGGATGGGTGGAAAGAAAGATGAGTAGAAAGGTGGTAAAAGCGAGAAAGATCGAATGAGGGAATGAGTAGAGGGAAGGTCGATAAAGCAGTTGTTAGAAAGAAAGAAGAGACAAAGAAAGCAATAAAGATAAAGAAATAGGAGTGTAGGTAGCCATGTGCATGCTGTGTGTGTGTGTGTTTTCTATTTGTGCTATGTGTTGGTAAGTTAAATTATAATGTTTGGTGCACCAGTATATTGTTAATAGCATAAAAATCCTTTATATTAGAATTTTTAAAATAACTAACCTTTATTTATTTATTTAATTTTATTTTCATCATTTATTTTAACACGGCAGACTTTGTGAATCAGTACTTTGTTTTCATCTGGATGTAATAAATGTGCATTTAAATACAGAATTCTTCCGTTGCTAAGGCTGAGGAAGAAGGAGTGAACCTAAAGGGCAGTTTCATAATGAACACATGAATTACTTCTCTCTACTGACTCACAAACTCAGGTTCTTTCTGTAATATGCTGGTAAACCTTTGAGCTAGCCAACAAAATCTCAGACAACTGTAGGATTTGCTTCTGGAAGTTTCTGAATAATTTATTTGAATGAATAAGTATAATTGCATGATATTCCATGAAATGATAGGTAGTGTGAATGCCAGTTGTGTATAGGGGTTGGATATAAAATGGTTATTTTGTGTTGTCTCTCTCTGAAAACATTAGAGAATTTAGGCAAAGTTAGATACCCTGTGGAGCAAACCATTGGATGCCCATTTGGGAAAAGTAAGTCACTGTTTGTGAAATCTGCAATCATTATTTCTACATTCACCAAAATGGCTGTGGCTATTGTAAAGACTGATTTGATTTAAATATACTTCTATGTTTATCTTGTCAGCTTAAAGAAATGTAAAACATTCACCTTTTCAAAATTTAAAGGTCATTCCCAAGTGCTACAGGGACTTTGAAAGCACTGAATTATCCCAAAATCTTGGCTTATTCTTTGAAGTGTTAGCTTTAAAATACTTGTACACAGCATGGCTGGGAAGCATTTGAGTAAGAGAAAATATGTACGTGAAAATGAAGTATTCAATTAAGTTTTATGGGATTCATTGCACACTTAATTAAAGTAATCTTTATCTCTACTGCTCACAGTGCTCATTTAACAGGAAAATAGAGGAATATTAAATTAGTGGAATATGTCTCGTATCAATATATTTTCCAAAATGTGTAAGTCTGAAGTAATTGAAAATAACTTTGCTCTTAAGTGGTTTTAAGTATTTGGCCTCTGCATTTATAATTAATTTAAAGACTTCATTTTTAGAACCCTCATAGATGTGACTAAAACGAGAAATGAGCCATAGCAGTATTAATATGACCCTTTGCTCTGGACTAGCTGCTCACCAACGTTTACGCAAAGTGCAACTAGGTAGTCACAAGAAGGCAAGGACGCTGCTTCTAATTGGTTTCCCCCACTCTGCAGGTTATTATGCATCTCTTAATGAACTGTTTTATATTGATCAAGTTCAAAAGTTGCCATATCAAGAATTTTAATTATCAATCTGATATATGTATTTAAAACATGGCAGATTGGTGGAAGTGGAATGCAGTTTCTATTTTTCCTTATAAAATATAGAAATATTCTTAATTATAATTTCACTATATAAAAAATGCAAAATTATTTTGCATGTTCTTTCATCAAACTGAATATCTATTATCAATCAATAACTTCTAAGTTAAAGACAAAGTTGTAACTTCAAGTGCACTTACATTTGAATTTTTAGATTTTTTCCTTCTGAACACAAACCAGAGAAAATAATGAATCATTTGACCAGCAGTTTATTTTCCACTTCTGAGGAAAAAAAATACAATACTGCCAAAACAAATAGGTTGTTGCTCAAGAGAGATATAAATAGCAATATAAACATATATATTCTGAACAGGAGATTTGCCTTTACCTTTATTATTATTCAGTTGTTAGTGGTATAAGATGAAAAATGGGAAAGGAGATATACATATATGTATATATATGTATACATATACACACATATATACATGCAAACACACATAAAAACATGTATAAACAAATACTTATTCTTCAGAACAAAAGGGGCATTTATAAAGCAGTTTCCCATTAATTTGTCAATAATAGCAATTAGTAATTTTTGCTTTGTGATTGTCCTTAAAGCCTGCTGTGTTGAAAATATTAGTACATCATGGTTTCAACAAGATGTTTGATTCAACTTTAATCTTTTATTCTTTTAAAACTATAGCAGATTATAAATTCAACATTGCTGAGTGGGAAAATATTTAAATTCAATTTGGACATATTATTCAAGGCTTTGGGGATTGATGGACATACTCGGACAAAAATCTTTAGTTTTCAAAGTACAATGTGTTGAAAGAACATTTTGGGTTTATAGATACAAAAGTGGGTTTGAATTCCATTCCTACATTGAATAGTCTGTGATCCAGGACTAGTCACATCATTGTATAAACCACATTTCTAACCTAGAAAAATCAAAGTGATTATTCTTACCTCAAGTGGTTGTGTGAGGATTAAATGAAATAATATATGTAAAACATCTAACATACTGCCTGATACCTCTGTAGGATCTGCACAAATGTTGGTCTTTCTTCCTCCTCTTCTTATTTTTATTAAAAGAACATGGACTATCATGTTTTAAGAGCATATCATGTATCTGGAACTCTGCTAAACATTTTAGATACGTAATATCACACAATCCTCACAATACCCAGTAAGTAAACATTATGATTCCAATTTTTCAGATCATGAAAATGAGACTTAAAGAGGTGAAATATCTTGTTCAAAGTTTAATCAGCTAGTAACTGGTAGTCTAGTTGCAAACCTAAGATCTGGATTTGAACCTGGATGAATCTGACTTCTTAATCTAATTTGGAAAACTAGAAAGCTTGATTCCAAAAGCATCCTTTGGGTTACATGCGTAGTGAATAAAACAGTAGGGAACCTTTCATTAAGGTTGGGGCATCTAAGAGAGTTCAGGAGAAAAGCTGTGTCAGATGCCATGAGAGCCAACCAAGTGCCAGTTCCTGTTACTACCTGATGAGCTTGTTGACACCTAACGAGGGGTAGGGCTAGGAGGTTGGAAGAAGCTCTTCCAGAAGTCCCCAGATGCAGTGAACTGAGAGGAACGAGATGTGCCCTTTGCCGTTCACAGGGGGTTCCTGACCTGCTCAGAAAGGCAATAATCTTATAATTCTAGAATCTAATCTCGAAGAAAACTTTGCATTGACTTGCAGATTATTTCTAAATATATGTGTCTTGCAAATGTGTCCATGCTTATATTGGTTGATATCTACTGTAGGAAAAGGTAGCCCCTCTCCTTTCTTCAGAGTACTGCAGAAGGGTCATTCAGAAAGTAATATGGCCCATCACAGTGTTGTAAGCATGTGTCTGCGTCACGTCCTCTGCCAGAACCCCTTCCCTTTCTTTGTCTGTGAACTTCTAGTGTTTAAAACCCAGTTTGAATATATCATCTTCCTGGAAGATTTTCCTAGCTTGTTCCCTCTCTACTTTCACAGAGTTCATCACGCTTTCCTCTCTGAGACCTCTATCGTTCACACATCTTTGTACTGATACAGTTATTGCTCTGTACTGTAATTCCTTTTCACAAGTCTTCTGTCTTAGCATATATATAGCAGGTGTTCAATAAATGTTTGTTGAATGTCGATTATTCCGTGAAATCCCTGAGTATATGGACTGTCTTAGTAGTTTCATCTTTAGGAATGCCTGACACAGCACTTGACCTAGAATACATGCTCAGTAATTGCTGTTTAAATAAACAAATGAATGATGATTATGGCAGAGCCTGCAAAATACCACTTTCCCCTGGTTTACTGGAGATGGAATGGTTCTTAGAATCAGTTATCATTCAAAAAGTATACTTAAAGGAGATGGAGAGTAGAATGGTGGTTACCAGGAGCTGTGGGAAGAGGAAATGGGGAGATGTTGCTCTACATGTACAACATTTTCAGTTATGCAAGATGGATAAATTCTAGAGATATAATGTATAACAATGTGCTTATAGTTCAGAATATACCTGAAATTTCCTAAGAGAATAGATCTTAAGTATTACCTTCACAAACAAAGGGAAAGAAAATAATGACTAGGTAGGTGAGGAAAGTGTTAATTATCTTGATTGTCGTGGATATTTCTCTCTCTCTCTCTCTCTCTCTCTCTCTCTCTCTCTCCACACACACACACACACACACACACACACACACACAATTACCAAGTTATACACCTTAAATATATAAAATTTTTCATTGTCAATTATACCTAAAGAAAGCGGGGACAGAGGAATGATATTTAAAGGAGATACAATATGGAATATGTCCCAGGATTAATATAGTGGCACAAACTTATAAAAACACTCCAAGTTCAGCTTAAGCTGAGCTGACAACCAATGTCATCATCAGTAACAACAACAAAATCCTTCTTCATATTATATATATATATATGAAGAGACTCACCACTACTGTAATGTTACAGGGTAAAATAGACAGCAAAACCCTGATTCCTGGTTTGTTGCATCTTTTCATTTAAGGAGAATTATCATCAAAGGCGAAAGACTAGGAAAAATATATATCCTGTAGAAGAAATTAAAATGCAGATTGTCTAAGTGAGTCTGTTAGTTTCAAGTTTACAAAGGCCCTGAGAGCTTTAAAAGAGTATCTAGTAGGTCTTTTTAAAGTGGTGAAAATTCTGAGGCCCATATGTTGGAAGTAGTTAAAATGGGGAAAATATGAGGATACAACAGTTTCCTAAAATAACAAAGGAGGAAATTTTGTAAATTATGAATAGGTAGGCTTATTATCAAACTTAGAAAGTAAAAAATAAACGAACAAATTATCAAATAGATTATTTTTGAGCACCTAGCAAAGAATGTGGTGACCCTCAGAAGCCAAAATGATATCACTAAAAATAAGAAATGCCAAACTAACAACTATTTTTTGGTAGGATCACTAGATTTTGGCAAGAGAAGACTGATAATAGCCACCATTTAATAAGTCAGGAGCTATGTGCCAGACACTATGCTCAACATAATATGCTTTGATTTTCATTAAGATATTAACCACAAATTATCTTTGTGGCTAAGATAGAGAAATAGGGGTTAAATTATACGCAGATTTAAAATTGACTGAAAAAGTACACCTAAAGAAACGTCATAGTCTGGCATGAAATGAACTTTGCTATCCATGTTTTCATATTGCATTAATGTTAGAAGCAAGGTATGCTGATTGTAGTTGTAGGTGACTCAGAGAAGGTAATTATAGCTACTAATACTATAAAATGACAGAATTATGATTTCCTAACTATTCAGTGTGAAACTCATAAGAAACCAGTATTTTAATACATAAATGTCTGTACTCAGGGTTTTGAAAAATTTAATTTTAATTAAAAAACTGTTTTTAGAACAGCTTTAGGTTTATGGGAAAATTAAGCATAAAGGGCAGAGAGTTCTATATGTCCACCTCCTCCCGCCAAATACAGAGTTTCCTCTTTTATTAAACTCTCTCACAGTACCATACAGAATCACTTCACCACCCTAAAAATCCCCTTACTTCACCTAGTCATCCCTTCTCCCGGGCAACCACTGATCTCTTCCATGTCTCCATAGGTTTGTCTTTTCTAGAATGTCTTATAGTTGAGTCATACAGTATGGAGCCTTTCCTATTGTGTCTTTCAAATGGGCTGTGCTCCGTGGGTCAGCGCATGTGGAGAATGGTGGACAAGTCAGTTGGGGCACATGGTACTTTGACAGTTTGGATGTGTTCATCCAGAATGTTGAGTTTGTGGGTATGATGTCAGTTAAAAAGTGGTTAAAGAGAAGAGCAGGACAAGGGGAAATATAAAATCTTTCAAAATATCTGAACAAATGTCATGTTAACGGGATTGCATTTGTGTGAGTTTCCAGATTGCTAAAGAAAGCCTCCCTATTCTCAAATATAGAGTGGAGATAATTTTACTAATCCCCAAAGATTTTTTGATAGATTATATGGGATAATGTCTACAAAGGGCTTAACATATTGCCTGACACCTGATTAATGTCTATCACTGGACTGATACCCAATGGGGATCCGGAGGTCAGGAGGGCAGTCGTGGCTGGAAAGCACGTAAGTGACATTTGAACTTAAGTGACAATTGAGTGAGTTGGCTAGCTCACCAGGGACGCATATAGAGCAAAGGAAAAATGCCCAAGATCTTATCTGGTCTGAAAGGACCAGGAGGAAGAGAAACTATATTCCAAGGACAAACTTGCAAGGAAAAAAATGAACAGGTATGTGGGGAACCAGTGATTCCTTTATACAGATTTGCTTCAGTGGCTTCCTCTCCTTTTATCCCTGAAGAAAGCCCTCCTCCCCCTTAAAGAGTCAGCCATTAGTGAGATTATCTAGTGTTAATGAAGTCTCTCAGTTTCTCCATCTGTGTATGTGTGTTGCACCTGTCACCGCAGTACCTGGGTGCTTATCTGCTATACCTGTAGGGAAGCGCTCACCTTTGTATGTTCATTATGCAAAGCAGACCTGGCAGATTTAGGTCTACACATGACAGTCAGGAGAGCTGTGCCATTGTAAGATTACCCATTCAAAACCAAAAATAAAACCTCAGAGAAAACAAAGAACAGAGGACACAGGATACTAATATTCAGCTTAAGGTGAACGTGATGACATGTACGTATATATTACAAACAAAAATCATTTTAAACAATTTTTTCTTTTTGATATTAAAAACAAATGTGATTTTTTTTTTTCAGGAGAAGCACAGTCAACTACTGATATGCATTTGATTGAAATGACCTTATTTTCTAAAAATAAAAATATAAACATTAATGTAACTTTCTACCTTTAAACGCTCACATTGAATTTATGTATTTTGGGTTAATCTTCAGTAATTTTAGTATTGAATTAAAAGTCATTTTCAAATTACTAGACTTTTTAATACTGTACATGTGTTTAAGTTTTTCTCCATATTTCTTAAAGAATATGTTCTGCATAGAAAGTCTCCTATAAAAGATGAGATCTTCTTTATCAAAATTAATGAAACAAAACTTTATTTGGGTGTTTCTCCAGAAGAAAATACATTTTATATTTTGAAAATTTGTGGGTTTTATATTTTTGGCTATTCATTTTGGGGACCTTTCAAACCCACCAGCATATAAATAGTATACTGTCTTAATCGCAGATTAAATAAAAATCATGGGCATAATTTTAATGCTATTAATGATACCCTATCTTTACACTGTGCTCTACAGTTTTCAATGCTCTTTAATGTGTGTTGTCGTTACCATCCAAATCATGGTTATTATCATCAAAATCAGGGAAACAGTACCACTTCCTGATTGGAGATACGGGCTTTGGAATCAGATAGAACTGGATTTACATCTTGATTCATTCAGCAAGTTAATTTGTGAGCTCACTCAAGTCATTTAACCTTCTAAATCTCAGTTTCTTCATTTTTTTTTTAATTTATTGGGGTGACAATTTTTAGTAAAGTTACATAGATTTCAGGTGTACAATTCTGTATTACATCATCTATAAATCCCATTGTGTGTTCACCACCCAGAGTCAGTTCTCCTTCCATCACCATATGTTTCCTCATTTTTAATAAAATCTTATAGAGTTTCGTAAGGAGTAAATGAGATAGTACATGTTCCACACTTAGCGCAGTACCTGGTACTAAACAATGTAGTTATCATTACCGTCATTATTAACGTCATCATGGTATAAAGACATTGTTATATCAATAACCCTAAATATTCAACCAGATCTAGAATCTTGGAAATAAAGCAACAAAACTCTTAGGTCAAGATCCTCTGATAAATGCTACTTTTCCTTAATTATGCAAAACATTCTTAAGTGCTTGTATTTCCCAAGCATAAGGGACTAAGGGAACATTCATTAGTCTTCTGATGATGCTCCCCAGCAAAAGGCCAAATAATGTGGGGAAATTCCACAGGCTGCCACCTTCTTGATTATTCACAATGTGCATTAGTGTATCAAAAAGCCTGATCCAGGAAAGAAACTTTACCAAAAGCATTGCCAAAAGTTCCAAAAGTGCTTGTTCCATGCCAAACTAGTCTGAACTCTACGTAGAAATTTGTTTCCTTCTGACAACAAGCCTAGGAGGCAGATGCTATTATTACCTCCATTTTACAGATTAGGAAACTGAGGTACAGGTAGCTTATAACATGCCCAAGATCTCTCAGCTACTTGAGAGGCAGAATCAGGATTAGCATCCAGAAAGCTGGGCTCTAACATCTGCTCTCCTAACCGCCACACACCCTGCCTCTGTTGTCCTCCCAGAACACTTTGTAGTTAACTAGTTCCATGCGCAATGCCTAGTGTCACAGACTGTGAGCTCCTCTGGACACCAACACTGCATTCTTTTACTCTCGACAAATGTTTTTTAAAGTATGTTATAAAACAATTCCCTTTTTTTTTATTTCCCCTCTGCATTCTAAACAATAAGAGGAACTCCCTCATTCTAACGCAACATTAGAAATGTATGTTTTTAGGGTGGTAAGCTCCTAATAAAATTTCTGAAGTTATACTCATTCATATATGGAGAACAGCAGCCCCACAAAAATAGGTGCTTATTTTCCACAAAATCAGTAGTTAACACTGGAGCTCTTCCAAGTCACCGGTGGGAACTAAACTGATGGGGAGAAGTCCAGCAAAGCGATGAGTTTACTGCAATTATGAATGGCTTTCACTGTGACCAGTACATGCAGAAACCCTTTGAGAAATGACCTTGATGTCAACATTTCATTACTACTGCTCACCACTGAAATAACGGCTTTTTGTCTTTCTCTTTCTTGTCATACTCTATCTCATGTGAAAATTAAATCACTATTACATTTATCGTGATACAATGATCATAACATGAAGCTCCAGGCCATTATGTATCTCACTGTTGCCTGAACCTATCAATGTGCCAGAGCAGGTGTTGAATGAATGAATGAATGAATGAATGAATGAATGAATGAATGTCCACCTATAATAGAAAGCACAGAGGATGGAAAGTTAGGGTGACCTTAGTTTCAGTCCTAGCTGCATCGTTAATCATTTTGTCAACTTCCAACTCTGAGACTTTATTTGCCATCTGTGCCAACAAAAGTGACAGAAAGTGCAAAAAAAAAAAAAAGTAAGTGGGGAACATGAGAAATGTTCTTGTCACCCTTAAGTTAATAAATACCTGTTTTAATCACACAGACATGATCTCCCTAAGAATGTTTCTTTTTGAACTCACAGAGGCTTTTGCATCCCGTCTGAAAAACACTTTCATCACAATGAAGCATGTGCTTTTTGCATGCTGTATGCAACTTAGTCATCTCATTAATGAAAGCAAAATTATAGAACATTTATTTGAGTTGATTAAATGATCCCTAAATGGGGCAATTTCAAGATATGAATAACTTTCCATCTTTTATATTTCTAACCAGACATTTCTTTTCCCCTTTATTCTGCCCTGAGGGTGTGCAAAGGTTATAAATAATTTAAAAGAATATTTCCTAAAATGTCTTGCATTTTAATGAATTCCCAACATTGAATACCAAAAGGAGTTTAGTATTGTTTAAATCATATGAATGGTATACATCAGCATTTTGTATTTTTTATAAAAATATGGTCCTTATACTAGTACAATGTAGTAAAATAGGAGGAAGGAATGATAATATATTGTGAAGATATTAGGAAGAAAGCCATGGGAAAGTTGAAATTAAGGGACAATCTCACATTCTTCCAAAAAAAAAATTTCCACTGACTTCTATAATCTGTTCCTGAATAAATTAGATATGTCCCTAATTATTCAAGAAAGGTTACCCAAACTATGGAGAATGTACTGGAAGATGGTTTCAATTATGAAGCAGATGCAGCTTTAGATTAAATAAAATTACAAGTGAGAAAGTTATTTTCAATCTTTTCTGATTACCTGGTTATACCAAACCTCAAATGTGAAAATCTCAGTTTTGTGCTAATAAATATCAACTTTCAAACACATATTAATGGCTGGTTTTAACAAATAAACCCCTCCATTCTAATGCAGTATTAGAAATGCATATTTTTTAAGGGTAGTAAACGCCTCAAAAAAAATTCTAAAGTCACACATATTTGCATACAGAAAAGGCCACAAAAAAAGGTGCTTGTTCTGCACAAAATCAATATTTAACACTGTAATTCTAAGCCACGAGTGAAAACTAAACTTATAGAGAGAGGTCCTACTCGTAACTTTCTGAAAACAATGGGATCTAGTCAAAATCTAGTGAAATTGATTTTATCTCCATTCTATTTGCTATTTAGTGTTGTTTTCTATTTCTGTTGAGACATACTGCTTTCCTTTTGTGTAATGTTACAAAGTTTCCTGTTCATATTTTACAACTTTGTGCATCAATTTAAGGAAAAATATTAAGTAGACAATAGTGTTAATGGTACACAGATGTGCCCTAAATCCTGACAATGGTGTATTAATGACCAAAGTTTGGGAAATATTGTTCTCCCAAGTTCAAAAATACAGCCTCTCTTCTAACTCACTACTTGTGTCTTCATAGCTGCTTATCAAGGCCCTGAGCCAATGATGGTGATGGGAAAGAACGGCAGGGTAACCGAATGAATCAAAGGACTGGGAAGAGTTCAAAGAGAACAACGTTTATGTCTAGTATCATCCAGTGATCACAGGGTTGAGTAGCATTTTTTAAGCCAAATCCGAGGCCCTTTAGTTAATAGATTTACCTACTGAACCACTCACACTTTTAAATTGTAGACTAAAAGATTTCACTCTAGAGGTGGCCAGTTAGCTCAGTTGGTTAGAGCATGGTGCTAATCACACCAAGGTTGCCGGTTTGATCCCCGCATGGGCCACTGGGAGCTGCACCTTCCTTAAAAAAAAAAATTTCACTCTATAAAAAACGGTATGTTATTTCTTTGTGAGTCTCTGACTCTTTGATAACACTTGTCTTTAGTTATCTTGTCCTAACTTCTTATCATATATTTAATCGTAGCATTATATTTGATCAGAAATTTGCTAGCAGAGGTGGGCATGTGTGTCTGTGTGTGTTTTAGTATGCAAACACAAACATACCCATAAATATATACACACGTGTACATAGATTTAAATTATCATTTAGAATGTGAATTAGGGGGCTAACATGACATAGTTTCATTTTGAGGGCCCAATTTTTATCCTAGAACAGAGAATTTTGGGAAATGCCACCTCGTTTTTGAATGGTTGGTCAGAATATCTCAGGACCTATTTGAATGTGGGCCTGCATAATGGCAGCATTATCCATGGATTTTGGAATGGTATATTAAGTTCAGACTTGGTATATTCTTGCTCGGAATGGCTCATTTTCCAGAGACCTACCTATTAGTAAACCAGTTTCCCTAGCTGCATTCCTTCAGATAACATGTATCAGCATTATTAACACAAATATTGACCTATATTTGAATACATAGATAGTGCCTCTCTGAGTAGGGCCACGGTCTTTCCAGAATCATTCTGATGACAAATTTGTTGTAACTGACGAGCTGTCATCCACATAAGATAATCAAAATGACTGATTCTTCTGAGAGACTGCCAACTGTGCTTTCTATAATGGACCACAGTTGATTGGTTTGACCTGAAGTTAGGTAGGGC